>NW_022437002.1:7695854-7812088 GCF_009761245.1 Sapajus apella | reverse complement strand
AGCCTGGGTGACAGAGCAAGACTCCACCTCAAAAAAAAAAAAAAATTAGTTGGGCCTGGTGACACATACCTGTAGTGTCAGCCACGAAGCTGAGGCAGAAGGATCACTTGATCCCAGGAGATTGAGGCTTCAATGAGCTATGATTGTGCCACTGCACTCCAGCCTGGGATACCGTCTCAAAATAAATAAATAAATAAATAGGCCAGGTGCGGTGGCTCATATAGGGTCCAGCCCTATAGGGTTCTGTGAGCCCCTCCCTGTTGGCGCAGAGATGAGAAACTGTAGAAATAAAAGACACAGACACAGAGATAGAGAAAAGAGAGTTTGGGCTCGGGGGTCCACTGCCAACCAAAGTGCGGAGACCTGCAGTGGCACTGAGTGCCTGGACACTCTGACTTTTATTGAATACAAAGCAGTGGGCAGGGAAGGTAGGATCAGGTAAATCACGTGTTTGGAGATGGGGGCCCAGGACTTTCAAGTAGCTGAGAGGGGGAGAAAACCTAATGCGTCAGCACTCTTCGCATATTTGTCAGAAATGTCAAGGACATTTACGATTATTAGTTATCTTCTGAGAAAAAGAGAAACCAGGTACAGAAGCAGAGCATGAGAGTGAACATGGAACGTGACCACTGAAGCACAGCATCACATAGAGACAGTTAAGTCCCCGGATGTCTGCGAGCCTCCCTGACAGCCATCAGGCCTTGCCACAAGAGCTTGGAGAAGCAGAGTTTTCTTCTGACTTTCCCAGGAAGGAGATAGCTCGGTTATTTTGAACATCTCCGTCTCTAGCTGGCTAAACAGCAGGCACTTTCACAGCACTGGCACTGCTGCAGAGCCGAGGCGCCCTCCAGCAGCCCTTATGCAGGCGTGACAGAGGGCTTAGAGCATCTTGCCTTAGGATCACTTTGTTCACAATGTCACCTCAGTTTCATGCTTCATAACCTGATAGTCATTAGTAAAATTAAAGGTTATATTGAGGTTATATCTTTATGATTATAAGTGAGTATAAGATTATATATGGTTATATAAAGGAATAACTATGTGCCTACATTTCTAATTATTATTATTATTATTATTTTTTTTTTTTTTTTTGAGATGGAGTTTCGCTCTTGTTACCCAGGCTGGAGTGCAATGGCGCGATCTCGGCTCACGGCAACCTCCGCCTCCTGGGTTCAGGCAATTCTCCTGCCTCAGCCTCCTGAGTAGCTGGGATTACAGGCACGCGCCACCATGCCCAGCTAATTTTTTGTATTTTTAGTAGAGACGGGGTTTCACCATGTTGACCAGGATGGTCTCGATCTCTTGACCTTGTGATCCACCCGCCTCAGCCTCCCAAAGTGCTGGGATTACAGGCGTGAGCCACCGCGCCCGGCCCATTTCTAATTATTTTCTAAATTGATATTTATACAGGAGCAGGCTGAGGCTTCAGACCCTCACCATGGCACTTGCGGGGTTTCCCCCCAACAGGCTCACACCTGTAATCCCAGTACTTTGAGAGGCTGAGGTGGGTGGATCACTTGAAGCCAGGAATTCAAGACCAGGCTGGCCAACATGGTAAAACCTCGTCTCTACTAAAATTACAAAGGTTAGCCAGGTGTGGTTGTGCATGCCAGTGATCCCAGGTACTTGGGAGGCTGAGGCAGAGGAATCACCTGAACCTGGGAGGCGGAAGTTGCAGTGAGCTTGGATCATGCCACTGCACTCCAGCCTGGGCAATAGAGTGAGACTGTCTCAAGAAAAAAAAAAAAAAGTAAATAAAAAATAAGCAAATAGACTGGGCACAGTGGCTCATGCCTGTAATCCCAGCACTTTGGGAGGCTCAAGGCGGACGGATCAGAAGGTCAGGAGATCAAGATCATTCTGGCTAACATGGTGAAACCCCGTCTCTACTAAAAATACAAAAAATTAGTCAAGTGTGGTGGCATATGCCTGTAGTCTCAGCTACTCGGGAGGTTGAGGCAGGAGAATTACTTGAACCCGGGAGGCAGAGGTTGCAATGAGCTGAGATCATGGCACTGCACACCAGCCTGGGCAACAGAGCAAGACTCTTGTCTCAAAAAATAAATAAATAAATAAACAAAATAAAATAAAAAGTATCTACCAGAAACCAAAAGCAAACATTATGCTTGTAGTAGAGGTCTCCCATAAGGGAATTCCCACAACGTGAGTCCCACAAAGGCAATAATTCAGGGTTAAATAAATATCTAAATGTTATATACAGATGTATTCTATTAAATATTTTACATTAAATACAGATGCATCCTGCTAAGTTGCACATGTTACTGTAATATGCACAAGCTGTCCTACCCATGCAAGGACAAGGTATAAGGGATAACTGAGAAAGTATTTGGGCAGCCCCTTAGCCTCCATGAAACTCACCTCATATAAACTGTTAACAACTGGTCACCTGACCAGGACATTCGTATGGGACCAAGAATATCTCTTCCATGATGTCTTGCCATCTGCTGAATGAGGCATCTCTAAGACAGCTTGGTTACATAATACATGCATGCTTCTCATAAATGAGGGTCAATCTTCCAAATTATGTTATAATAAAACTGGCACACCACAAATCTCACTAAAATAAAGAACAAGAAACACATGTCAATTTTTCATCTCTACTAGTCAACATTATATTGACAAAGGACAAGTAAAAGAATATAAAAGAATATAAATATTCAAGTAAAAGATATAAATATTTTCAAAAAGAGATAATACAGGTATTATTTGAAGACTAAAGATGCTACCTAGAAAATTCAAGCAAATCACTAGCCTGGACAACACAGCAAGACCCTGTCTCTAAAACAGTTTTTAAAAAAATTCAGCCAGGTCTGGTAGCACACTCCCATAGTCCTAGCTACTAGGAAGGCAGAAGCTGGAGGATCACTTGAGCCCAGGAGTTCAAGGCTGCAGTGAGCTATGATAATGCCACTGTACCCCAGCCTGGGTGACTGAGTAAAACCCTGTGTCAAAAAAAAAAAAAAGAGCGAGAGAGAGAAAATAAAAGAAAAAGACCAGGTGCAATCGCTCATGCTTGTAATCCCAGCACTTTGAGGGTCCACGACGGGAGAATCACTTGAGCCCAGGAGTTTGATATCAGGCTGGACAACAGTGAGAACTCCAACTCTACAAAAAATCAGAAAATTAGTTGGGCATGATGGCACACACCTGTAGTCCTAGCTACTCTGGAGGCTGAGGCAGGAGGATTGCTTGAGCTTGGAAGGTAGAGGCTGCAGTAAAACCCGGTGTCAAAAAAGAAAAGAAAAGAAAAAAAATCCAAGCAAATCAACTGAAAATTATTAGAATGAATGAGTTAATAAAATGAATAAAATAATTACTATATAAAAATTAATAGCTTGGCCAGGCATGGTGGCTCACACCTGCAATCCCAACACTCTGCAAGGCTGAGGTGAGCAGACCAATGAGTTCAAGAGATCGAGACCACCCTGACCAACATGGTGAAATCCCGTCTCTACTAAAAATATAAAAATTAGCGAGTGTGGTGGCACATGCCTGTAGTCCCAGCTACTTGGGAGGCTGAGGCAGGAGAACTGCTTGAACCCGGGAGGCAGAGGTTGCAGTGAGCTGAGATTGTGCCACTGCATTCCAGCCTGGCAACAGAGCAAGGCTCTGTCTAAAAAAAAATTAAAAAATTAAAAAAATCAACAGCTTGGCCAGGCCCAGTGGCTCACACCTGTAATCTCAGCACCTGGAGAGGCCAAGGCAGGTGGATCAACTGAAGTGAGGAGTTCGAGACAAACCTGACAGGCATGGTGAAGCTCTGTCTCTACTAAAAATACAAAAATTAGCTGGGCATGGTGGTGGGTGCCTGTAATCCCAGATACTCGGAAGGCTGAGGCAGGAGAATCAGCTGAACCTAGGAGGTGCAGGTTGCAGTCAGCTGAGATCACACCACTGCACTCCAGCCTGGGGCCAGAGTGAGACTCCATCTAAAAAAAAAAAAAAAAAAACTCCCGGGGTGCAGTGGCGCATGCCTGTAGTCCCGGCTACTTGGGAGGCTGAGGCTGGAGGATCTCTTGAGTCCAGGAGTTCTGGGCTGTAGTGCGCTATGCTGATCAGGTGTCCACACTAAGTTCGGCATCAATATGGTGACCTCCCGGGAGCGGAGGACCACCAGGTTGCCTAAGGAGGGGTGAACTGGCCCAGGTCGGAAACAGAGCAGGTCAAAACTCCCCTGCTGATCAGTAGTGGGATCGCGCCTGTGAATAGCCACTGCATGCCAGCCTGGGCAACAGGGTGAGACCCTGTCTGTTTAAAAAAAAAAATTGATAACTTTTCTATAGACCAATGATAATTAATTAGACTATGTCATTAAAAAATATCAATTCACAATTGATGCAAAGTTTATAAAGAACAGATAAATAAATTTAAGAAATGTGAAAGTCCTCCACAATGAATAAAATTGTGCAGTGTTACTCTAAGATATAAATAAGATCCCAATAACACATAGAAATCCACCTATTTTAAAGATGCAATTTCTCCTCAATCTATTTATTAATGTGTTTTTTAAAAGTGAAATTTAGCAAGTTGGCAAAAAAATGTAAAAATAGCCAAAAATATGAACCAAGCAGGAGGAGAAACCCTATCAGATATCAAAATGTGCTATAAAGCTATAATTACTCAAATAGAATTGTTTTGGCTTAAGAATAAATAAGCATTAAAAATAAAAGCCAGGCACGGTGGCTCATGCTTGTAATCTCAGCACTTTGGGAGGCTGAGGCGGGTGGAGCACGAGGTAAAGAGTTTGAGACCAGACTGACCAACATGGTGAAACCCCATCTCTATTAAAAATACAAAAATTAGCTAGGTGTGGTGGCATGCACCTGTAATCCCAGCTACTCACAAGACTGAGCCTGGGCAACAGAGTAAGACTCCGTCTCAAAAAAATAAATAAATAAACAAAAAAAAAACCAGAGTAAAACCTCCAAAACCAGATTAGCTAGCTAGCTAGCTAGCTAACTATCTACCTACCTACCTACCTACTTTCCTTTCTTTCTGGTGGTATTTAGTACATGATAAACATGGCATTTCAAATTAGAAGGGAAAAGAATGACTATAGCAAATATTGTTGGGACAACTGGCTATCCATTTGGGAAAAATGATATGGTCCAATCATTCTTCATATCACACACAAAACAAATTCCAGTTTGATTAAACAAAAACAAAATAATAGCAAAATAACAAAATAATAGTAGAAAATATAGAATATTTTCAAGTTGGGGGTAGGGGAAGGAGAGGCATTTTTGAACAAGACCTAAAATTTAGAAACCATGAAAAAATACTGATATATTTAATTATATAAAAAATTTAAACTTCTCACAAGAACCATCATAAAATTAACTATAAAGAGCTACAGGCCAGGTGTAATGGCTCACGCCTGTAATCCCAGCAATTTGGGAGACTGAGGCGGGTGGATAACCTGAGATCAGGAGTTCAACACCAGCCTGGCCAACATGGTGAAACCCATCTCTATTAAAGATAAAAAAAAAAATTAGCTGGGAGTGGTGGCGAGCGCCTGTAATCCTAGCTAGTCGGGAGGCTGAGGCATGAGAATCACTTGAACCCAGGAGGTGGAGGTTCCAGCGAGCTGAGATTGTACCGCTACACTTCGGTCTGGGTGACAGGGCGAGACTCCAACTCAAAAAAAAGAGCTAATACAAGTCCATAGTAAAAGGTTAACAATCTGGTAGAAAATGGACTATTCACATAAGCAAACGTAAAAAGGTGTATAATCAGCAATCAGAAATACAAAGAACAAAAATGATACTTTAAAAAAATCCATAGTCCAATCTCGGCTCACTGCAACATCTGCTTCCCAGGTTCTAGCTACCTCCCAAGTAGCAGGGATTACAGGTGCCCACCACCATGCCTGGCAATTTTTGTATTTTTAGTAGAGATGGAGTTTCATCATGTTGGCCAGGCTGGCCTCAAACTCCTGACCACAAGTGATCCACCTGTCTTGGCTTCTCAAAGTGCTGGGATGATAGGCATGAGCCATGGCATCCAGCCTACTTATTAATTCTTTAAGACAGGGTCTCACTCTGTCACCTAGGCTGGAGCGCAGCACCATAAGAGCTCACTGCAGCCTCTACCTCCCTGCTCAAGTGATCCTCCCACCTCAGCCTCCCAAGTAGCTGGGACCACAGGCATGTACCACCATGCCCAGCTAATTTTTTGTATTTTTTTTGTAGAGATGGGGTTTCACCATGTTGTCCAGGCTGGTCTTGAACTCCTAGGCTCAATGCATTTGCCCACCTTGGCCCCACAAAGTGCTGAGATTTCAGGCGTGAGCCACTGCACCCAGCCTAAAAATATTTTTGCAGCTGATTATATCCAGATTTATTTGGTATGTATGAAGGTGTTATTACTAGACTGTGTAATATGAATTAGAGACAATAAGTACAAAATTGTGCAATAAAAATGAAAATAAAGTTAAAGCCCATTGATACAAATGCATAGGTTATTATCTGAAACATTCATATTTTCATATTAAGATCATCAGGCTGGGTGTGGTGGCTCATGCCTATAATCCCAGCATTTTGGGAGGCCAAGGCAGGTGGATCTCTTGAGCTCATGAGTTTGAGACCAGCATGGGCAACATGGCGAAACCCTGTCTCTACAAAAAATACAAAGATTAACTGGGCATGATGGCACGCACCTGTAGTCCCAGCTACTCAAGAGGCTGAGGTGGGAGGATGGCTTGAGCCCAGGAGGCAGAGGCTGCAGTGAGCCAAGATCATACCACTGCACTCCAGCCTGGGAGATAGAGCCAGACTTTGACTCAGAAAAGAAGTAAATGAGGAGGATGGCTTGAGCCCAGGAGGCAGAGGTTGCAGTGAGCCAAGATCATACCACTGCACTCCAGCCTGGGAGATAGAGCCAGACTTTGACTCAGAAAAGAAGTAAATGAAATAAATACATTGTGAATCAGCTGGGTTTGGTGGCACATGCCTGTAGTCCCAACTACTCAGGATGCTGAGGTAGGAGGTTCACTTAAACCAGGGAGATAGAGGCTGCAGTGAGGCATCCATCCTGGGCAACAGAGCGAGACCCTGTAAGGAGTTCAAGACCAGCCTGGGAAACATGGTGAAACCCCATCTCTACAAAGAAATATAAAAACTAGCTGGGCATGGTGGTGTGCATCTCTAGTCCCAGCTACTCGGGAGGCTGTGGTGGGAGGATCACTTAAACTCAGGAGGTCGAGGCTGTGGTGAGCTATGATCACACTACTGCACTCCAGCCTAACCCTGTCTCAAAAAAAAAAAAAAAAAGTCTACTGGAATTTTTGTGTAGACAGGAATGGCTTATTTTCTGGTAGGTTTCATTCATAAGATTATCTGTTTGGATCCTTTCATTGGAGGACTCTCAGCTATCTGAGTTTGTATGCATTTCTCTTGGTTTAGTGAGTATCCATAGGGAAAGATCCTCCAATCTCTAGATTGAAGATACAAACTTAGCTGGTAGCATTGTCAGAACTAAGTGAGGGAAGAGAGCTGAAGGGATCACCATTCAATATACAGACTTTCACTTAATTCTCTGTTTGATCATGGTTCACTATAGGACTATCAGGAACAGTAAGGAAAGTGGACTGAAACTGACTGAACAAGGAGAATGATGAGAGAGGAAGTCAGAGAGAAGATGATGGGCATGCTGACGATTAGGGCCTTGTAGACCATTTTAAGAATTAGGAATTTTTCTCTGAATTAGTTAGGAAACCACTAGAGGGTTTTGAGCTGCAATAACAATAAACTTACTTGAACTTTTTAAGGACCACAATGGATTACGGGGGGTGGGAGTGTCATGGGTTGAACTGTGTACCTAAAAAAAGATATGATGAAGTCCCAGCCTCCTGTACTTCAGAATGTGATGCTATTTGGAAATAGGGCCATTGCAGAGGTAGTAAAGATGAGGTCATTAGAATAAGCCTGAATCCAGTATGACTGCTGTCCCTATAAAAACGGGAAATATGGACACAGACACAGGCATGCATAGAGGGAAGACTGTATAAGGACACAAAAGGAGATCTCCTTGGAAAGACAGTTGATCGGAGTAACACATCTATAAACTAAGGAGCACCAAAGATTAGGAAGAAGCTAAACCACCAGCAGCTAGGAAGAGGCCACGATTTCTCTAGAGGTTTCGGAGCGAGCATGGCCTTGCCAACCCCTTTATTTCAGACTTCCAGCCTCTAGAACTGTGAGACAAAACTTTTTTTTTTGAGATGGAGTCTTGCTCTGTTACCTAGGCCAAAGAGTGGTGGCACAATCTCGGTGCAACCTCCACCTCCCGGGGTTCAAGTAATTCTCCTGCCTCAGCCTCCCCAGTAGCAAGGACTACAGGTACATGTACCCTGCCTGGCTAACTTTTGTTATTTTTCTTTTTTTTGAGACAGAATCTCGATCTGTCGCCCAGGCTGGAGTGCAGTGGTGTGATCTCCGCTCACTTCCACCTCTGCCTCCCAGGTTCAAGTGATACTCCTGCCTTAGCCTCTCGAGTAATTGCGATTACAGGTGCTCACCACCATGTCCAGCTAATTTTTTGTATTTTTAGTAGAGATGAGGTTTGCCGTGTTGCTTAGGCTGGTTTGAACTCCTGAGCTCAGGCAATCTGCCTGCCTTGGCCTCCCAAAATGCTGGCATTGTAGGCATGAGCCACAGTGTCCAGCCCGACAATACATTTCAGTTTGTTTTTGGTACTTCATTCCTGAATCCTAGGAAACTGACCAGGGAGCGAGAGTAAAAGCGGGGAGACCACAAGGCAGGCTAGTGCTCAGCCTCAGGTCAGTGTTGATGGAGGCCTGAGTGGAGGTTGCCACTATGGATATGACTGCATTTTGAAGGTAGAATTAGATAATGGACCAAATATGGGGTATGAGAAAAGGGGCGGCATTAAAAATAATTCAAAAATTTCAGTGCTATCAGTGCCCCAGATATCTGCATTTCTGAGCCTGAGACCTTTCCCAGAAGTACAAAAGAAAAGCACTTTAACAATTCCTACCTTAGACGGAAAGTGCTGAGAAATTATCCTGCCTGGAGGAAGCCCTCAACCAGTGAGTCTCAGGAGCTGGGGTATAAATACTCCTGCTCCCTTCTCCCTCAGGTGAGATAATTCTGGGGCATGTGTTCTACATTATTTCCTAGAGTTTCCCTGCAGGATTGAGATCCAATCAGTGGTAGCTGGCTTAATAACATTCCCTTTATTGGCTGCTGCCTCTTCCACAAATCACTTCCCATTCTCCTATAAGCACTCTCGACACTTCTAATAAGTTGCTTGTACTTGAACACTTTTGGGGGAACAAACTAATACATAACATTTTTGGCTAGAGCAACTGGAAAGACATTTATTAATATTTATTTATTGGCCAGGCACGGTGGCTCACACTTGTAATCCCAGCACTTTGGGAGGCTGAGGTGGGTGGATCACAAGGTCAGGAGTTCGAAACCAGCCTGGCTGACATGGTGAAACCCCATCTCTACTAAAAATACAAAAAAAAAAAAAAATTAGCTGAGTGTGGTGGTGTGCACCTGTAATCCCAGCTTCTCAGGAGGCTGAAGCCAGAGAATCACTTGAACCCGGGAGGCGGAAGTTGCAGTGAGCCGAGATTGTGCCACTGCACTCCAGCCCAGGGGACAGAGTGAGACTCTGTCTCAAAAAACAAAGTTATGTATTAATAAGTTGACATTTATTAAGATGAGGGAGACTTATATATATATATACACATATTTTAGAAGAGTATTACTCTGTCACCCAGGCTGGAGTATAGTGGCGCAGTCTCTGTTTGCTGCAACCTCTGCTTCAGGTTCAAGCAATTCTCCTGCCTCAGCTCCCAAGCATCTGGGATTACAGGCATGCACCCCCACACCTGGCTAATTTTTGTACTTTTAATAAGAGACGGGGTTTCACCATGTTGGCCAGGCTGGTGTAGAACTCCTGACCTCAGGTGATCCACAGGCCTTGGCCTCCCAAAGTGCTGGGGTTACAGGCATGAGCCACCACTCTCAGCTGGTAATATATAATTTTGAACACATTAGTTTTGAGGTGCCTATAAGGTCACTAGGTGGAGAGGCTGAGTATGCATAAACAGTCTGGAGTCAGAGGAGAAATTGGTCTAAAAATATACATTTGGGAGTCAACGGCATATAAAGAATATTTAGAGGCATGAGGCTGATGAGCTCACTAAAAGAGTGAGTGTAGATGGAGAAAAGAAGAGGTCCTTGTGTCCTCAGCATTGCAGTATTTAAAGGTCAAGGAGATTGGCCGGGCACAGTGACTCATGCCTGTAATCCCAGCACTTTAGGAGGCCGAGGCAGGTGGATTACCAGAGGTTGGGAGTTCGAGACCAGCCTGACCAACAAGGAGAAACCCCATCTTTACTAAAAATACAAAATTAGCTGGGTGTGGTGCTTATGCCTGTAATCCCAGCTACTCCAGAGGCTGTGGCAGGAGAATCGCTTGAACCTAAGAGGTGGAGGTTATGGTGAGCTGAGATCACGCCATTGCACTCCAGCCTGGGCAACAAGAGCAAAACTCTATCTAAAAAAAAAAAAAAAAAAAAAAAAAAAAAAAGTCAATAAAGGTCAAGGAGATAAGGAAGATCCAGCAAAGGAGATTGGAGAGGACCAGCCAGGGAGGGAGAAGGAAAAGAAGAGTGTGAGAAACTCCAGAAACACAGGGAGTTACATGTTCTATTAGTCTCTTTTTGTTTGTTTTAGTCCCTTATTTATTTTGCAGGCTTTCTTCAAATGTCTGGATGTCTGGTGATCCTTTTTTGTCCATTCGCATCAAAGAGGCAGATATTAAAGCGCTAATTTGAATTCCATATCTATGTATAAGTTTTGTCCGTTAGTAGCTTTTGATGGAAGCCCTAACTTTAGGTCATTTCTCTGGAACTGTTTGGTTTCTCCAGAATATTCCCCATTTGCATGCTTAGGGAGGGAGTAGCCTAGCCACCAGGATAAGGAGACTGTGGGGGCTGGGGTGGAAGTGGACAGAGAAGGGTGTGTCTCATGGTTCAGATGTAGACTTCCAGTGGCTTGCTCCCTCTTAAGGCTCCTCTTTGGTTCAATTCCTTCACAGACTAAACCTCTAGACTCCTGCCAGACTCCTGACAGGTGCTAGATCATAGAGGGGTGTAGAGGCTAACTAATCCTTATGGAGACTTTCAACAATCCTCTTGTCTTCCATCCATTCTTCTCCCTGGGTCTTTCTTCCTGGGTTCCTGGATCTCCTAGCTGGATTTCTGTGGCAGGAAATGGCTAGCTTCTCGTCAGCACCACCTGCTTGGTATACAGCTTTCTCACCACTGCTAATTTTTTCACTTAGCTTTCCATCTTCTCATCCTCTATTTTTCTCCCACTCTCTTTATTCTTGTGGGTTTATTCTAGTTTTATTCATTGGCTCTCATTTTTTCTGGGGCTCCAGGAAAAAGCAGAGATAAACGTATGTGTTCAAACCAGCATTGTTCCTCCTTAACAGAGGTATTTTGAGATTATCAAATGTTCAGCAATTTTTTAGGTTCTGGGATCACAGTATCAGGAAAGATATAAGTTCTTCCCTGTAGAAGCCACATTCCTTGGAGTTCTTGGTACCTCTGGAGTTCCAGAGTATTTCTTGTTTTCTTTTTCTCAGAGGCTAGAAGTGGTTCAGAAGCATTTCTGCCTGGTCCATCCATCTGTTTTCCAGCTATCTGACTGTGGAGGCATGTCCTACTTCCCAAGGAGCCAACTGAGGTTTTCTCCTCCCCGTTGCCAAGCCTTATGTGTCTGAGATCCGCATAGCAGAAAAACATGAACAACTGTATTGAGTCCTTAAAGTGAGGGTAGTTAGGAAAAGGCATCTTAAAGTTATATGGAGAAAATATTTGGAAACTTTGGGCTGAGAACGTGTGTATGGAATGGGTGAAGGCAATTTGGGCCAAAAAGCTTTCTTTTGTCTTTTTTGAGGCAGGGTCCCACTCTGGCACCCACGCTGGAGTACAGTGTCGCAATCTTGGCTCACTACAACCTGGGCCCCCCAGGGTCAAGTGATCCTCCCCCTCAGCCTCCAAGGTAGCTAGGACTACAGGCCTACACCACAACACCTGGCTAATTTTTGTGTTTTTTGTAGAGGCGGCGTTTTGCCATGTTGCCCAGGCTGGTCTTGAACTCCTGACCTCAAGCGATTCATCCACCTCGGCCTCCCAAAGTGCTGGGATTGCAGGTGTGAGCCACTGTGTCCGGCTCTGGGCCCCAAATCTTAACTTACATTATCGTGTATACATCCTAGTGTTTCTAAATCTGTCAAAGTTAGTGCTGGTAATAATTTAAAACATTTTCATACTGCTTGTTATAAGCCAGTAATATTCTACATGCTTGTATATTAATTTATAAGATAAATAATTATATGTTAACTATATAATCTTCAATAACCTTATGAAGGAGATATTGCCATTATCTTCAATTTTCGACTAAAGGAACCAAAGCATAGAGATTTAAATACAAGCCTAAGGCAAGGGGCTGTCACTCCAGAGTCGATGTGCTTAACCCCTGATCTCTGCTGCCTCTCTTCTTAGGTTGTATTTTGTCTTGTCTAATTCATATGATGAAAATTTTAGGATACCAAGTCTCAGAAACCAATCAAAGGCTTTTCTATACTATTTATTTTCTATATTTAACACCTAAACCATATCTTGATAGTACCCTCACTGATTTTAGCCCTCTGTTTAAAGATGAGATTGTTCAACCATCTGAATAGTTCTGAATCCCAGAGGTGGTATGCTTCTCTGTAGTTGGGGTTAGTGATAGAGATGCCTGCACCCTTGCAGCAGAGTCTCTGAGTACCTGAGTGCTTGGTCTGAGTTGTGGTACCAACCAGAAGAAAGGGTCATTCTCATTTTCATGATTTTCCCAGTGGACACAGTCTGTGCGTCCATAGATTTTCCCAGTGGACACAGTCTGTGGGTCCATAGTGAATTCTATTACAAGTTTCTTTTCTTGTTGGGGATATGAAGGAAAAAGTCTTAATCTACTTATAAATGCGAGGCTGAGATGGGTAGATCACCTGAGGTTAGGAGTTCGAGACCAGCCTGACCAACATGGTGAACGCTGTCTCTACTAAAAATACAAAAATTAGCGGGGTGTGGTGGCAGGTGCCTGTAATCCCAGCTACTCAGGAGGCTGAGGCAGGAGAATTGCTTGAACTGGAAGGCGGAGGTTGCAGTGAGTGGAGGTCGTGCTACTGCACTCCAGCCTGGGCAACACAGCAAGACTCTGTCTCAATAAATAGATAGATAAATAAATAAATAAATAAATAAATAAATAAATAAATAAATGGTGAGGCTGGGCTTGGTGGCTCATGCCTGCAAATTCAGCCCTTTGGGAGGCCAAGGTGAGTGGATCACTTGAGGTCAAAAGTTTGAGACCAGCTTGGCCAACGTAGTGAAACCCCACCTCTACTAAGAATGCAAAAACTGGCCGGACATGGTGGTATGTGTCTATAATCCCAGCTACTTGGGAGGCTAAGGCAGGAGAGTCACTTGAACCTGGGAGGCGGAGGCTACAGTGAGCAGATATCACGCCACTGCACTCCAGCCTGGGCAACAGAGCAAGACTCTGTCTCAAAACATTAAAATAAATTATAATATAAATAAAATAGTAGGGGCACTGCAGGCATTAACCAGGGGTACAGAAGCCACCTTGCAAAAGCTGGGAGCAGGGCAGCAAGGTGGAGAGGAATGTCCTGAGGCGTAGAAAATTGGGGGTGAGAATAAATCTCAGGTGATCCCCAACTTTAGCAGCTGAGCTGTAAAGTAGAAAGAGATCTTCCACAGTTCAGAAGTTGGCAGCCTGTTGTTTTTTGTGTTTGTTTGGTTTGTTTTTTGTTGTTGCTGTTTTGTTTTGAAACAGAGTCTCGCTCTGTCACCCAGGCTGGAGTGCAGTATCATGATCTCAGCTCACTGCAACCTCCACCTCCCAGGTTCAAGCGATTCTTATGCCTCAGCCTCCTAGTCTTGAACTCCCAGCCTCGGGTGATCTGCCCTCCTCGTCCTCCCAAGGTGCTGGGATTACAGGCTTGAGCCATTGTGCCCAGCTCTGTTTTTTTTTTTTTTAGACAGAGGATCTCCTCTGTCACCCAGGCTGGAATGCACTGGTGTGATAATATCTCACTTTAACTTAAAACTCCTGGGCTCCAGAGATCCTCCTGCCCCAGTGTCCCAGGTAGCTAGGACTACAGACTTGTACCACCACTCCTGGCTAATTTTATAAAATCTATAAATTATATAAATAGTGAGATGGGGGTCTCACTATGTTGCCCAGCTGGTCTTAAACTCCTGGCCTCAAGCCATCCTCCCACAGAGGCAACCCACTTTAAAGCATAAAGAGTTTACTAGAATATTTCTGGTGCTGAGAGTCCAAAGGAGTCCTGATATACCCTCAAAACACGTGAAGCCAGAGGCGAACTGAATCTAACTAAAGCTGCAGCAAAGCTCAGATCCAGCTCTGCTACAGATCACATTTACTAATTTTCCCAACAGTGATCTGACAGAAAGGGGTTTCCCCTTTTTTTTAATTTTTGTTAGTTTCTATGGTTCTTTTACATAAAACATTCAGCATATAATAAAAAACACAAAGAACACAGAAAGACACACAAAGAACAAAAAAAGTATGGCCATGTCAAGAAAGAAAACAGTACTAGAAGCAGATGAAGTGATAGCTGAGATTTTAAATTATCAGACAAGGACTTTGAAATAGCTCTGATAAATATGTAAAGGTTCTAGTGGAAAAGGTGGATAAAATGCATGAACAGATGGGGGAATTTCAGCAAAGAGGTAGAAACTATAAAAAAGAACCAAATGGAAGTGCTAGAAATGAAAAATAAGAAATGAATGTTTTTCAATGGGCTTAGCAGACTGCACACAGCAGAGGGAAGAATCAATATGCTTGAAGACAGGTCAGTATAAATTATCCAAACTAAGGTACAAAGAGAAAAAAAAGAGTGAAAATATGGAACAGAGTGTCCAAGAATGGAGATGATATTAAACATGCTAACATATGTGTAATTGGAGTCCCAGATGGAGAGGGGTGAGAAAAATCAGCAAAAGAAGTATTTAAAGAGATAATGGCTGAGATTTTTCTAAAATAGATGAAAGACAGAATGCACAGATCTCAGAAGCTTAGCAAATCCTAAGCAGGATAACTACATATAAAACCACACCTAGACATATAGTCAAACTACTGAAACCAAAGATAAAAATAAGTAAGTGAAAATGGACATAGTCCCTATAGGAAAACAATGATACAAAGAATGAATGACATCAGAAATGGAGACTAGAAAACTGGCATCTGGGAGGAAGGGAGGCAGAGGAAAAAACAACTGAGACCAGAGGACAATAGACGACACCTTTATTTTTTATTTATTTTATTTTATTTTTGACAGAGTCTTGCTGGAGGAGGCTGGAGTGCAGTGGCATGATCTCAGCTCACTGCTTCCTCCACCTCCCATGTTCAAGTAATCCTTCTGCCTCAGCCTCCCAAGTAGCTGGAATTACAAGCACCCACCACCACGCCTGGCTAATTTTTTGTATTTTTAGTAGAGATGGGGTTTCGCCATGTTGGCCAGGCTGTTCTTGAACTCCTGGCCTCAGGTGATCCGCCTGCCTTGGCCTCCCAAAGTGCTGGGATTACAGGCATGAGCCATCAGGCCCAGCCTGGATGACACCTTTAAAGTGCTAGAAGAAAAAAAAAAAACACAAAAATATCCTTCAAATATGAAATAAAAATATTTGTAGGTAGACAAAAGCTAAGAGAATTTGTTTCAGGCAGATGTGTATTATAAGAAACGCTAAAGTAAGTTCTAGAAACTGATAGGAAATGATACCAGATGAAAGTCCAGATTTGCAGGAAGAAATGAAGAAAACTTGAAAGGGTGAATATCTGAATAAATATAAAAGACCTTTTCAAAAATGATCCTTAATAAAGTATATTTTATATGTTTATATATGTATATGTGTGTAATATTGTGTGAGATTTACAGAATAAATATATAACAAGGATTCAAAGGACAGGAGGTAGGGTAAATGAAATACCACTGTAAGCATTCCTGTATTATTCATAAAGAAGTATAGTATTATTTGAAAGTAGTCTATGGTGGCCAGACACGGTGGCTCACACCTGTAATCCCAATATTTTGAGAGGCCGAGGCGAGCGGATCATGAGGTCAAGAGATTGAGACCATACTGGCCAATATGGTGAAACCCCATCTCTACTAAAAATACAAAAATGGGCAGGGAGTGGTGGTGCCCACCTATAGTTGCACCAGCTACTTGGGAGGCTAAAGCAGGAGAATCACTTGGACCCTGGAGGTGAAGGTTTTAGTGAGCTGAGATCATTCCACTGCACTCCAGCCTGGCAAAAGAGCGATACTCCATCTCAAAAAAAAAAAAAAAAAAAAGACAGACTGCGGTAAGTATTTTTTTGTTTGTTTGTTTGTTTTTTCATAGAGACAGGGTCTAGCTATGTTACTCAGGCTAGTGTTGAACTCCTGGGCTCAAGTTATCCTCCTGCCTCAGCCTCCCAAAGTTTTGGGATTACAGGTGTGAGGCACTGTGTCCAGCCGACTATGATAAACGAAAATGGCCATTGTAAGAACTTTAAGGCCAGAGGCGGTGGCTGACCCCTGTAATCTCAGAACTTTGGGAGGCTAAAGCAAGACGATCACTTGAGCCCAGGAGACTGAGGCTGCAGTAAGCCATGATTATGCCATTGCTCTCCAGCCTGGGCAAGAGAGTGAGACTTTCAAAAAAACAAAACAAAAGGTATAGCTAAGAATCAATACAGAAAATATGTGGAATATTAAGTTCACCCAAAAAAGGCAGGAAAGGAGAAACAGATGAAACAAAAAGAAGACAAATACCAGGATGACGGACTTAACTAACCTGATTTGTCTATTCACATTGTATTCTTATCTCAAAATATCACATGTACTCCATAAATACGTACAAATATTATGTACTCCTAAAAATAAAAGACAAAAAAATTTTTTAAAAAAGATTATGATAGACAAACTCAAGCACATTAATAATCATGTTAAATGTACAAGCACTCCAATTAAACAAGATTTTCATATTGGGAGAAAAAAATCAAGAAGGATTTCCAAGTAAAGAAACTTTAATTCAGTAACATGATGAGGGGAAAAAAAAAAAAAAGAAACTTTAAGAAAGGCATTTTCGGCCAATTGCAGTGGCTCATGCCTGTAATCTCAGCACTTTGGGAGGCTGACGCAGGTGTATCCCTTGAGCTTAGGAGTTCTAGACCAACCTGGGCAACATGGCAAAAACCCATCTCTACAAAAAATTCAAAAATTTGCCAAGTGTTGTGTAGCATTCCTGTAGTCCCAGCTACTTGGAAGGCTGAGATAGGAGGAATACTTGAGCCCAGGAGGCGGAGGTTGTACTGAGCCAATATCATGCCACTGCACTCCAGCCTGGGCAACCCAATCTCAAAAAGAAAAAAATGTAAGAAGGGAATTTGCATTCGTTCACCCTTCTCTCTCAATACAGACATGTAGATATTGTATAAGAAATGGCATACAAAATTTAACCGGGTGTGGTGGTGTGTGTCTGTAATCCTAGCTATTTGGGAGGCCGAGGTAGGAGAATAGGTTGAACCAGGGGGCTGGAAGTTGCAGTGAGCCAAGATCACACCACTGTTCTCCAGCCTGGCGACAGAGCAAGGCTTCATCTCAAAAAAAGAAAAAAAAAATGGCAAAGGGATTGCAATAACCATATCTTATTTAATGGTCACAATATGTAAGTCTCATTTGCTTCCATTAGAAGGAAAAATTATAGCATCGTTGTGTCAGGCATTATATTTGGTGATTTTCTGAGTATTATTGGTAGCATCTGGGCTTATTGATCAAATACATATTCTTATACTGGGAACTCTTATATCTAACACCCTTCTAAAACTTGGCATTCTGAACAAGAGTTGGTATCTGTCTTTTAAGAAGATAACAGGATCATGCACCTGTAAATACAGCAAAGAAGCATCCTGGAGCAGAGACAAGATCACTGGACCTGGAGTTAGAGAGATGAGATTGAAATCCTAGCTAAGCTATTAATTAGCTCTGTGATCCTGAATAATGAACTCTCTTTCCTTCTCTGGGCCTCAGTTTCCATTTATAAAAAAGGGGATAATAAGAATTACTACTCTATAGGTTTGTTGTGTCAGCTAAATAATATGTATGGAAGGTCTCATTCAAACAATGTCTAACCCATGATAGGAGCTTCTTTTAATTATCTATTACTTCATAACAGACCATACTAAAATGTAGTAGCTTACAACAACAATCATTTATTTGCCCATAATTCTGTAATTTTTTTTTTTCATATGGAGTCTTGCTCTGTCACCCAGGTTGGAGTGCAGTGGTGCCATCTCGGCTCACTGCAATCTCCACCTCCCGGGTTTCAAGAGATTCTCCTGCCTCAGCTTCCCAAGTAGCTGGGACTACAGGCATGTGCCACCATGCCCAGCTCAATTTTGTATTTTTAGTAGAGGCAGAGTTCCACCATGTTGGCCAGGCTGGCCTCGAATTCTTGACCTCAGGTGATCCGCCTGCCTCAGGCTCCCAAAGTGCTGTGATTATAGGCGTGAGCCACCACGCCCGGCTCATAATTTTGTAATTTGGCTGGGCTTAGCTGGCTGATTCTTCTCTTGGTCTCATCTTTGGTCACTCATGTGGTTGTATTCATCTGGTGGCTAAATGGGGCTGGGTGGTCCAGGATGGTCATGGCTGACAATTAGCTGTTGGCTGAGGTGTCTTGATTCTCTTCCATGTGGCCCATTTAACGGGTTAACTTGGTTTCTTAAATAGTGGCTGCAGTGTTCTGAGATAATGAAACTAAAAGCTGCAAAGTCCCTTAAGACTTAGCCTCAGAAACTATACAATGCTATGTTTTTGGGTTTTGTTTGTTTGTCTTTGAGACAAAGTCTCACTCTGTAGTCCAGGCTGGAGTGCAGTGGCATGATCACAGCTCACTGCATCCTTGACCTCCTGGGCTCAAGTGATCCTCCTACCTCAGCCTCTTGAGTAGCTGGGATTACAGGCAGGAGCTACTGTGCCCAGTACAAAGCTACTTGCAATACATTCTGTTAATTTTGGGGGGCAGCAGAGTAGAGGAAAGGGTCTTGCTGTGTTGCCCAGGCTCGAGAGCAGTGGTGCAATCATGGCTCACTGTAGCTTGACCTCCCTGGGCTCAGGTGATCCTCCTACCTGAGTAGCTGGGGCCACAGGCATGCACCAGCAGCCCTGGCTAATTTTTGTATTTTTTGTAGAGATGAGGTTTCGCCATGTTGCCCAGGCTGGTCTCGATCCTCCTCCTGAGTAGCTGGGACCACAAGCAACCAACAGCCTTGGCTAATTTTTGTATTTTTTGTAGAGATGGGGCTTCACCATATTTCCCAGGCTGGTCTTGAACTCCTGGGCTCAAGCAGTCTGCCTGCCTCAGCCTCCCAAAGTGTTGGGTTTACAGGCATGAGCAACCACACTCAGCCTATTCTATTGATTAATGCAAGTAACTAGGACAGCTCAGATTTAAGAGATGTTGAATTAGATGGGAGGTACAGCAAAAACACATTGAAAAAGGGAGAGGACATAGCCATGATTATTCTCTCAGTCTACCACAATGTTCAATAAAGGTTTGTGTGGTGAACGAATGACCTTATGTCTTATACCAAGTCAAAAGTTCTATTCTTCATATTCAAGGTCTGCTATGATCCTGCTTCTGGACCACAGACCTCATATCTTTTCTATAACACTCATCACAATCTACTCCACAATTTATTTATTTGTAATGATATTTTATCCTCAGAGAAAGGTAATTTGTTTTGTTTTCTCTTAAATCTCATGAGTCTAGCAGATATTCAGGCTCCAAAGAGACACTCTGTAGATGCTTATTGAGTTGGATTTAATTAAACAACCTTTAGATCTTATTCCCTACTTTCCTTACCATCATCACCCACTAGTCCCCTCTAAAGTCATTAGTTAGACATTTCCCTTAATATCTTACTATCTTCCCGTCTTCGTGCCTTTACGCATTCTATTTTTTCTGCCTAAAATACTTCGCATTTTCCTGTTTGCCTATTTCTTACTGATATTTAGCAACCTTGGTGTCACCCACAAAATGCCAGTAGAGTCTGGGCCATTCTGACAATCATGATAAATCCCCTGGTTGAATACCACTGGTAAAAACCATCC
Organism: Sapajus apella; assembly: GCF_009761245.1. Lineage (NCBI taxonomy): Eukaryota > Metazoa > Chordata > Mammalia > Primates > Cebidae > Sapajus > Sapajus apella. The sequence continues at coordinate 7,791,835 of NW_022437002.1, read as the reverse complement.
TTTGGGCCTATAATAGGCACAAAATATATTGGCTGTCTGATACCACCTGTCTTAGAAGTTCCTAAGTGTTCCCCTATCCCAACTATATTGTGTTTGAAGAAGTTACTGTATTCTTATAAGGCTTTACCCTTCTAGGTATAGTTGAATTATCTGGCATACCTGAAGGGAGTCGAATATTAGCCAATTTATAAGCAAGTGCTGAAATATAATAGAAAGGAGAAATGGGCTGGGTGTAGTGGCTTAGGTCTGTTAACCCAGTACTTTGGGAGGCCAAGGTGGGCAGGTCATGAGTTCAAGAGGTCATGAGTTCAAGACCAGCCTGGCCAATATGGCAAAACCCTATCTCTACTAAAAATACAAAAATTAGCCAGGCATGGTGGCAGGACCTGTAGTCCCAGCTACTTGGAAGGCAGAGGTAGGAAAATAGCTTGAACCTGGGAGGCAGAGGTTGCAGTGAGCTGAGATCACGCCACCGCACTCCAGCCTGGACCACAGAGCAAAACTCCCTCTCAAAAAAAAAAAAAAAGTAGGAATGAACCAGACTCTGTTTGTCCTTATGTGGTAGAATTACTTTTCCCCAAGCATACATAAATTGTCTCCTTAGACTGAATAAAGCATATGTAATTGAAGTATAATTGCCAAGTGCCAGGGATACTAATGTCTAAATAAACACTACTGTCACCACCAAGCCATTAAGTTTCTTTAATGGAGACGGGAGTCGTGAAAACACTGGGTTTTTATAAAAACTGAAGTAGGCCAGGCGCGGTGGCTCACGCCTGTAATCCCAGCACTGTGGGAGGCTGAGGCGGGTGGATCACGAGGTCAAGAGATCAAGACCATCCTGGTCAACATGGTGAAACCCCGTCTCTACTAAAAATACAAAAAATTAGCTGGGCATGGTGGCGCGTGCCTGTAATCCCAGCTACTCAGGAGGCTGAGGCAGGAGAATTGCCTGAACCCAGGAGGCGGAGGTTGCGGTGAGCCGAGATCGCGCCATTGCACTCCAGCCTGGGCAACAAGAGCAAAACTCTATCTCAAAAAAAAACAAAACAAAAAAAAAACTGAAGTAAAAAGCTTAAGAAAATAATTGAATACAGCAGGGCAGAAGAATTTCTTATTCACTTTTCCTGGATAGGTAGGCAGAACGAAAAGGGGAATTGAGGAGAAAATATGTGAATTGAATACAAAAGAGTTTAGGTTTTGGGTGCTATAGGGATAGCAGTTTGGAAATAGAATGGAGAGAGGGGCTGAGCCTGGGGACCATCTCTTTACTCACCAGAAGTGACTACAATTTGGACAAATGTAGACAGGGGTGAGCTAGGAAACTCATTCATTCTACACATTAATTTGCACCAAGCTAAAGTGAATCTGTATTTGGAATTAGTGACCTGCATTCTTAATTTTGGTGAATGGCAACAATCCATCACTCACTAGTCCAGAAATGTGGGTGTCATTGGAGTCACATCGACTCCACTGTCTCTTGCCCCTCAAGGTTAATCATCCATCAAGCCCTGTCAACTTTGCCTCTTTTTCCAGTCCATCCTCTCCTCTCCATTGTTACCGCCATTGACCTAGTTCAGGTTCCCATAATCTCCCACTTAGGCAAATGGTCTTCCTGCCTCCAGTCTAATCCTTTTCCAATCCACGCTTCATATGCTGCTAGAATAATCTATCTCCAGCATATATCTGTCCATATCACTCTCCTTAACAAAGCCCCTCCCCACACCCCAGCTGCTCCATTCATACTGTTGAAAAGCTAAACTTTTAGACATAGCATTCCAGGCCTTTTGTTCCTAGTTTAACCTTTATTACCTAACCTGTTCTTAACCTGTTTAGCCTTTACTCTGGCCACACCCTCACACCATGCTCTAGTCATACTGACCTACTTTAAGTTCCCCAAACATAACATGCTTTTTCAAGCCCCTGCACATACCTGGAATGCCTTCTCCTCCCTGCACCAGCCTGGAGAACTTCAAATCATCTTTGAAACTCCGTTCAGGAGTCATCTCCGCCCTGACTTAACCCAGTCACAGCCAGTTGTCCCTCCCTCAGGGACAAGTAGCTCCCTCCAGCAGCTACCTGTACACACTTCCATATCGCACATGCTTGTTTGCTTGCCTGCCTCTGACTGCAGGGGGATGCTCTCTGAGTACAAGATAGCATTTTATTTGTCTTTATATTCTTTGTGTCTAGTACAGGCTTAAAATAGGTGCTCAAGTGGATGAACATTTTATAGGTACTTTAGATTTATTTGCCCAACGTGGTAAGGGAACTGCTGCACACAGACTAGCTGATGGTGTGTTCATGTGCTGTTGTACCTTGGGGAAAGGCCCTGACATTTTTTGTTTTATTTTTAGTCCCTAGTATTTTAACCACTTATTCAACAATTATTATTAAGCACCCACTATATTTCAGGACCTATTTTTTTTTTTTGAGTCCGGGTCTCCCTCTGTTGTTCACGCTGGAGTGCAGTGGTGTGATAATGGCTCATTACAGCCTCAGGATCAAGCAATCCTCTCACCTCAGCCTCCTGAGTGGTTGGGACCACAGGCACTTGTCACCACTCTCAGCTAATTAAAAAAAAATTTTTTTTTTCAAGTACAATTTCCATTTTATTTTTCTCCAGGGAATAGTTGTCTTCAATCTTTTACTCAGCTCCTTACATGGGTTTTGGTGGGGGTCGTGGGGCAGCACCCGCAGGTCTAAATCGGGGTGGCGGTGTTCGGTCCTTGCGGGCTTCACGAGATCGATTCCTGACTACTTTGCTGTGAATTGCACAACTCACACAGTAATGTAGCTTCACATAGAGCTTGGGAATTACATAGGCATCAAAGACGCTCGCTTCAGAAATATCCCTGACTGCTGCGGCCTCCACTACGTTTCGAATGACGAATTTCTTAATGGCCTTGTCCTTGGGCACGCATCGGGCACAGTTCGTGCAGCGAATAGGCTGAACATGGCCGCGGCCCTTTTTGGCACGACCGTTGTTCCTTCTTTTCTTTGTCATTTTGGAAGCTCGCAGCAGAGAAAAAAAAAATTTTTTTTTACTAAAGATGAGGTCTCATTGTGTTACTCAGGCTGGTCTTAAACTTCTGAGCTCAAGCCATCCTCTTGTCTCAGCCTCCCAAAATGCTGGGATTACAGGCATGAGCCATTGTGCTCAGGCCTGTGCCATGTTATTTTATTACTTTTCTTTCTTTTTTCTTTTTTTTTGAGACAGAGTCTTGTTCTGTCACACAGGCTGGAGTACAGTGGCATAATCTTGGCTTACTACATCCTCCGCCTTCCAGTTTGAAGTGACTCTCCTGCCTCAGCCTTCCCAAGTAACTGGGATTACAGGCGCCTGCTACCACGCCTGGCTAATTTTTGTATTTGTAGCAGAGACGGGGTTTCCCCATTTGGCCAGGCTGGTCTTGAACTTCTGGCCTCAAGTGATCTGCCTGCCTCAGCCTCCCAAAGTGCTGGGATTACAGGCATGAGCCACCATGCCCAGTGTATTATTATTTTTTGAGACAAGAGTTTCACTCTGTTGCCCAGGCTGCTATGCAGTGGCATGATCTTGGCTCACTGCAATCTCTGCCTCCTGGGTTCAAGCGATTCTTGTGCATCAGCCTCCAAGAGTAGCTGGGATTACTGGTGTGTGCCACCACACTGGGTTAATTTTTGCATTTTTAGTGGAGACAGAGTTTCACCATCCTCTCCTCTCCATTGTTACTACCATTGATCTAGTTCAGGTTCCCATAATCTCCCACTTAAACAACTGGTCTAACTCTTCTGGTCAAACTCCTGGCCTCAAGTGATCCACCTGCCTTGGCCTCCCCAAAGTGCTGGGATTACAGGCTGAGCCACTGTGCCGAGCCCCTGTACCATTTTAAAGGTCAGGGACTAGTATGATGAGCAAGAAAAACAGCTCTGGCCTTCAAGCAGGGTACTCTTTAAGAGAAGCTTCATAATTGTATGGAATGACAATATGAAATTATTTTTAAAATCAGATACTGGGAGATGCAGCTATTTTACCCCACCAAAGGAACATTTAAATAACTTGAATAATCTTAAAATGACCCCCATGTCTCAAATGGTTTTAGGATAGCGTGGCATAACCAAGGCCTGCCACATAGTGGCAGTGTTTCTCCAGGGACGAAGGTAATTTAGAGGCCTAGGACTGGAAAAGCAGGTAGTTCTCAAACTTAACTCCTAAAGAATAGCTCCTAGAAATGCCACATAGTAGCCTTCCTCAATTTGCAGAAGAAGAAACAAAAGAGATAATTGAGTCAATTATCTCCCTCCAAACTTTCTTAAGCCTTTGGTTTCTGCTTTTTCTGCCAAGGAGCACATACACATAGAGCACTTTTAGAAATGGCTGAGCATGTTAAGTTCCATAGCAGATTTTTTCCCAGACTTGTAATTTCAGAATTGCTTTTTGATTTTTTTGGTGACATAATAATATATCCTACTACATAAAAGTGTTTCTTCATTCATATGACCAAACTAACAGCAATAGTACTGCAAAATGTTTCCTCTGGAGTGCCATATTTTCGGGTGCCCTGCCCATTAAACCTATTTGAGAATCATGATCTTATCCAATGTTTTCTAGTTACAAAAAAGAAGAACAAGTTTCTTTTCTTTTCTTTTTTTTTTTTTGAAATGGAGTCTCGCTCTGTCATCCAGGCTGGAGTGCAGTGGCACAATCTCGGCTCACTGCAACTTCTGTCTCCCAGGTTCAAGCGATTCTCCTGCCTCAGCCTCCTGAGTAGCTGGGACTACAAGTGCCCACCACCATGCCCAGCTAATTTTTATATTTTTAGTAGAGATGAGGTTTCACCATGTTGGTCAGGCTGGTCTCCAACTCTTGGCCTCAAGTGATCTCCACTGTGCCCAGCCTCCATAAAAGAACAAGTTTCTGAGAAATTAAATTACTTATCTAAGTTCATGAAGCCCTCTACGGGACAGATTCAGGCTAATCCCTGTCAAGTGAGCACTCCAGATGTTTCCTTTGTTGCCATTTATCAACTTGATAAACAGGGATTGTTGAATTGCTACAACAATGAAGAGACAGAGAGGTCAAAGTAACTCCCAGGTTTCTGAAATGGTGAGTGGATTATGGTTCATTCACCAAAATTGAGAATATAGGTTGCTAATTCTAAGTAGAGACTCACTTTATCTTGGCACAAGTTAATGTGTGAAATAAAAGGTTTCCTGGGAATGTGAGGAATGAGAAATTGTTGTTTAATGGGCATAGAGTCTCAGTTTTGCAAGATGAAAAGTTCTAAGCCAGGGGTGTTGGCTCACACCTGTAATCCCAGCACTTTGGGAGGTCAAGGCAGAGGGATCATTTGAGGTCAGGGGTTCGAGACCAGCCTGGCCAACATGGTGAAACCCATCTCTACTAAAAATACAAAAAAATTATCCAGGCATGGCGGCGGGTGCCTAAATCCCAGCTACTTGGGAGTCTGAGGCAGGAGAATCGCTTGAACCCTGGTGGTGGAGGTTGCAGTGAGCAGACATTGCACCACTGTACTCCAGCCTGGGCAACAAGAGCAAAACTACATAAAAAAAAAAAAAAGAAAGAAAAAAGAAAGAAAGAAAGAAAAAGAATTCTGAAGATTGGTTGCATAACAATATGAATGATGTGAATGTACTTCTAAACTGCATACTTTACACTTGATCTTAGCCAAAAGGCTGAGAAGTGATGAACTGCATACTTTAAAATGGTTAAGATGGTAAATTTTATGTTACATAGGTTTTACCACAATAAACAATGAATAAAAGGTTTTCCTTTCCTAGCTTACCTCTGTCCACTCATTGTTCAAATTGGAGCTTTCTCTCTTAGCTTCTGTGATGAGTGAAGAGGTGCTCCCCAAAGATATTTGAAAATACTAATAAAAGGAATATTATTTCATTTATTCACTTTCAGAGGGAGTTCAAGAAATTGTCAAGTTGTCATAGTTGTCAAGTGAATGAATTAACTAATTCAACAAATATTTATCAGTTTCCCTATCTTAAACCTGGGATGTTCTAAGCCCTTTATTCTCAAGGTGTGGTCTCCAGATCAGCAGCACTAGCATCACCAGGGAATTTGTTAGAAATATACATTCCTGTGGGGCATGGTGGTTCATGCCTGTAATCCCAACACTTTGTGAGGCCGAGAAGTTCAGATTGCTTGAGTCCAGGAGTTTGGGACCAGCTTGGGCAACATGATGAGACCCCGTCCCTACAAAATAAAAAATTAGCTGGGCATGGGGGTGCACAGCTGTAGTCCCATCCACTTGGGAGGCTGAGGTGGAAGGGTTGCTTGAACCTGGGAGGTTGAGGCTGCAGTGAGCTGTGATCATGCCACTGCACTCTGGGAGAAAAAAAAAAAAAAAAAAGGAAAGAAAAAACATATGCATTCCTGGACCCCACTTCAGACATACTGAATCAGAAACTTTGGTGGTAGGACCCAAAAATTGCTATTTTTACCAGCCTTTCAAATTACTCTGATGCATGCTCAAATTTAAGACAGACAATTCTAGATAGCACCGATACAGAGGCAAAGAAAACAAAGTGCCTATCCTCTTGGAGCAACAACAGACAAATAGATACAAGTAAAATTTCAGGCAAAGGCAGGGGTTATCAGGGAAACCAGCACAGGAGAAGAAGGGATAACAGAGGATGCTCAGGCAGGGTCTCTCTGAGGGTTATGAGCTCTGAAGTCACATTGAGCAGGATCTGAAAATTGGTTCTACCAGTTCCTAGCTTTTTAAAAGTTTGGTTTCCTGATCTTCTAAAAAAGAGATAATAATATTCCTTACAAGTTTACTCTGAAGATTAAATAAGATAATGCTCATAAAATCCTTGCAATTGTTTCTGCCACAGAGTAAGGCTTCAATAAACGTTAGCCCTCCACATACGATGGGAAGTGCCATAGATGTATATTTGGTAATCATCAATGTAGAAATTAACAGTAAAGTGGATGAAAAAGTGGATAAACCAATACACAAAAAGAGAAGCAGATGGATGATGGGCTCTTGGTGAGGACACAAGGGGGTTGAGAGATGGTGAGGAGGTAAAGAAATGAAGATGTGGAGAGGGAGCTTTTTCTGAATCCAGCTAAAGCTGGAAACTTAGAAGAGGAGGGCAGTGGATTGGTTGACAAACCAGCCATATGGTATGCCTGTGACTGAGGAGGTTCTCAGGATGCAGGACTTTCAGTGCTAAAACTAGGAAAGTCAGCCGAGTGCAGTGGCTCATGCCTGTAATCCCAGCACTTTGGGAGGCTGAGGCGTGCAGATCACGAGGTCAGGAGTTTGAGACCAGCCTAATGTGTTGAAACCCCGTCTCTACTAAAAACATAAAACTTAGCCAGGCATGGTGGCGCATGCCTGTAATCTCAGTTACTTAGGGAGGCTGAGGCAGGAGAATCGCCTGAACCCGGACGGCCGAGGTTGCATTGAGCCAAGATCGTACCATTGCACGATCTGGGCAACAGAGCAAGACTCCGTCTCAGGTAAAAAAAAAAAAAAAAAAAAAAAAAAAAAAAAACTAGGAAAGTCCTGGGCAAGCTGGGCCATACTGGCCACACTAGCAGTGAATGTGACCATGGAGGGTGAAATGAGCAATAAATCAATAAATACTCTGACTTTTCTTTCCTGGTAGCCCCTGCTCTCCTTACATACCTTTACATGGGCCTGACCCAACCAGAAGCCAGAGGGCAAGGGAGGTGGAATAATACAGTAGAGAAGTCAGCCTTGCCGCAACACACACCAGGGCAAAGAAACGACAGAGAATTGATGTGGAAGGGCAAAAAATAATGGCCAGCACAGTGGCAAAACTGGGATTAGAATTGTCTCGGATAAACTTAAGCTTCAATTCTTTTTTTCTGAGACACAGTCTTGCTCTGTCACCCAGGCTGGAGTGCAGTGGCACAATCTCGGCTCACTACAACCTCCATCTCTCAGGTTCAAGCAATTCTCTGCCTTGGCCTCTTGAGTAGCTGGGATTACAGGTGGCCGCCAGCACACCCAGTTAATTTTTTGTATTTTTAGTAGAGATGGGGTTTCACCATCTTGGCCAAGCTGATCTTGAACTCCTGACTTCATGATCCACCTGCCTCGGCTTCCCTAAGTGCTGGGATTACAGACGTGAGCCACCGCGCCCAGCCCAGAGTTTCAATTCTTTTCCCAGCCTTGTTTAAAGGTAGAAAGCCCTTTAGGAGTTATGAGGGCTTTCTACATCCTCGAATTAACCCTACATAAAATTATAAAGATTATCCAACTATACTCTTTGGTAACCGAGCGGCCCGCAAAACCTTTTTCTTTAGAGACAGGGTCTTGCTCTGTCGCCCAGGCTGGATTGCAGTTGCGTAATCATAACACACTCTAACCTCAAACTCCTGGGCTCAAGCCATCCTCCCACCTCGACCTCCCAAACCCTTGAGATTACAGGCATGAGCCGAGGCGCCCAGCCCTCTTTAAAAAATAAAAGTGGGCTGGGAGTGGTGGCTAAGGCCTGTAATCCTAGCACTTTGGGAGGTTGAGGTGGGCGGATCATTTGAGGTCAGGAGTTCAAGACCAGCCTGGCCAACATGGTAAAACCCCATCTCTACTAAAAATACAAAAATTAGCCGGGCGAGGCGGCGGGTGCCTGTAATCCCAGATACTCGGGAGGCTTAGGCACAAGAATCGCTTGAACCTGAGAGGCAGAGATTGCAGTGAGCCGAGATCGCGCCATTGCATTACAGCCTGGGCAACAGAGGGCGACTCCATCTCAAAAAAACCTAACAGCGACTCCATCTCAAAAAAACCTAACAACAGTGTGTTTGTGTGTATATATATATACTCAATGATAAGTGTCATGTGCAAATGCCAGACCGGATTTCGCTGTTCCAGAAATGAAGTCAGTAGAGAAAATCCCCACGGCGACCCTGGAATCCCTCTGAAAAGGTTCAGATACAGGACACTCCCAGGTGCCCAGGTACCATTTGCCAGCTCACTTCTTCCTGGAAGACTCACTCCTCCAATCGCACTTGATGTTTAAGCAAGTGTCAATGGTCAAAGACCACTGCTCGCCTAGTACCTATGGCACCGCATCCCGCGCACCTCCAGGTGGCCCAGGCTCCGCGGCCAATAGTCACTACCACCCGCCAACCCAGCCCGAGTTATACGAGATTGGGCGGCCGGAGGCGCTGCATGATTGGTGGGTCGGATGGGGGCGGAGCCTCGCTCGAAAGCCCCCTCTGGATTGGTGCAAACTATCGGGGTGGGGCCTCCACTCTGGCTGGGCGGGAAAGCTCGAACAGTGATGCCGGGCTGGAGACTGTGGTAGCTGCTGCGCTCCGGCTGAGGGAACTAGAGACTGCTCCATCCCTAGCGGAACGCTGTGCAGGCAGGAGTCATGACGGGCGAGGTGGGTTCCGAGGTGAGTTTATGCACACGCTTCTCACCGGGGCTGCGAAGGCCCGGCGCAGACGGGTTAGGTAGGGCTGGGGTAGACCCGGCAGAGCCGGGGCCCCCGGGAGGTACTACTGCGGCTCCCAGCGTTCTCCGCGCCCGCGCCTGCTCCCCCGGCCTCGCGACTCGGCCGGGATGGTCTCTGAATGGGCGTCCCGTTCCGCCGTCGGGCTTCCGGTGCTTCTGGCTCCTTGGCCGTGGAGCTCCAGGTCTCTGCGGCGCGCGGTGCCTGCAGCTCAGCCCTTCTCTGCCGCCCGCCCAGCCCTGTGGCGCGTTTCCTGTCGCGGAAGCTCCTCCCCTCAGGGTGCCCCGAAAACCGGGAGGCTCTGGCCGAACCGGGCCGCCAGGGTGCAGGGCGGGATTCTCTGCAAATAGAGGGTGAGAGTGTTATGTTAGGGAGCTCCACACTGGGCTTGGGAGCGGGCCTGGAGGTCATCGGGCGCTGGCCCTTCGCGTTTTCCGACGGGGCCCGGAGTGGGGAAGTCACAGTCGGGGTCCTGGCTGGTGGCTGGCAGCTCTCTGGTGAAATTGGGCATAAAAACACACGTTTCCAGACCTGTGTCCTTTCTGGGGCCGGATTCGGGCAAGGCACTCTCACCTTAGGAGCAAAATTTAAAGGGGTGCCAAAACCCTCAGTAATCAAATGAAACTCATATTTTAATGCAATATTTTTAAAAAACCAAAATTAATCCAAAAAATTTTATGATTTGATATTGAACAAAATATCAGACGTTTAAACAAAGACAAGATCCGACCAGGCTCTTTCGGGACCCTGCCTCACTCACCTCACCCTAATCCCCCCTCTGGTTCCAATAAACTTATTTACAGAAGCGGGCGGCTGACCTCACGAGCCGTAGATTGTTGATTTTTATTTATTTATTTATGGAGACAGCGTCTCACTGTTTGGCCCAGGCTGGAGTACAGTGGCTCGATCTTGGCTCACTGCAACCTCCTCCTCCCAGGTTCAAGTAATTCTCTTGCCTCAGCCTCCCAAGTAGCTAAGATTACAGACGTGTGTCACCATGCCCAGGTAATTTTTTTTAAAAAATTTTTTGTAGAGATGGGGTTTCACCGTGTTGGCCAGGCTGGTCTTGAACTCCTGACCTCTGGTGATCTGCCCACCTCGGCCTCTCAAAGTCCTGGGATTACAGACGTGAGCCACCACGTCTGGCCTCTGTTGATTTGATTTTTTTTTTCTTTTTTTTTTTTTTTTTATTATTGGCAGGGGTCTCATGGAGATTTAATTTTTTGAAAAATAATTGCATTAATGTGTTATTTATTTTGATTACTGAATTTTTTGAGACCTGACCCCACCCTGTTCCTGGCCCTGCCCTTTGACATTGCTGCAAATTGCCTAGAAGAGAATCGTGATTAAAAGCAGCCCTATTCCTTAAGCTGTCTAGTTACCTAAAATTGGTTCCCACATTCACAAACAGAAGTAATAGTTTTACTGCTTTGGATTGTTGAGAGGATCGTCAGTGCACACATATTAATTCTCAGCAATCCCAGCGCTTTGGGAGGCCAAGGCGATCGGATTGCTTGAGCTCAAGAGTTCAAAACCAGCCTGCGTAAAATACGTGGCAAAACTCTGTTTCTACAAAACAAACATACAAAAATTAGCCGGGTGTCGCATATGGTCCCAGTTTCTCTGGAGGCTGAGGTGAGAGGATCCTTTGGGCCTGGGAGATCAAGGCTGCAGTCAGCTATGATCCTGCCGCTGCACTCCAGCCTGGGCGAAAGAGTGAAATGCCGTATCAAAAAAAAAAAAAAAAAAAAAAATTGAATACCAAGCATTCAAATCAATTTAATAATTTTTTGAGAAGCCACTAGGGTGAGGCCTTGTGCCCTGTTACATTACTGAAGCTCATATTTCTCCCTTTATTAATAAGATTCAGAGCCCTAAGAACATCGAGGAGCTAACTTGGCATTTAGGGTAGCTTGGTCACTAACTGATCATCACCTAACATAACCCTGCTCCTTAGATTTTTATTTGTGACTTTTTATACTGTCTTATTTTCAAATCTATACAAACATGGAAAAGCTGGTATAATGAACCCATCACCTTACTTCGACTCCAGTTTTGAATATCTCTCATCTGAAATGCTTGGGACCAGAAGGGTTTTGAATTTCAGATTTATTTTGGATTTTGGAATATATGCATACACATAATGATATGTCTTAGGGGAGGGACCTAAGTCTAAAAGATGAAATTCAGTTATATTTCATATACACCTTATACACATAGTCTGAAGGTAATTTTATACAGTATTTTAAAATAACTTTGTTCATGAAACAAAGATTTTACTGCAACCCATCATAGGAGATCAGGTGTGGAATTTTCAACTTAGTAGCATCATGTCAGTGCTCAAATGTTTTGGATTTGGGAGGATTTCAGATTTTCAGATTAGAGATGTTCAACCTGTATTATCAAATCATGACCAGTCTTGTTTCATTTATACCATTTTTCCTCTCACTGGATTATGTGGAAGAAAATCCCAGATACCATATTATTTTAACCACAAATATTTTAGTGTGCATATCTAAAAGACAAGGGCTTTCCATAAAAGATAACTACAATATTATTACCACATCTAAGAAGTATCTAGTCAGTGTTTAGATTTCTTTGACTCATAGATACTTCATTTATTTTTTTTTTTATAATTTTTTTTTTTTTTGGAGACAGAGTTTCGCTCTTGCTACCCAGGCTGGAGTGCAATGGTGCGATCTCGGCTCACCGCAACCTCCTCCTCCTGGGTTCAGGCAATTCTCCTGCCTCAGCCTCCTGAGTAGCTGGGATTACAGGCACGCGCCACCATGCCCAGCTGATTTTTTCTATTTTTAGTAGAGACAGGGTTTCACCATGTTGACCAGGATGGCCCCGATCTCTTGACCTCGTGATCCACCCGCCTCGGCCTCCCAAAGTGCTGGGATTACAGGCATGAGCCACCGCGCCCGGCGTACTTCATTTATTTTTATAAAACACTTTAGCATAGTTTTTTTATATTTAGTTTTTTGAATCATCCAAAGTTGGCATATTGCAATTGTTTATATTAATATATATGTGTGTATATACATATATGTATATATTTTAAGATATACATAAATATATGAAGCATACATATATGTATGTAGAAATAAACATTACATACATGCATATAGAAATATATATGTGTATAACTATATAGAAATATACATACATACACACATATATACATTCGCTTGTGTATCTCATGTGTATCAACTTTCTTTATGGGTCCCTCTTCCTCTCTTTTTTTTTCTTTGCAATATATTGTTAAACTGGCTGGACAAGGTAGCTCATGTCTGTAGTCCCAGCACTTTGGGAGGCCAAGGCATGCGGATCACCTGAGGTCAGGAGTTCAAGACTGGTCTGGCCAACATGGTGAAACCTCATCTCTACTAAAATACAAAAAATGGGTGTGTTGGTGCATGCCTGTAATCCCAGCTGAGATTGTGCCACTGTACTCCAGCCTGGGTGACAGAGTGAGACTTCATCTCAAAAAAAGAAAGAAAGAATTAAAAAGAAAGAAATCACCCACTTTGACTTGTGGAGTTTCCCACATCTAGATTGCATCTTTGTGGTGTTATTCAGCATGTTCCCCTATTCCCTCTAGTTCTTGTAAATGGGTAGTTAGATCTAGAGACTTGATAGGATTCAGAGTTGATTGTTTTGTCAGGAATACTTTATAGCTAGCATTGGGTACTTCTATTGGGCAGCACATAATGTCTGGTTCTCTTTTGATGATGTTAGCAGCCATTAATGATAATTGCCCAAGTCTGTTGTTTAATAATTGAGGGCTGATCAAATTGTGACAATCTAATTCTATTATTTCTTCATTGATTATGATATTTCTCTAATCAATGAGAAACTTTCCCTCATCAGTCATTTGGATATTTTGGGGAACAGTTCACACAGAGAAGTCATAATAAATGCTTGATCTTTTCATTTTTTTTTTTTTTTATCATTCCTCAAAGAGTTGACTCTGTTATCATCCTTCAAAGGTGAAAAAGGAGTTTGTTGTCCAGTAATTCTAAATGTCATCCCTTCAAGGAACCATTGTATTTGATTCTTTCCTTAGTTCAGGTTGATGATCCCATGATAATTTGTGTGTCATTATGTACTTGGAGCTTTCGGTGATCTGCTGGTTAACACAAAGTAATTGTCATTTTCTAGGTTCACCTAGAAATCAACAATCCAAAAGTAATTTCACAAGAGGAAGCAGATAGTCCTTCAGATAGTGGACAGGGCAGCTATGAAACAACTGGACCCTTGAGTGAAGGAGGTTTGTAATGGTACTTTTATTTTTAGGAATAGGATGCCAGAGCCTTGGTTGTAAGTAGATTGGATTAATTTCATCATTCTCTTGATTTATTACGTTATTAATGCCCCTTCCTTATTGTTTTTTGTTTTTTGGTTTTTGTTTTTTTTATTTTTATTTTTTTTTTTTTTGAGACGGAGTTTCACTCTTGTTACCCAGGCTGGAGTGCAATGGCGCGATCTCGGCTCACCGCAACCTCCGCCTCCTGGGTTCAGGCAATTCTCCTGCCTCAGCCTCCTGAGTAGCTGGGATTACAGGCACGTGCCACCATGCCCAGCTAATGTTTTTGTATTTTTAGTAGAGACGGGGTTTCACCATGTTGACCAGGATGGTCTGGATCTCTGGACCTCGTGATCCACCCGCTTCGGCCTCCCAAAGTGCTGAGGTTACAGGCTTGAGCCACCGCGCCCAGCGCCCCTTCCTTATTGTTTGTTTTTCTATAAAAGCAAAATAGCAGTGCTTGTACCTTTTTGAAACTACGAATTTCTTTTATATTGTTAATGCCTAACAGCTACCACATTGCCTGGTTAACTGCATTCATCCTATAATAAAAGGAATTTTAACACCTGCTAGAGGATTAGAACAGCTTTACACATTGTAAATATATATAAAATTACATTTCTCAGTAAGAGGCATTTTTTTTCAGGGAAAGTGTTTTTCAAAATGTATTTTTAGATTTGCTTTGCTACAATCAGTTCTTAATAGTAGTTACATAATTTCACAATGTAATATATCACTTGTATAACTAAATATATTTTTGAGGAGTAGTGGGGTTAGGAGAAAGATCAAATGATTACATAATCTGAAAAAAATGTTTCCTTCAGATTCAGATGAAGAGATATTTGTAAGTAAGAAGTTGAAAAACAGGAAGGTCCTACAAGACAGTGATTCTGAAACAGAGGACACAAATGCCTCTCCAGAGAAAACTACCTATGACAGTGCTGAGGAGGAAAATAAAGAGAATTTATATGCTGGGAAAAATACAAAAATCAAAAGGATTTACAAAACTCTGGCAGACAGTGATGAAAGTTACATGGAGAAGTCTTTGTATCAGGAAAATCTTGAAGCTCAAGTGAAACCTTGTTTAGAGCTGAGTCTTCATTCTGGAAACTCTATGGACTTTACCACTGACAGAAAGAGTTCCAAAAAGCAGACACATGATAAAGAAGGAACTGCAGGAAAAGCAAAAGTAAAATCAAAAAGAAGACTTGAGAAAGAGGAGAGAAAAATGGAAAAAATTAGACAGCTAAAAAAGAAGGAAACAAAAAATCAGGTACATTTTAAAGAATAATTTGCTATTGCTTGGATAGATTAACATTTTAGAAGAGGTTGCTGTTAGTACTTGAGGTTGTTTCTACTCTCCAAATATTGCTTTGAATTGGCTATTTTGTGTTGAGAATAGGGTATGTGATTTAAAATAACCGGCCTTGGCCGGGTGCAGTGGCACATGCTTCTAATCCCAGCACTTTGGGAGGCCGAGGCCACAGGTTCATTTAAGCCCAGGAGTTCAAGACCAGTCTAGGCAATAGCGTGAGATCCTGCCTCTACAAAAAATTTAAAAATTAGCTGGGTGTGGTGGCTGTAGACCCAGCTACTTGGGAGGTTGAGGTAGAAGAATCACTTGAGCCCAGGAGGTCGAGGCTGCAATGAGCTATAATTGTACCGTTGCACTCCAGCTTGGGTGACAGAGTGAGACTTTGTCTCAAACAACAACAAAAACTTATTGGTCTTATTCTGTATTTTGGATATATAGAGGACATTTCCAAATAAATAGGTTTCTGATTTTCTTTATGAGCCCATGGAGTAATTCTTTGCTGCTTCTGATCTGATGGAAGTTAACTTTGAAAGAAGGCTTTTTTATGCATCTATCAGTCAGAAGTCTTGTTTGCTAACTAGAAAAACCAGCCTCGAATTTATAAACTAATTGCTTAATAAGTATTTGATTTTTCTTTAAAAAAAAAAAAAGTTGATTAAGTTAGTTTTGGGCAGTTGCATAAAATCACCACTTGGACTTCAAAGGATAACTGTAAGTTAGGAACCAGTGAGAATGTTCTAGATTTTATATGCTTGTCTGCTAATGAAACATGGGCTTTTTCTGGCCTGATCCAAACTGCTATATGATGTTGTGAAATAGTGGATTTTGAAATGATCAGATTATATTTTTTGTTTATATGTTACCTAGGAAGATGATGTAGAACAGCCATTTAATGACAGTAGCTGTCTTCTTGTGGATAAAGACCTTTTTGAAACTGGGTTGGAGGATGAAAATAACTCTCCATTGGAAGATGAAGAATCATTAGAATCAATAAGAGCAGCTGTGAAAAACAAAGTAAAAAAGCACAAGGCAAGTAAAACATGATTGCAGTAAGAGTTAACCAACTGTTTCTGACCTTTGCTTTATTTTTAATTTACTGTTGTAACCTTAATTTTTTTTTTTAACTGAAGAAAAACATGTGTCAATTGATTTAAGTTATTCAGCTGTTAATTTTGGAAACTTGCAGTACAGGTGATAGACATGCTAACTTCTTTGGAAACTAGCACTTTGTTATTACCCTTTTAGGAATGTTGAAAAAAAAAAGTAAGATACTTGATGGTGTAGTAAGATGCAGGTAAATAATAGGGAAGAGAGATAAATTTTGCAATCCTATGACCTTTGAGAAATAAACTCTATAGGGTTTCAGGAAGGGTATCAAAGAGAGGCATCAGTCAAAACATTGTTGTCCCAAGTGTTTGGAAGCAAAATTTTTCTTCCTAAGATTTTCTTTAGCTTCTTGGGAGTCATTATCCCTCTTTAGGGAAAGATGTAAGCAGAGTTAAAAGAAATAAGGGTCCAAACTCCATTTGAGATATCTAATTTGTTTTCCAAGCATAATAGAATGTTGTGTGTTTAATAATTTCTATTTGATGATTATTGATTTATTAATGTAGCATGATGTGTTGTTGGACTACAAAAGTGTCTTTAACTAAAGCATCCTCTTATTTGAATTTTGTTTTTGTCTTAATAATCAACCTGCCATTTCTTTTAGAAAAAAGAACCATCTTTGGGGAGTGGGGTCCATTCATTTGAGGAAGAAAGCGAGTTATCAAAAGGAACCATGAGGAAGGTGAGGTAAAGCCCTGTATATTAGTCACATTGATCTCTACACAGGAGATTATCGGCTTCTCAGGGATAAATATTTTATTTGGCCTATCATGTTTTTCTGTTACCCATCATATTGCTTTGAACATAGTAGGAACACAAATATGAAATGGATTGAACGAATTCTCTGAGACTTGGGAATAAGTGAGTTCCTTGAGTTTATACTGCATTTAGGCTTACTTGTGCTTACTATTTCCTCTCCTCTTTTCTTGGAGAGAGCAAACTCTTGAGAGATGAATATCTATCTTTCTGGATATTCATATAATTAATGTAGTCTCACTGTTTGTTTTCTTTAAGGAAAGAAAGGCAGCCAAGTTAAGTAAAGAAGCATTAAAACAACTGCATAGTGAGACTCAGCGCCTTATTCGAGGTAATGCAACTCAGTAAACTTTGAGGGAAAGTCACAGTATTTCTTTGTAAGCTCAACTTGGAGACTTATTTTTTTTAACACTTCTAATGTGAACTCAGGTTATAATATCAAGTTTAGAATTGATCTTGGTGAATGGCCATTGTTCTAAAGCCCTTTGAAACATTGGTATAAACTACAGAAATTTTCAGAACTGTAGGGGAAGTAAGGAAGACTTTTTTTTTTTTTTGAGATGGAGTCTAGCACTGTTGCCCAGGCTGTACTGCAGTGGCACCATCTCAGCTCACTGCAATCTCCGCCTCCTGGGTTCAGGCAATTCTCCTGCCTCAGTCTCCCGAGTAGCTGGGACTACAAGCATGCACCACCACGCCCAGCTAATTTTTTTGTATTTTTAGTAGAAACGGGGTTTCACCATGTTGGCCAGGATGGTCTCAATCTCCTGACCTTGTGATCGTCCCACCTCGGCCTCCCAAAGTGCTGGGATTACAGGTGTGAGCCACCGTACCCAGCCGGAGGAAATTTTTTAATGGTTGTCTGTGGACTGATTGTGTCAGGATTCTTTTGAGAGGTAGTAATCCCCCCTTATTCGCAGTTTTGGTTACCTGTGGTCAGCCATGGACCATGGAATTTAAAAATATCATCCCTTTGTCCAGTGTATCATGCTCTATATGCTACCTGCCTGTTAGTTAGTAGCCCTCTCAGTCATCAGATCAAAAAAACACTGGTTCGGTACTATCCGCAGTTTCAGTCATCCACTGCAGATCTTGGAATGTATCCCTGTGGATAAGGGGGAGCTACTGTATATATCTTTTTAGGCCCCACAGAGATTCTGATTCACTAGATTTGAAATGGGATCCAAGAATCTGTATCTGTAAAACACTTCCTGGATCATTTTGATTTCACAGCTAGGTTTAAAAGCCACTGGTCTTTAAGGAGTTCTTTTGTACTTAGCTCTTGCCTTTGTTCAAGGGAGTTTACTATTTCTAGTGACGGCTTTGGTTATTATGTTTGGTGAACTGAATATGTAGTGACATCTTAGAATATACGGTATATAGATTTGTTTGTTTTATTTCCTCTTATAGAGTCTGCACTTAATCTTCCGTATCATATGCCTGAGAATAAAACCATTCACGATTTCTTCAAACGTAAACCCCGGCCCACTTGCCAGGGAAATGCCATGGCACTATTGAAGTAAGAACCCTCTTTCCTTATGATTATAATTTTCATGAACTTTCAGTTTTGTAGCAAACATATGGGATAAAAAGTTCAGATTTCTCACTCCCTTAAAACTGATTTATTATATGCTAAGGGATAAGAATGTTTCACATTTAGGATAATTTTCAACTCCAGCTCATTTTCTCTTCTCTAGGTCATCTAAATATCAGTCAAGCCATCACAAAGAAATCATAGACACTGCAAATACTACTGAAATGAACAGTGATCACCATAGTAAAGGTTCTGAGCAGACAACAGGTTCAGAAAATGAAGTGGAAATTAACGCACTCCCCATGGCTTCAAAGGAAACTTGGATCACTACTGGATCAGATGAGTCTTGCAGGAAGGATTTGGTAGAAAATGAAGAGCGAGAAATTCAAGAGAAACGGAAGCAGAGTGACATTAGATCTTCACCTGGGAACAGCTCAGTGTTGCAACAGGAATCCAACTTCCTTGGGAACAATCACAGTGAGGAATGTCAGGTTGGAGGGCTTGTAGCATTTGAACCTCATGTCCTGGAGGGCGAAGGCCTCCCAAAACCAAAAGAAACAGATGAGAAAGTGGAAGAGCCTGGGCAGCAAAGTAAATCATCAGCAGTTGTGCCCCCTGAAAAAGTGAGACGGTTTACTCTGGATAGACTTAAGCAGCTGGGAGTAGATGTTTCCATTAAACCACGGCTAGGTGCTGATGAAGATTCTTTTGTGATACTTGATGAACCTGAAACCAAAAGAGGTAATCCTTTAAATTGTGGGGAGCCTCCCTGGAGTGATTATCCTGGCAGCTTTTGATTGTTGGCCACTGTTGAGGACAGAGAACACAGGAGAAACCAATAACCACATGTGATCTTACCCTACATTTGTTCCAGATATGGGCAGAGTCCCTTATAGAGAAATTTGGCAGGGCATGTAAAAGTAAATGAGTACAGTGAATTTGAACAGTTAGACAGAAAACATTAGAAATAGACTTTGAGGTGTGGTTTAAGTAGTAGGGGCGACTGCATAAAGGTGGAGAAGGCTAGGGGCTGAAAGTGTGTGAGGTGTAAAGAGAAAACTTTGGAGGTTGTGAGAGCTAGGGGGTGAATGGGGCATAGCCTGTCATTTTGAGGGATTTTAAGAGTATTAGAGTGGCAGATGCTGCTGTGCATTGTCATGAGGGCCAGCCCAGGGCTGTTAGGTTAAGTTGTTTGGATAAAAGGGTTACAGGTGATAGGCCTGGCTCCTGTGTAAGAATCCCAACTGCACAGTCCTGGATTTTAGCAGCGTACAATGAAAAGTGTTGAGACAAGTTGGGGAGAGCTAGGGAAGGAGCAGTTTTTAGAGCTGTTTTTAAGGAGTGAGGAAAGGATTTAGGATTAATAGGGTTGGATAAGTTTTCTTTAGTGAGTTTATACAATGACTTAGTTAGAATAGCAAAACCTGGTATCCAGAGGTGAAAGTAGCAACCACATCCTGGAAAGAGAGATATTGTTTGGTAGATGGGGTTGGGGTTGGGGCTTGGGAAATTAACTGGATACGGTTGGCAGGGAGAGTGTGTGTATGCTGGCAAAAGATTATAACAGGCCGGGCGCGGTGGCTCAAGCCTGTAATCCCAGCACTTTGGGAGGCCGAGGCAGGTGGATCACGAGGTCAAGAGATCGAGACCATCCTGGTCAACATGGTGAAACCCGTCTCTACTAAAACTATAAAAAATTAGCTGGCCATGGTGGCGCGTGCCTGTAATCCCAGCGACTCAGGAGGCTGGGGCAGGAGAATTGCCTGAACCCAGGAGGCGGAGGTTGCGGTGAGCCGAGATCGCGCCATTGCACTCCAGCCTGGGTAACAAGAGCGAAACTCCGTCCCAAAAAAAAAAAAAAAAAAAAAAGATTATAACAGATGGGGAAGAAATTTGGGCTTTGGAAGGGGATACATGATACCCCTTTGAGTATAGATGCTGAAGAAGCAGGAAGGTGAATTAAAAAGCCATGTTGCAATAGATGGGTGATAACAGGCTTACACCTTTTAAAGCCTGTCGTGGAATGGGGTACTGAGGCTGGGCAGGGTAAGGGTGGTTAGGTTTTAAGGGGATGATGAGGGGCGAGTGACTTGTAGCAACAGATGGGAAGACAGTGTTTGACACCCTAGGATTAAGGTGGGGGACATAAGGGGAGCTATTGAGGGAGGTATGGGTTCAGGGAAGAGGGAGGCAATGAGGTGTGGCCGTAGCCCAGGAATAGTTAAGGAGGCAGACAATTTTGCTAGGATATCTTGGCCTAATGGGAACTGGACAAGTGGGGATGATTAGGAAAGAATTTGGAAGGAGTGCTGGCCTAACTGACACCAGACTTGGGGAGTTTTGAGAGGCCTGGAGGCCTTGCTGTCAATTCCCACAACAGTTATGGAGACCAAGGAGGTAGGACCTTGAAAAGAAGGCATCGTGGAGTGGGTGGCCTCCGTGTTGATTAAGAAGGGGATGGACTTACCCTCCACCGTAAGAGTTACCCAAAATTCAGTGTCCGTGATGGTCCAGGGGGCTTCTGAGATACTTGGGCAGCATTAGTCTTTAGCTGCCAAGCTGAGGATTGGAGCTTCAGGAGCTCTGGGAGCAGCGACGTGAGTTGGAAAGTCGACTTTCTGTGGGGGCCCTGCACAGATGGGGCAGGGCTTAGGAGGAATCCCAGGCTGTGGGAATTACTTGGTCCAGTGGCCAGGTTTCCCACACTTGAAGCAAGGTCCAGGAGGGGCGGCTGGATGTGCTGCAGTCTGGGCGCTTTGAAGTCTTTGTGAGCTGGTGGTATGGCTGGGATTTGTCTTATGGCAGAGGCAAGCATCTGTAGTTCTGAGATGCGCTGCTGCTGGGCAGATTTTTCCCTATTATCAAACGCCTTGAAGGTGAGGTTGCTTAATTCCTGTTGTGGGATTTGAGGGCCAGATTTTAATTTCTGTACGTTTTTGTAATGTTAGGGGCTGATTGGGTGATAAAATGCATATTAAGCATTTTTTAGGGGTGTGAGTAGAAGTAAGGATGACATTTAAGTTACTCCAGGTGAGATTATAGGACTGGGTTAAGTATTGGAGGATTTGATGAAAAGGAGCCTAACCAGTGGCCAATTTGGGAAAAGTTGGACAAAGAGAAAGGAATGTGCACCCTACCTATGCCTTTAGCTCCAGCCACCTGTGGAAGGAGGAATTGTTGGGGAAGGGCAGAGGAGGTAGCCACGGGACTAAACTATAAGCTGGGCCGAGTATGAGGTAGGGAGGTGACAGGAGAGGCATAAGGAAGTGGGTTATGGGCAGAGGAAAAGGAGGAAGGCTTTGGGGGTGACGTTAGGTCCTGGATCAGGGCCTGGTTTGAACAGGTGGGGAGGAGAAAGTTTGGAAGCGTTGATGGACAAGGAGGATTTTGGCTTACTGGCAGAGGAAGGAGGGGCAAATGGAAGGGAAGAGAAGGAGTAGAGATTAGGGAGGGACTGGTGTGTAAAAAAATGCCTGGACATAGGGAATTTCAGACCATTTGCCCGTGTTGTGACAAATTGTCTAAATCTTGTAAAATAGAGGGGTCGAAGGTGCCATTTTTTGGCCAGTTGGAGCGGTTTTTTAACTTGTATTGTGGCCATGCAGTATTTCAGAAAATGATGAGACGTTTGAGTTTTTAGGTCAGGAGACAGTTGAAGAGGCTTGAGGTTTTTTAGAACACAGGCCAGCAGAGAGGAGGGAGGGATAGAGGATGGACGATTGCCCATGGTTCTGGAAAGGCAGCAGAGACAAGGAAAATGGGCAACAACCCAGCCGCTTTTGTCTTTCCCTTTCCACTTCCTCCCCATGAAACCAAAAGGGGGAGGAAGTGGAAAGGAAAAGACAAAAGAATGGGATAGCAAAAAAGAGAAACTGCTTACCAAAATAGCTGGTGGTATGCGTCTGTGGGCAGGTCTGATGACCCCAGGTTGGTAGGTAGATCTCTTCATGGAGGGAGCACAAGAACAGGGATGGGCGTTTGGTCTCCAATAGGACTTCCCCTGTCCCGGGTTTCGGCACCAAATATTAAAAATGTGGGCTTTGAATGAAGAGACCCCCTCCCCCAAACAGGCTTTGTGTGAGCAACATGGCTGTTTATTCACCTTGGTGGAGGTGGGCTAAGGCGGAAAAGGGCATTAGCAAAGGGCAGTGGGATAGGAGTTGGTTTTATAGGTTTAGGGTGGGCAGTGGAATGTTACAGAGTAAGAATCAGTTACAGTGGTGGGGGTAGGGGCAAGGAGTATACATTACCATAAGTTCAGTTACAATGGCGGGTGGGATATGAGTGTTATAGTAACAGTTAAAATGGCAAAGTTGGGTGAGGAGCTTGTCTGGGGAAGCTCCGCTGGGCCACTAGGGACAATGGCGAACACAGGTGGGGGGTGTGAGACGATTAGCTGAGGCAAGCAGGACTTCAGACTTTCAGGCTCCAGGCTTGCATATGGAGACCTGACAAGAGGGTCACTTGAGCCCAGGAGTTTAAGGTCATCCTGGGCAGGATATGAAAGCCCATCTAAGAAAGAAAAGAAAAGAAAAAGAGAGAGAAAGAGGAGGGATGGAAGGAGAGAGAGAGAGAGAGAGAGAAAGCAAGCAAGCAAAGACTTGGTTGTGGGTTATGTGAAGATTTGTTGAAATAATGCATGCAAATGGATAAAGAAGCACTCAAAAAGTGGTTGCTGCTTCTACTATTAGTGAAGTGGCTCACATCAAGACTTTTTTTTTTTCTTTTGAGATCGAGTTTTACTCACTCTTGTCACCCAGGCTGGAGTGCAATGCTGCGATCTCAGCTTACTGCAACCTCCACCTCCTGGGTTCAAGCAATTCTCCTGCCTGAGCCTCTTAAATAGCTGGGATTACAGGCCCCCGCCACTATACCCAGCTAATTTTTGCATTTTTAGTAGAGGCAGGGTTTTACCATGTTGACCAGGGTGGTCTCGAACTCCTAACCTCAGGTGATCTGTCTGCTTTGGCCTCCCAAAGTGCTGGGATTACAGGCGTGAGCCACCTCACCTGGCCAAGACTCATTAAACCAGGTGCAGTCAGTGGCTTATGCCTGTAATCCTAGCACTTTGGGAGGCTGAGGTGGGTGGATCACTTGAGCCCATGAATATACATATATATATATTCTCTTTCATTAAACAGTTTATTGTTGTCAGGTGCTAGGTCAGCCACTATATCTGGTGTGTAAAATATGCTCAGTGAATCTGTTAATTGAATGGGTTGACTTTGGAGTTGGAGAGGATAGAAAGAACATCTTGTCTCAGAGAAAAAAAACATACACACACAAGATTCTCTTTCATTAAACAGCTTATTGGCAGGTGCTATGTCAGTCACTATATCTGGTATGTAAAATATGCTCAGTGAGTCTGTTAATTGAATGGGTTGACTTTGGAAACGGAGAGAAAGAAAGAGCTCTGCATGGTGTGTAATGGGAAGATGTGAAAGTCAGTTTGACCAGGCCTGGAGGTTGTGTTGGCAGAGTTAGCAGAACTAGCGTAGCTTCATTAGCAAAGAAGCGTGAGAGTAAGCTGTTGTCTGGAACATTGAGGGAGAGATTTTGTTATATGGGACTAAAAGTTACCTAAACAGTCCTAGACTGATAGGAAAGGGAGAAGCCTTTTTTGAGTACCAACTAAATTAGACACTGGTACATTCTTTATTAGTTATTAGTTGTCTTTCTTAATTCTTATAGCCCCAGGTATTATTTTGCAAAATGAAGAGACTGAGGCTCAGAGAGGTTAGGTAATTTTTCCAACATTATATTTGGCTTATAAAGGGACCTAGCACAGTGCCTGGCACATGTTAAGCACTTACTTTTTTAACTTGGAACATATTTTCCTTTAGAAATAATTGACATGGGTCAGGCGCGGTGGCTCAAACGCCTGTAATCCCAGCACTTTGGGAGGCCAAGGTGGGCAGATCACAAGGTCAGGAGTTCAAGACCAGCATGGCCAACATGGTGAAACCCCATCTCTATTAAAAATACAAAAATTAGCTGGGCATGGTGGTGTGTGCCTGTAATCCCAGCTACTCTGGAGGCTGAGGCAAGAGAATTGCTTGAACCGGGACCTGAGAGACAGAGGTTGCAGTGAGCCAAGATTGCACCACTGCTCTGCAGCCTGGGCCACAGAGCAAGACTCCATCTCAAAAAAAAAAAAGAAAAAAATTAGTCAGGCATGGTGGCGCACACCTGCAGTCCCAGCTACTTGGGAGGCCGAGGCAGAAGAATCGCTTGAACCTCGGCGGCAGAGATTACAGTGAGCCTAGATTGCACCGCTGCACTCCAGCCTGGGTGACAGAGTAAGATTCCGTCTCAGGAAGAAAGAAAGAAAGAAAGAGAGAGAAAGAAAAGAAAGAAAGAAAAAGAATTGATATGAAATTTGAGTTTTCAGACCAGCCATAATATACATGAAGTTAGAATCAATATTCATTCATTCATGCAATAAACTTTTATTTAGCACTGTGTTAGGTGCTGTGCATACAGGTAAAACACTCCCTGCTCTCGAAGAAATTAAAGTGTAATAGGAGTGATAGGCAGGCAAACAGACCATTATAATACTGGATGGTTAGTGCTATGATCAAGGTATGTAGTTGAGGGTGCATTGGGAAGCTAGAGGAAGGGTACCTTACTTGGAGCCTAGAAATCAGGGAAGTTTCTGAAAGGAGCTCAGTAGAGATACTAAGGCAGAGGGGTGAGGGAGGGCTTTTTTGGTGGAGGAATTGGACCTGCGAATGTCAGAGACAATAGAAAGCACAGGGTGTTCTGGCTGACTGAAGTGAAGATAGCAAGGACATTGGTCATCAAAGCCCAGATCATTCAGGATTTTTATGCCATGCTCGGAGCTTGGACTTTAGCTCTTTATAAGTAGAGGACCATTGAAAGGTTTTCAGCAAAGGAAATGTTCAGTCAGATACTCATTTTAGGAAGTTAAATCTGGTAGCTGGTGTGCTGGATGCATTGGAAGGGGTTAAAAACAGTGGGAACAGCTCAGTTTCCTTACCTCATATAGAATAAGGTTTCCATGAGAAAATGCATATAAATTTAAATTTTGTGATGTCAGAAATATATTACTTTTGTTGCTTGCAATGGCATATGGAGTAATTTCTACCTCTAATTCCTCTGCTTTCTGGTCAAGAGCAATGTGAATGAGAGCAGTTCTCATGCTGCTGGTAGAGACAAACTAGGGCAGAGACTTTTCACTTAAGAAAGAAAATGAGAGGTGATGGACTAATGGAGACTAACGGAGGGAGAGGAACTTGAACAGGAATTTTAGGATGAAGACAGTGATGGTTGTGTCATGTAATAAAGGCCAAAGAAAGTGGTTGATCCAATGGTTTGGGGGAGGAAGAGCTTTGAGGATCCTAGCTTTCTCCAGTTATGAAATGAAGGTACCTCTTGCCTCACTGCTATTTTAAGTCACAGGTAATCTTCCCACCCAACCATTTCGTTTACTCTAGAGGCACCCATAATAACCTGCCTATTTCTGTTCCCTTTTCCCTGCCACCACCTGTTGCTTTCAACTTTACTAAACCACTGCAAAATAGGCAGACTTAACAGCTTGTCTCTCTACTCTTTTGTTTGCCATGTAAACATACCATCCTTTAGAGTTGGGTTTTTGCTGCTGATAATGTTGGGGACCTCAGGATAAAAAGATTTCTTTCATTTTTCTCTTTTTCTAGTAAGACCTTCTAGGGGGAAAAAAAATCTAGATCCTAGTTACAAAAATACTGAAGTATGATTTGAGTGCATTTTCAAAAATTAACCAAAGTTTCATGCTTAATAGTCCCAGCACTTTGGGAAACTGAGGTGGGAAGATTGCTTTGAGGCCAGGCGTTTGGGACTAGCTTGGGCAACATAGCGAGTTCTTGTCTCTACAAAAAAATTAAAAAGCCAGGTGTGGTGACATGCACCTGTAGTCCTAGCTTGGGAGGCTGAGGTAGAAGGAATGCTTAAACCCAGGAGGTCAAGTTTGCAGTGAGCTGTGACTGCACCATTGCACTCCAGCCTGAGCAATAGAGCAAGACCCTGTCTCTAAAAAGAAAAATGAAAAGTGGCTGGGTATGATGGCTCACATCTGTAACCCTAGAACTTTGGGAGGCTGAGGAGAGTGGATCACTTCAGTCTTGGAGTTCAAGACCAGCCTGGGCAACACGGCAAAAACCTGTCTCTAAAGAAATACAAAACTTGGCTGGGCGTGGTGGCTCACACCTGTAATCCCAGCACTTTGGGAGGCTGAGGTGGGCAGATCACCTGAGGTCAGGAGTTCAAGACCAGCCTGGGCAACATGGTGAAACCCTGTCCCTACTAAAAATATAAAAAAATTAGCTGGCCATGGTAGAGCTCTCCTGTAATCCCAGCTACTCAGGAGGCTGAGGCAGGAGAATCACTGGAACCTGGGAGATGGAGGTTGCAGTGAGCTGAGATCACATCACTGCACTCCAGTCTGGGCAACAAAATGAGACTCCGTCTCAAAACAAAAACAAACAACAACAAATAGGGAATTTTAAAAAGGAGACTAAAACCCATGGAAAATTAAGCCCTTGAATAGTTGAGATATGTAGTATTTTTTTCCTACCAGTTTAATACTTTTAAAGAGTTTTTAAAGAATGTTCAAGAGAATTGCACATATTTGGAAATTTCAGGTATAAATTTCTGTCTTAAAAGTCTGATTTTTGAAATATTGAGGAAGAATTGTTGGAACAGTCCATTAGTTTGGGTTAAGTTGTATGAATTTGACTCAGGAGTTAATAGCAAGGGATTTTTTATTTCTTTGTGTTTGTGGTTTTCCTCATCATTGTTCAGCTAAAAAAAAACTTAGCTAATAAGTCTTAAAGGAAAGAGTTCTGAACGTGGCAAACTGACACACCGGTTGGTGTTTGGGTTTAGAACTGGAAGCCTTGAAGCAGCGTTTCTGGAAGCATGCTAATCCAGCAGCCAAACCCAGGGCTGGTCATACAGTGAATGTGAACGTCATAGTGAAAGACGTGGGCACTGATGGAAAGGAAGAGCTAAAAGCAGATGTGGTATCTGTGACTTTGGCACCTAAGAAGCTGGAAGGAGCAAGCCACACAAAACCAGGTATTTGAGCCCACAGGTTTTGTTTTTGGTTTTTGCTTTGTATTCTAGCAGATCTTCATGGCTATTGAAAACCTTATAATGAAAAGTTATAGAATATTTTTCCTTCGAGACTTTGGACAGGAGTATCTCTGGCATGATTCACGTGTAGCACACCTAGAGGTGCGGGGTGGACAAGCTGGCTTTATTTTTTAAAATATCATTTGTCTTATAAAAAATAATATCCATTATAGAAAAATATATAGAATAAACAAAAAACTTAATCTATCAGAGACAGGTTCTATAACCATATTGTGTATCCTTTTAAACTCTCTTCTTTGCACATATGTATATGTATTTAAACAAAAACAAACAAAACAGGGCCGGGTGCAGTGGCTCACACCTGTAATCCTAGAACTTTGGAAGGCCAAAGCAGGAGGATCACTTGAGCTCAGGAGTTGGAGACCAACCTGGGCAACATGGTGAGCCCTCATCTCTACCAAAAAAAAAATTATCCAGGCATGGTGGCATGCACGTGTGGCCCCAGATACTTGGGAGGCTGAGACGGGAGGATAAATTGAGCCAGGAGGTTGAGGTTGCAATGAATCATGATTGTGGCACTGCACTCCAGCCTAGGCGACAGAGAGAGACCCTGTCTCAAAAAACCCAAAACAAAACAACTCACCTAATAATGTGATCATAACATGCATTCTGCTTTGTAATCTGCTTTTTGTTTTAAAACTGTATTAAGGACAGCTCTCACCCCCACCTTGAAATCATAAGTAATGTATCACATGGAAAACAGTTTTAAACACTGAAAAAAAAGGTATTAAATGAAAAATTAGTCTTCCCAAAGATAACTATTAACAATTTCTTGTGTGTCCTTATAGGAGTATTTTATCCATGTACCATTTTTTGTGAACGTGTGTAGCATTGAACATTTACTTCCTGTCAGACATTGTTCTAGGTGCTTTATATGTTTTATCTCATTTAATCCTTACAACGCTATGAGGTAAATAACATTAGTATCTTTATTTTGTATATGAAGAAACTGATATGCAGAGCACTTAAGCCATTTGCTCAAGTTTACACAGCTAATAAATGATAGGACCAGTGGTCTAATCCAGACCACCCAACTCCAGAGCTCAGATCCACCTTATGTTGTTTTTGAGGCTTTTTTTAAATGGCCACATAATATTCCATTGAATGAATACAACATGACTCATGAAACCATACTCCTATTGATGGATGTCTTATTTGTTCCAGTTTTTGCTGTTGCATACCAGTGTTGCATGATAGTATCAGATATATGTTGGTATATTAGTTGCAAAATTCCTTACAGTAGAATTGTTGTTATATATATCACATTCTGATGTATGTCATCCATAATGGTTTCAGAATGGTTCTACCACTCTGAATCACAGTGTATGAGTTCCTGTTTCCTCTTGTTAATAATAGGTATTATCAAACCTAATTTTTGCCGAACATGTTGAAAATGGTATCTCATTATTTTGATCTGTAGCTCTTTAATTAGCAGTGAGGTTAAGCATTACTTTTAATTTGTTATCAACAATATATGTTTATTTTTCTGTGCACTGCCAGTTCATATCATTTACCCATTTTACTCTTGAGTTGTTTCTTTTTTTCTTTAACATAGGTAAATTTATGTGTTTTTCTTCATGGCTTTTGAGTCACAGACTTTTGAAGCTCCACTCCCTAAACCCCTTTTTTCTCTTTTGAACAACAATTTTATAATCCCTGAGTGGTATACTATCCCAGGGAGCAGAAGTTCTCTTTGATACTTCAATTCATAATCCTCATGTGTTCAAATAGCAAAAAAGCCCAGAATACTAAGGTCTCAGATTTTCCTTTTGGGATGTGACTAGCATACTTCTGGAGGTGCCTGAAATGCATACTTAATTGTTGTATTATGACTAGAGCATTTCTACATATTTCTGTTCAGGTGAAAAGCTTCAGGTGCTAAAAGCTAAACTGCAAGAGGCAATGAAACTCCGAAGGTTTGAGGAACGCCAGAAGCGCCAAGCACTATTTAAATTAGATAATGAAGATGGGTTTGAGGAAGAAGCGGAGGAAGAGGAAGAAATGACAGATGAGTCTGAGGAAGA
Source organism: Sapajus apella (assembly GCF_009761245.1). Taxonomy (NCBI): domain Eukaryota; kingdom Metazoa; phylum Chordata; class Mammalia; order Primates; family Cebidae; genus Sapajus; species Sapajus apella. The sequence continues at coordinate 7,762,178 of NW_022437002.1, read as the reverse complement.
TGGAGAAGATGAGGTAGAGGAAGAAGAGGAAGAACTAGAGGAAGAGGAGGAGAAAGAAGAGGAAGAAGAAGGAAATCAGGAGGTTTCTGGCAATTATGTTGTTTTGTTACTTGGTCATGGTGAATATGAAAGAAAAAGTCAGATTTGAATAAGAGTATAATAAGCATGTTCAATTGTATAAGAGGTTTTGGGGCATGGCAAGGATAACTACCTCATATATGCCTAAATCTTAGTACATTCAGTTCTGTCAGTACCATTGAATATCTTTAGATGTTCAGTACCATTGAATATCATTATTATATATCAATACAGGTATTCAATGGTACTGACAGAATACCATTGGCTTGGCTTCCACCTGTTTGTTTATATGTTTTAATATAATAATGCTAATATTAAAAATGGAAATTTTATCTTTGTTGTTTATTTAGGTTTCTCTATCAGATTAAAAAGCAGTCTTAACCTTGGCCAGATTGAGGTCTAGAGTAAATTCTCAAGGAGGCAGAGGTCTTTCTGAGTTATTTTCATTCTTTGTTGAAGAAGGCATTTGTAGAAGAGCCTCTTGCCCTTATTCCATAGTATTGTTTTCTGCCTCGGGAAGACAGATGATGATAACGATTGTTAAGTATTAAAAAGCTTTCCTTTTTGGGTCTTGTGCAGTGACTCACGCCTGTAATCCCAGCACTTTGGGAGGCTGAGGTGGGCAGATCATCTGAGGTCAGGAGTTTGAGAACAACCTGGCCAACATGGTGAAGCTCCATTTCTACTAAAAATACAAAAATTAACTGGGTGTGGTGACACACACCTGTAGTCCCAGCTACTCGGGAGACTGAGGCAGGAGAATTGCTTGAACTTGGGCAGTGAAGGTTACAGTGAGCCGAGATTGTGCCACTGCATTCTAGCCTGAGTGACAGAGTGAGACTCATCTCAAAAAAAGAGGGGGGAAAAGGCTTTCCTTTTTGTATGCTGGGATCACTTTAGTTAATTTTTTTTTTAATTTATGTTTATTTATTTATTTTTTTAAGAGAAGAGGGTCTCATTATGTTGACCAGGCTGGTCTTGAACTCCTGGCCTCAAGCGTTCCTCCCATTGTTGTGACCTCCCAGAGTGCTGAGCCACCACGCCCAGCAACTTGAGTTAATATTTAATTTGGGGTAAAGGAGAAAGAAAGCAATGGCTGAACTGTAGAGCCTATCCCAGTCTGTGCTTTGTCTGTGATCAGTAGTTAGCCTGCAAACTGATTGTTTAACCTCTTACTGCATCAATAAAATGATAATGCAGTTGTCCTTCATAATCTTAGCAATTTCTGGAGGGTAAAAGTTAAAAAGCAATACAAACAAGTTCTAGAAGTATCAGGGAAAATTGTGTTGATCACGGTCATATGGAACTTCCTTCAAGTTGACCTTTTTGAATTTAAGATGTGACCTGTAACCAAGCAGCCATATTTCAGGCTAACGGTTTATTTGCTTTTAAATTTTTTGACTTGTATTATTTTGTTTTGTGGTGGCATGACTGGTAAAGATTGCAGAGTTCCTTCTTAGTAGTGAAGAAATAGAAACCAAAGATGAAAAAGAAATGGATAAAGAAAATAATGATGGCAGTAGTGAAGTTGGCAAGTCAGTTGGCTTCCTCTCCGTTCCCAAGTCTCTCTCGTCAGATTCTACTTTACTTCTATTTAAGGACAGCTCTTCCAAGATGGGGTAAGTGATTTTCTCTAAAAAAATATAAAATTGCCTTGGATTTGTCCCTCCTGTAAAAGGTAAGAAAAGATACTGAACCAATTTACCTTCTTATTTTGCAGTTACTTTCCTGCTGAAGAAAAATCAGAAACAGATGAAAACTCAGGCAAACGGCCTAACAAACTGGGTAAGTAAGTAGTGATTCTTGTGCAGAACTTGACATTTCTTTTGTCCCTCAGCTTTGATATTTAGGGACTGCAGTACTGTAAGTTTCCTTTTTTTTTTTTTTTTAATCTGGTCACTTCCCAGTCTCTCATGTGGCAGTTAAAGCGGTTTATGAATTAGAATATTTTTCTTGGTCTATTTTTTGAAAACTTGCGGTTTATTTATAGTAGGCCATGGCACATAATGTCCTTAGTGAATATGTGTTGATTGAGTGAGCAATGAAATATTTCTGTATGTAGATCAAAGGAAGACGTATAATTGGATAATGAAGAGTGTGATTATAGGCATTAGGCAGGATAAGAGAAAGAAGAGAACTTTTGGCCAGGTACAGTGGGTCACATCTGTAATGCCAGCACTTTGGGAGGCTGAGGCCAAGCTGGATCACAAGGTCAGGAGATTGAGACCATCCTGTCTAAAACAGTGAAACCCTGTCTGTACCAAAAGTACAAAAAATTAGCCGGGCATGGTGGCATGTGCCTATTGTCCCAGCTACTTGGGAGGCTGAGGCAGGAGAATCGCTTGAACCCAGGAGGTGGAGGTTTCAGTGAGCACTACTGCACTCCAGCCTGAAAGACGGAGCAACACTCCGTCTCCAAAAAAAAAAAAAAGAAGAGAACTTTCAAATGTCACTGCTCAGAGTAATAAGCGCTGATTACATAATGCTATCTTAGTACCGTAATTTACCTTTAACTTAATGTTTTGGAACATATAACTCTAGGGGTTTGCCTATGAATTTTATCTGACAGTTTCATCCTCAACTCTTTTTCCTAAACAAATCCACCTTATTTCTGTAATCATGCACTTAAAAGGTGTTTCTCTTTCTTTAGATGAGGATGATTCATGTTCATTGCTAACAAAGGAGAGCAGCCACAATAGCAGCTTTGAGCTGATTGGCTCCACGATTCCATCCTATCAGCCTTGCAACAGACAAACAGGCCGTGGGACCAGTTTTTTACCTACAGCAGGAGGATTCAGATCTCCTTCCCCTGGGCTATTTCGAGCCAGTTTGGTCAGCTCAGCTTCTAAGGTAAGATGGTAATGGTTTTTCTAATCTCCTCCTCTCTTTGCTTCCCACATTGCTAAATAAAGTGTGTCCCAGCCAACCAACTCCCACCGCATTGGTACTGAGCTTATGTGTGTTCAGTTTAAAAAATCCACCCTCTTTGTGTATTAAAAACAAGCTTCATCCAGTATTCTTACTTTCTTGGAGGTATTTTTCTTTATGCTTCTGATGGCTGTGTATTGTCCTCCTCAACTGCAATTGCTGGAGAGTAGATTGAATTTTGCAAATAGCAACTTCTGTTGTTGTCATGACAATGAATGACATTTGTAAAATGTTGTGTTATTGTTTGTTTTTGTTTGGGTACCAGAGTTCAGGGAAACTGTCTGAGCCTTCACTTCCCATAGAGGATTCCCAGGATCTGTATAACGCCTCCCCAGAACCTAAGACACTTTTCCTAGGAGCAGGAGACTTCCAGTTCTGTTTAGAAGATGACACTCAGAGCCAACTGTTGGATGCAGATGGGTAGGTAGTTTTGTGTTTCTGTGGGTGGGAATAGTGCTGGGTACTGCTTCATTTTGTTTAAAAATAAGTGAGCTTCTGTCACTCCATCTGTGCTTTCTCTTCTGAGAAAGAGAAGGTGTACAGACCATTAGTATTACATTCTGTAAGTTTGAGCAAAGTCTGTCCAGAGAATAAAACATAAATAGCTCTTGCTGACATTCTGGTCTTTCAGTTTCTGTCTTGTTTGAAATGCATAGATCTTGTATTGTAAGGTCAGCACATTTCCCTGTATCCATCCTGCTATTTTATTGTTGGATACGATTGAGAATTCACAGACTGGTGACACATTACAGGATATAATGCCAAGCCCTCCTCTAGCATCCTCTGAAGCTAAAAGTTATTCTTAACACTTTACCTTTTGAGTAATATTTTATTCTTTCACAAAACTTTTCCCTCCCTCTTTAGATTAACACAAGCCTAAAGTTTGAATCTTTTGCTTTCTGGTTTGAGATTCAGCTTTTAACTGGTATTGGAAATGAGTTTAGTGGTTTTTCACCCCCTACTTTGCCATTTCTCTAAGGAATATTTATACTATGTATTGTGCTCATTGGCTTGTAGGTTCTTAAATGTTAGAAACCACAGGGATCAGTACCAAGCTTTGAAGCCTCAATTGCCATTGGCCAGTATGGATGAGAATGCCATGGATGCCAACATGGATGAGCTGTTGGATTTGTGTACTGGAAAGTTTACGTCTCAGGCTGAAAAACAGCTACACAGGAAGAGTGACAAGAAAGAGAACATGGAGGAACTTCTGAACCTTTGTTCAGGAAAATTCACTTCTCAGGGTAAATATCCAACAGAGAGCATCAGGCTTACCACACCCAGGTATCCGTGTCCTTTAAAAGAATTCCCTAGCCAGGTGCTGTGGCTCACACCTGTAATCCTAGAACTTTGGGAGGCTGAGTTGGGTGGATTGCTTGAGCTCAGAAGTTTGAGACCAGCCTGGGCAACATGGCAAATCCACGTCTGGAAAAAAAAAAAGAAATTAGCCGGGCATGGCAGCATGTGCCTGTGGTCCCAGCTACTTGGGAGGCTAAGGTGGGAGGAGCTCTTGAACCCAGAAATTGGAGGTTGCAGTGAGCTGAGATCACAGCACTGCACTCCAGCCTGGGTGACAGAGACCCTGCCTAAAAATAAAAAAGAAAAGAAGCCCCTTACCCTCAGATGAAAAGTTCACAGAAAACAGGGCTGTGACAGAATCTTGTATATAAATTGAATTCACTGCTTAGCGCCCTGACATTTAGAACTCTTACTTTCTTAGCATGGTAAAGTATCAACTTAAGACTGTTTTAGCTTTGCCCATATGATACGTCATTTATGATTAACATGTGTTAAAAGTTTAGAACAGTGTCTGATGTATAATAAATTTCATATAAATGTTAATTTATTTCCTGTCTCCTGCCCTCAATGCACACACCTGGTAGATAGAACATAAGCTCTATGAGACCTGGGATAGTTGTTTGTTCATTACTGTATCCCTGGTGGCTTGGCACATATGGCAAATAGTAAGCACTAAATTAGGATTTTTTGAATGAATAGACGGTAGGCTCTTCTTGGCAAGCTTACCTTAGAACTGTATCGAGCTGGCATGACTTTAGATGGCTGGGAAAAGAGTATAAAGCTGTCATTCCTTGGTGACACATCTTATCCTTGTTGTGTTGTAGATGCCTCTACTCTGGGCTCATCAGAATTAAATAAACAGGAGAAGGAGAGCAGCATGGGTGATCCAATGGAAGAAGCACTTGCTCTTTGCTCAGGCTCTTTTCCAACAGACAGGTAAGTCTCAGATTGCTGGGAACTTGGGAAGGCCTGGCCTTTTGATAAAATCTTGAGGTCAGGTTCTCTGAGGTTAGCAATAACTGATCATCTTAAGGGGTTTGTACCTTTTCTGAGAATCTTGCAATGGATTTGAGTATCATATATGCCGAGTAAACAAATTATAATGCTTTCATGGGGAACAAGGTAAAAAAGGCAAGAATATGAAAGATATTTAACATCATTAATAATTAGAAAAATGCCAATCGAAACCACAGTGATACACCCATTAAGATGACTTTTATCAAAAAAAAAAAAAACCCAAAAAGTGTTAGTAAGAATGTGGAGAAATTGGAAACCTTGTGTATTATTGGTGAGAAGGTAAAATAGTGCAGCAGCTAGGGAAAGTTGTATGAAGGCTCTTCAAAAATTAAAAATAGAGACAGCTGTGGTGGCTCACACCTGTAATCCCAGCACTTTGGCAGGCCGAGGCAGGTGGACACCTGAGATCAGGAGTTCAAGATTAGCCTGACCAACATGGTGAAACCCTGTTTCTACTAAATATAAAAAATTAGCTGGGCATGGTGGTACATACCTGTAATCCTAGCTACTTGGAGGCTGAGGTAGGAGAATTGCTTGAACCCAGGAGGCAGAGGTTGCAGTGAGCCGAGATTGTGCCATTACACTCCAACCTGGGCAACAAGAGCAAAACTCAGTCTAAAAAGAAAAAAAAAAAATAGAATGACCATATGATCCAGCAATTTCACTTTTTAGTCTATGCCCCAAAAAAGTAAAGGTGGGACTTGAATAGATATTTGCATCCTATGTTCAAAGCAGCATTATTCACAGTAAGTAGTCAAAACATGGAAGCAGCCTATGTCTGTTGACAGATGAATGGGTAAACAAAATGTGGTATATACATGCAATGGAATATTCAACCTTGAAATGGAAATTCTGGCTGGGCATGGTGGTTCACACCTGTAATCCTAGCACTTTGGGAGGCTAAGGTGGGTGCATCACTTGAGCCTAGTAGTTTGAGACCAGCCTGGACAATATGGCAAAACTCCATCCCTACAAAAAATACTAAAATTAGCTGGGCATTCAGGGGTCGGGGTGAGAGCCTGGGAGGTCAATGCTGCAGTGAGCCATGATTGCGCCACTTCTGGGCAACAGAGCAAGATCCTGTCTCAAAAAAAAAAGGAAATTCTGACACTTACTACAACATGGATGAACCTTAGGATGTTTGCTAAGAGAAATAAGCCAGTCACCAAAAGACAAATACTGTATGAGTTCACTTACATGAGATACTTAGTCAGATGCATAGAGACAGAAAGTAGAATGGTGATTGCCAGGTACTGAGACTATGGGGAAATGGAGAGTTTAATGGGTATAGAGTTTTAGTTTTGCAAGGTGAAAAGAGTTCTGGAGATTGCTTAACAATGTGAATGTACTTAACACTACTGAACTATATACTGTATATTTTACCACAACTGAAAATTAAAAAAATTTTTCCCCTGTTTCTTGAAGAGATCATTGATGCTAGTAAAAGTTTTAAATTTTGCTGGGCAAGGTGGCTCATACCTGTAATCCCAGTACTTTGGGAGACCAAGGCAAGCAGATTGCTTGAGCCCAGGAATTCAAGATGTACCTGGGCAACATAGTGAAATCTGTCTCTACAAAAATTAGCTGAGCATGGTGGCTTGGACCTCTGGTCCCAGCTACTTGGGAGGCTGATGTGGGAGGATCACTTGAACCCTGGAGGTGGAGGTTGCAGTGAGCTGAGGTGGTGCCACTATACTCCAGCTGGGGTAACAGACCAAGAGTATCTCAGAAAAAAAAAAAAAAAACACACACACACACACAATTTTTTTTTAATTCCTAACTTGTCTGATTACTTGTAGTTTGCTTTTAACAACTTATTTATTGATTCATTGATTTGCATTTTAGGGAAGAAGAAGATGAGGAGGAGGAATTTGGAGACTTTCGGCTTGTTTCAAATGATAATGAGTTTGATAGTGATGAGGTAAGTATGAAAGGAACAAAGTAATCATAACTGAGCTTCATGTATTGCTGCCCTTGGGTTTTTTTCCCTCAGTTCTTAAGAATTCTAAGTTTAGCATCTTATAAGAAACAATTTTCTAGAATTTTTGGTGTTTGGGCAGATGTTTATAAATCCTGTTTTTGTTAAGGACACATTTTATTCTGCATAATTTGGAAGTGATGCTGATTTTGTAGGATGAACACAGTGACTCTGGTAATGAAGATCTGGCACTAGAAGACCATGAAGATGATGATGAAGAAGAACTCCTGAAGCGATCTGAGAAGTTGAAAAGGCAAATGTAGGTGCCATTACTATGTCCATTCCTTAAGCTGTATTTAAAAGTTAATCACTAGGCTGGCCGTGGTGGCTCGAGCCTGTAATCCCAGCACTTTGAATGGGTAAACAAAATGAGGTATATATATGCAATGGAGTATTCAACCTTAAAATGGAAATTCTGGCTGGGCACGGTGGCTCATACCAGTAATCCCAGCACTTTGGGAAGCTGAGATGGGTGGATCACCTGAGGTCAGGAGGTCAAGACCAGCCTGGCCAGCATGGTGAAACCCCATCTCTACTAAAAATATAAAAATTAGCTGGGCTTGATAGTGGGCACCTGTAGTCCCAGCTACTTGGAAGGCTGAGGCAGGGAGAATCGCTTGAACCTGGGAGGCAGAGGTTGCAATGAGCCGAGATTATGCCATTGCACACCAGCCTGAGCAACAAAGCGAGACTGTCTCAAAAAAAAAAAAAAAAATTTGATCACTTAATATGTACTATATGCTAATAACTGTACTTTACAGGCATTAACATATATTATCTTAGCCCAGGTGCAGTGGCTCACGCCTATAATCCCAACACTTTGGGAGGCCAAGGAGGGCATATCACTCAAGGTCAGGAGTTTGAGATCAGCGTGACCAACATGGTGAAACCCTGTCTCTACTAAAAATACAAAAATTAGCTGGGCGTGGTGGCGGGCGCCTTAGTGCCAGCTACTTGGGAGGTGGAGGTTGCAGTTAGCCTTGTTGCACTCCAGCCTGGGTGACAGAGCAAGACTCTATCTAAAAAAAAAAAAAAAAATTATCTTATGAGTGGGTACTGTTATTCCCTTCATTTTACAGTTGAAGGTACCGAGCCTTAGAATGATTAAATTTACCCAAGGTCACATAGCTGGAAGGTAGCAGAGCCTGGATTCAACTTAGATTAGGTGAAATTTCCCCTAAGAGTTGAGTTGTAGTTTGCCACCTTTTAACTTAAAGCTTCCTACCTCAGCTTCCCAAGTAGCTAGGACCACAGGCATGTGTCATCACACATAGCTAATTCTTTTTATTTTTTGTAGAGACAGGGCCTTGGTTTGTTCCCAGGCTGGTCTTAAACTCCTGGCCTCAAGTGATCCTCCTGCCTTGGCTTCCCAAAGTCTGGGATTACAGGCATGAGCCACCAGGCCCAGCTTATTTTTTTAATGATTTGTTGTTCTGGTCATGAAAGTAAAATATTTATTTTAGGATATTTAAAAGAATACAAGCTGGGCACGGTGGCTCACACCTATAATCTCAGCACTTTGGGAGGCTGAGGTGGGTGGATCACCTAAGGTCAGGAGTTTGACACCAGCCTGGCCAACATGGCAAGACCCTGTCTCTACTAAAAATATAAAATTATCTGGGTGTGGTAGTGGGCACCTGTAAAATTCCAGCTATTTAGGAGGCATGGCTGGAGAATCGCTTGAAAGTGGGAGGTGGAGGTTGCAGTGAGCTGAGATAAGGTCATTGCATTCCAGTCTGGGCTACAAGAGAGAAACTCCATCCCCCCACCCAAAAGAAAAGAATACAGAAATATATAAATAAAAAGTTATCTGTATCCACCATCCAGGATATAAATGAAAGTTAGTGCTGGGCCAGGTGCCTCACGCCTCTAATCCCAGCATTTTAGAAAGCCAAGGCAGGCAGATCACAAGGTCAAGAGATCAAGATCATCCTGGCCAATATGGTAAAACCCTGTCTCTACTAAAAAATACAAAAATTAGCTGGGTGCAATGGTGCACGCCTATAGTCTCAGCTATTCGGGAGGCTGAGGCAGGAGAATCGCTTCAACCGAGGAGGTGGAGATTGCAGTGAGCCGAGATGGCGCACCACTGCACTCCAGCCTGGCGGCAGAGTGAGATTCTATCTCAAAAAAAAAAAAAAAAAAAAGTTAGTTCCTCTTAATCTTTTTATGCATATATTTTTATAAGTTGAGATTTATACAGTCTTTTTATATGTATAATTTTGCATCTTGCTTTTTTCCCTACTTAGCATATCCAGAAACATTTTCCTATGATGTTAAAAAAAGTTTTATAAAGACAATTCTAATAGGTATTTAATGTTATATTGTATATGAATGACTTGGAATTCACATATAGGACATTGTATTGATCCCTGTTAGATTTATATGGTTGCTTTTATCCCATCATTTCATTCTTTTTTTTTTTTTTTGGAGACGGAGTTTCGCTCTTGTTACCCAGGCTGGAGTGCAATGGCGCTATCTCGGCTCACCGCAACCTCCGCCTCCTGGGTTCAAGCAATTCTCCTGCCTCAGCCTCCTGAGTAGTTGGGACTACAGGCACGCGCCACCATGCCCAGCTAATTTTTTGTAGTTTTAGTAGAGACGGGGTTTCACCATGTTGACCAGGATGGTCTCGATCTCTTGACCTCGTGATCCACCCGCCTCGGCCTCCCAAAGTGCTGGGATTACAGGCTTGAGCCACTGCGCCCGGCCCCCATCATTTCATTCTATTAAGATTCATTTTGGGTTTTCATTTGTCACCTGTCAGATTAACTCTCATACAGCTTTAGGTCATCCATAGATTTTTCTAAGGTAGTAGTTCTTAACTGCAGAGCTCTTTATTCAAATAAAATCTTATAAAGAATGACAGATAAAAGTTGCACTGTTCAAAGATGGTAAGTGGGAAGTTTCGGAAACCTAGTGACTAGTGGCCTCTGAAGGGATTTTCCAGGAACCCTAAGATTTAGAAGAATTTAGCTTTAAGAAAATACAGTAGCCGGACGCGGTGGCTCACGCCTGTAATCCCAGCACTTTGGGAGGCTGAGGCGGGTGGATCACGAGGTCAAGAGATCGAGACCATCCTGGTCAACATGGTGAAACCCCGTCTCTACTAAAAATACAAAAATTAGCTCGGCATGGTGGTGCGTGCCTGTAATCCCAGCTACTCAGGAGGCTGAGGCAGGAGAATTGCCTGAACCCAGGAGGCGGAGGTTGCGGTGAGCCGAGATCACGCCATTGCACTCCAGCCTGGGTAACAAGAGCAAAACTCCGACTCAAAAAAAAAAAAAAAAAAAGAAAGAAAATACAGTATAGGCTGGGCACGGTGGCTCACGCCTGTAATCTCAGCACTTTGGGAGGCTGAGGTGGACAGATCACCTGAGGTCAGGAGACCAAGACCACCCTGGCCAACATGGTGAAATCCTGTCTCTACTTTACAAAAAAAAAAAGAAAAACAAGGCCAGGCACGGTGGCTCATGCCTGTAATCCCAACACTTTGGAGGCCAAGGTGAGCAGGTCACCTGAGGTCAGGAGTTCAAGACCAGCCTGACCAACATGGAGAAACCCTGTCTCTACTAAAAATACAAAATTAGCCAGGCGTGGTGGCGCATGCTAATCCTAGCTACTCGGGAAGCTGAGGTAGAAGAATCGCTTGAATCCGGAAGGTGGACGTTGCAGTGAGCCGAGATTGCACCATTGTACTCCAGCCTGGGCAACAAGAGTGAAAGAAACTCTGTCTCAAAAAAAAAAACAAAAAAAAAAACCCAAAAAATAATTTAGCTAGGCATGGTGGCACGCACCTATAATCCCAGCTACTTGGGAGGTTGAAGCATGAGAATTGCTTGAACCCAGAAGGTGAAGGTTGCAGTGAGCCAAGATGGTGCCACTGTACTCCAGCCTGGACAACAGAGTAAGACTTCATCTCAAAAGAAAAGAAAAGAAAAGAAAATACAGTATAGGTCTTTGATAAAAATCAGTTTTCAGAAAGCCACCAAACTTCTGCCATTTTGGACCACATGGGACCAAGAAGACTTAGAACCCAGGGTGATAGCATATTTGTTCTCAAGGGGAGCTGAAATCAGAAAAAGTAACTAATTAGTAACGAGGAGCTCTGAGCCTTAGTCTTCCTTCTAATATGGGGGTCAAGATTTGGTAGACTAAGAAGATCCCAGTTTATTACCTTTCTACACCACATCATCTCCAGTTTCTCTCTTAAAGCTGGTGTGCTCAAATGCAAAACAAAATAGTTTGAACCTTCCAGCAGGTATTCTAATGCATGTAGAAGAGATTAAGAGTTTTCTGGCTTTCAAGTCACCCAATCTAAGTTGAATCCAGGCTCTGCTACCTTCTAGCTATGTGACCTTGGATAAATTTAATCTTTCTGAGGCTCAGTTCCCTCAACTGTAAAATGAAGAGAATAATAGTACCCGTTCCTAAGATAAGATGTTAATAGTTGTAAAGCACAGTTATTAGCACATAGGACATATTAAGTGATCAACTTTTAAATATAGATGCTCCACATCTTACAATGGAGCTGTATCCTGATCAATCTGCCATAAGTCGAAAATGCACTTTTGGCTTATCCAGATATAACTCCATTATAAATTTAGAAACATACTAAGTGCAAATCACGTTCATGCCATGGTAAAGTTGCAAAATCATTAAGTCAAACCATCAAGTAGGAGACTATTACAAAAAAAATTTAAATATTATCAAAATGTATTATGTTTATTATTATTATTAGAAGAGGCTCTGTGTTCTGCTTTTCTCTGCTTCCATATTCTGTGAGCGTATTCATTGTTACATTTCCTAATTCTCAAAATTGCTTTCTAGGAGGTTGAGGAAATACCTGGAAGATGAAGCAGAGGTGTCAGGAAGTGATGTGGGAAGTGAAGATGAGTATGATGGGGAAGAGATTGATGAATATGAAGAGGACATAATTGATGAAGTACTTCCTTCTGATGAGGAACTACAGAGTCAAATCAAGAAAATACACATGTCAGTATCCCAGGAAGCCCTTCTGAGTAGCAGGCTATATCATAAGACAGGCCCTATAACCAGCCAGAATGGTCCTTGTTTTGAACACCTTATTTCTCCTATTATAGGAAAACTATGTTGGATGATGATAAGCGACAGCTACGTTTATACCAAGAGAGGTACCTTGCTGATGGGGATCTGCACAGTGATGGTCCTGGGCGAATCAGGAAGTTTCGATGGAAAAACATAGGTATCTTGGTTGTTGCCTTTAAAAGCAAATAGTTACAATGTGCTCGTTTGTCCAGTTTCACATGGCAAATGGCAAGCAAAACTAACAGGCTATGGGAAGACCTAGTTATAGCTATTGTTTTCTGTTAGTGGATGGGAAAAGTTTACATCATTATGTAGTAAACGATAAGGGTTTATTTTTTGTCTGTCCAAGCACTCTCTCCTGTGAGGATTGCTGAATGCTGATTACCTTCACTCTTTGTTTAGATGATGCTTCCCAGATGGACTTGTTCCACAGAGACTCTGATGATGATCAGACCGAAGAACAGCTTGATGAGTCAGAGGCCAGGTGGAGGAAGGAGCGAATTGAACGAGAGCAGTGGCTTCGGGACATGGTAGGAATTCACCTACTCTGACCCTAGTTTATGAGGCTATCACTTAGCTTGTCATGATAGTTTCAAAATCTTGTTGGCCGGGTGCAGTGGCTCACACCTGTAATCCCAGCACTTTGGGAGGCCAAGGCCGGCAGATCATGAGGTCAGGAGTCAAGACCAGCCTAGGCAACATGGTGAAACCCCATCTCTACTAAAAATAAAAAAATTAGCTGGGTATGGTGGCACATGCCTGTAATCCCAGCTACTCGGGAGGCTGAGGCAGGAGAATTGCTTGAACCAGGACCCGGGGGGTGGAGGTTGCAGTAAGCTGAGATTGTGCCACTGCACTCCAGCCTGGGCTAGAGCAAGACTCCACCTCAAAAAAAAAAAAAAAAAAAAAAAAAAATCTTAGCTTGGCATAATAGTTTCAAAATCTTAGGCATCATATTGCTATCTTTTTTAATCCTCGAGCTATCTTTTGTATTTTGAGAAGGCTACCATGGACAATTCTCTTCACGTTTGTCTAAGATTAATTTTTTTTATTTAAAGCAGCAGCAAAAAGAAAAACATGATACCCCAGGAACTCTAGTTTCACAATCCAGGCCATGCTAACTATTTAGGAAGGCTATAGACTTTTTTAAAATGCTGTATGATTTTTATTTTCAGGCACAGCAGGGGAAAATTACAGCTGAAGAAGAAGAAGAAGTTGGGGAGGACAGTCAGTTTATGATAATGGCCAAGAAAGTTACAGCCAAAGCACTGCAGAAGAATGGTGAGCTCTTGTTTCTCCTTAGGGTCTAGCTCCCTGGATTGTTAGTGCTAGAGCTTTGGAGGTGACTCTAACCTTCAGGAGCTGTTGCAGCTTAATCATAAGCTTGTGTCTAATACTGTCTTAAAGAGCTTCATAGAGATGGTGGGGAACAGTGTACTTAGCTTTAGACTATTGGGCAGTAGAGACTGTACTTGTGAGTATATGTAGCTGGTTTTACTTTATATTCTAAGGCTCAGAGTAGTTAATTCTGGCTTTCTCTATTTAGTTGCCCAGGATTTTATACCTAAGTGTTAGAGGTAGGATTTTAATCCAGGAATATTTAATTCCAGAAATGAAGCTCTTTACTATTCCACACACTTACCACTTTTGTTTTTGTTAAATGATTACTGTTCAACTTAGTTGTCTCTCTTCTTGGAGCCAATTCTTGTAGTTTCAAAGTCACCATTATATAGAACAGGGTTCCCATGGCTTTAGCATATTGATTTAGGTACAAGATGTTTTAGTTTGTTTAGATTTAAAAGTAATTCTAATCAGCTTTTCCCAGAATAGGCCTCTGTCTTTTCTTTCCAGCCAGTCGCCCTGTGGTTATTCAAGAATCAAAGTCTTTGCTCAGAAATCCTTTTGAAGCCATCAGACTGGGAAGTGCTCATCAGGTTAGTTGGGAACGTAGTTAATCTAATATCTAGTCTATGGGTTATAAAGGCCCAAGTTCAGCTTAGGGAATAGTCTCTGTATTTAGAGGAGGGAGGTGGCTGCAGGGAAAAAGTTAACGTTAAAGGAGTCCGATATTTCTTTTCTACTTTAATAGAGTAGGAATATGTATCCTCAATATCTGGGGGGAGGTAGGGAGGGAAGGACTTTTCATTCTTTAGCTGGCACTTGGGATTTGATACTAGATGACTTGTCTTTCCTCAGGTGAAGACAGGCTCGCTGCTAAACCAGCCCAAAGCTGTGCTTCAGAAACTGGCTGCTCTCTCTGATCTTAACCCCAGTGCTCCTCGAAATTCAAGAAACTTTGTCTTTCATACACTTTCTCCCGTCAAGACTGAGGCGGCAAAGGAATTGTCTAAGTCCCAGGTATGGAATTTGAGAACTAATATGGTGGATTCCCAAACTAGAATTTATTTAAATTTAAAAACAAAAATTCTGACTTAACAGCTTTATGCTGCAGTGTTGAAATCTTGCACTCCCCAATAAAGTACAAGAGAATTGCTACCCCTAGTAGGTAATCAACTTTGAAACTTGCCTAGAAAGTTTCTCTTTCTTTCTTTTTTTCTGTTTTTAATAATCCACGATTTAACTATAAGTTGCTTGAGAGCTAGTTGAAGGTAAGTACTTGTATGAAGGTCTTAAGCTGGCCCTGACTCCCTCTCTGCTTTCAGGTAAAGAGAAGGGGTCCATCTTTCGTGACTTCTCCTTCACCTAAGCGCCTCAAGACAGATGATAATAGCACTTCAGGATTGAAGCAAAGCATCTTCAAATACTTGGAGAGCTAACACCATCAAGGGTACCAGAATCTACCTTGAGACTGCCTTGAGAAGTTTCTAGCACTGAGAGTTGGAATTGACACAAGCCAATGATCCTTCATAATCAATGCAATAAGATTGCAGACTGAAATTCCAGTTCTTTCTACTGAACAGCTCTGGACATCTCTTTTCCTAGTATTAGTCCCTGGATTGGCCACTGATCTCAACTCTGCAGTATTTACAGCGTCAACAACTCATGGAATACTTGGGTGAGGTTTCTTTTTTTTTTTTTTTTTAAGGTGGAGTCTCACTCTGTTGCCCAGGCTGGGGTGCAATGGTGTGATCTCGGATCACTGCAACCTCCACCTCCCAGGTTCAAGCGAATTTTTGTATTTTTAGTATAGACGGGGTTTCACCATGTTGGCCAGGCTGGTCTCAAAACTCCTGACCTCAAGTGATCCACTCACCTTGGTCCCCCAAAGTTCTGGGATTACAGGCATGAACCACCACACCTGGCCTTGGGTTAGGTGTCACTTCTTCCATTAAACATCTGACATTTTATCCTAGCAGCTTCCTGGGTTAATATCTCTTTGTGATAGAAGTGGTTGGAAGAAGAAGAGTAGGAAAACTGTGACATTACAGATTAGAGAAGGAAGTGAAAATCAGTACCATAATGACTACTTTGCACCCATGAGATACGTACCATGATGACCAGGGTTCGGTGAAAGAAAGTTTTTTTGTTTTTGTTTTTGTTTTTGTTTTTTTGAGACGGAGTTTCGCTCTTGTGCTGGACGCGGTGGCTCAAGCCTATAATCCCAGCACTTTGGGAGGCCGAGGCGGGTGGATCACGAGGTCAAGAGATCGAGACCATCCTGGTCAACATGGTGAAACCCCGTCTCTACTAAAAATACAAAAAATTAGTTGTTTTTGTTTTTTTTTGAGACAGTCTCACTCTGTTGCCCCAGCTAGAGTACAGTGGTGCAATCTTGGCTCATGGCAACTGCTGCTTCCTGGGTTCAAGCAATTCTCCTGCCTCAGCCTCCTGAGTAGCTGGGACTACAGGCGTGCTCCACCACACCCAGCTAATTTTTGTATTGTTAGTGGAGACGGGGTTTCACCACGTTAGCCAGGCTGGTGTTGAACTGACCTCAAGTGATCCAGCCTCTTTGGCCTCCCAAAGCGCTGGGATTACAGGTGAGAGCCACTGCGCCCAACCGAAAGAAAGATTCCTAGAGGACCTAGGAACCGATACATGAGCTGCTGTATTAGTCTTACCCCTTTCATTTTCCTGTATGCTTCTTCCCAAGGCAGCATCACATTTTGAATTAATTTTTGCTGCTTTATAAGGACTTAAACTGGTACCCAAGTCAGAAAGACTGTGGCTCTAATTTTCTGGAGCTTGGGGATGAACATAAAATGTTACACCCAGTGTTCGTCCATCACAGTCTATGAGGCAGAGAGACCTTTCCTGGGACTGAATTCTTAATTTGAAGCACTGTTGTTCAAAGACCTCCCTTCTGGGTCTGACAAGAAGAAACAACCATTATTTATTTCGTTCTCCTGGCTTACATACATTGCCCTCACTAGTCCATGGACATTTCAATATTTCATTACTAATTTTAAGAGAAGAGCACCATGGAATTTAATAGAAATATTATTGAAGAGAATTGCCATCATTCTCTATTTTCCCTGAGCTACCACATGCTTCTCAGAATTTTGAACAAATGTTTTTCCCCTCAGAACTGAGCATTAGTGCTGCTTTGGAAAAACATTCTATGTGAATGTTGTGGCTTCAGTGTCAGGAGCTGGACTTGGGAAGTTGGAAGAGAGTGTGCCAGTTGTTTATTCGGAGGTGGGAATACCAATTTAATTGATGAAATTAGGTTGTAGATTTTCAACAGTTTTCTAATAAGATGCTGACTTTGACAATACTCATGTTTGTATATTTGTAATCTTATAATGGGGAAAATGTATATAAAGATGTTTTAATATGTATGTAGTTTTTCAATAAATCTTAATGCCTTGAAGGGAAGATTTGCTGTCCAGCTTGAATGCTGATTCTTTTTTTTTTTTTTTTTTTTTGCCTGTTTGATCAGGTCTTTATTCAAAAGAAGCTGTCCAAAATGATTTGACCTTTATGGAATAATCAAATTTAAGAGTTTATGCAGCAGGCTTCTTTTCCTCTGTAGTGGGTTTCTTTTCTACTGGCTTCTTTTCAAGGGCTGGTTTCTTGGTAGCTGCTGCCTTTTTTCCTACTGGAGGCTTCTTCTGCTTCTTAACACCAACAGCAGCCTTCTTTCCTTTCTTACCTACTACAACAGGCTTCTTGCCTGCAACTCCCTTCTTGTCTGATTTGGCTTCTAGTGCTGCTGCTGCTGCGGCTGCCTTATCCACCCGGAGCTTGTGATTCCTGGCCTGGCGAAGAATGGTGTTCCGGTGCATGGTCTTTGCATATGGGTTTAGCTTCAACATGATTCTCAGGTTTTTCAGTGGGTTCTTCTTTAGGACTCTGCGATGAATCTTCTTGCGTGGTGCTCGAAGGGCTCTTTGGATCTCTGGGCTTTTCAAGATTCTGCTGAGATCTGTATTGATCATCTTGTGCATGGGGAGATTGTAGTTACTCTTGAGGGACGCAGCTTTACGCCAAGTGCCATACAATTCATCTAACTTCCGGAAAGCACTTTCGGTCCAAATGCAGAAACGTCCCACATGCCCACCAGGAGCAAGCTTCAAAATGTTCAGTTTGCTTACATTAAGCAGAGTAATTCCAGGGATGTTTCTGAAGGCCTTGATGATACCATTATCCTCATTGTAGATAATGCAGGGGCCTCTGCGCTGGATACGGCGACGGTTTCTCATTTTGCCCTTGCCAGCTCTCATTCGCTGAGAGGCATAGAACTTTTTGATATCATTCCAGGCTTTAAGTTTCTTAAGAAGCAAAACAGCCTCCTTGGTCTTCTTGTACCCTTCAACTTTATCTTCGACTACCAAAGGAAGTTCAGGAACTTCCTCAATACGATGACCTTTAGTCATAACCAGTGCTGGTAAGGCTGAGGCAGCCAGGGCAGTACAGATGGCATATCATTTTTGGGTTGTGTTCACTCTACGATGCCAACGGTGCCAGGTTTTGGTTGGTGCAAACATTCGGCCTCCACGACACATATTTCCAAAAGCACCCTGGCCAGAACAGTGAATCTCACCACCTCGAACTCTGGGAATTCGAGCCACAGCTCTGCCAGTACCCCAAGACAGCACTAGTCTGATGACCTGCTAATTCACTGACAGCATAAGGCTGTCTGTTGTTTTTGCACAAGTTGGTGTGAACAAAGTTCACAATATCTGGTCGAATAGGAGCCTTTAATACATCAGGCAAAGTGACATTTTTGCCAGATGACTCCCCCTTTTCGGAGTACACTGATATCAGTGGGCGAGTACACACCATGGCGGAGAGAGGAGACAGCCACGCTCCTCTCGGCCCGGCAGCTGCCACAGGAAAAGGTGAATGCTGATTCTTAGATCAATGCTTGTCTAACATTGAGGAGCATTTCATTTTCAGGTTATCTCCATCCCAGGGAAACCCTCTGGATCTAAAATGAGAGCCTGCTGCAGTTGTCCCCTCACTGGCTTCTCAGTCCTAGTGAATTGATCAAGTCAACTTACCAAGTGGTTTGGGTTCAGCATAGGAGAAGAGGAGAGCTGAGTTTACATAAATGGCACCTTCTGTTATAGCTCTTTTTTTAAAAAAAAAAAAAATTATTTTTAGAGACGGTCTCATTCTGTTGTCAAGGTAAGAGTGCAATGGCACAATCATAGCTCACTGTATGTACCCTTGAACTCCTGGGCTTAAGCATCCTCCTTCCTCAACCTTTGGAGTAGCTGGGCCACATTACAGGTGCATGCCCCCATGCCCAGCTAATTATTTTATTTTTGTAGAGACAGGGTCTTGCTGTGTTGCCCTGGCTGATCTTGAACTCCTGATTTCAAGCAATCCTCCCACTTTGGCCTCCCAAAATGCTGGAGTCACAGGCTCACCCACCAGGCACAGCCTGTTACAGCTCTTTGACTGGCCTTTCTTTTTAGATGAGTTTGTATGTACTTCATTTTATCCATGGGTTTAAGATAAGCGTTTTTGCCTCTTTTGAGCTCTCTAAACAGTGCCCAAGACAAGATAGCCCTTGCTGAGCAGGAAGGCTAAATATTTCTCCCCTCTTGTTTCCCTACATATCTTTTAGGGAAGAGATGGAAAAGACAATTGTAATTGACAACTGGGGGTAAGAAAATTCAGCTAGGCACGGTTTACACTGGGATTACATGACTCACACTGGTAATCCCAGCACTTTAGGGGACTGAGGCAGGTACATTGCTTGAACTCAGGAGTTCAAGACCAGCCGGGGCAACATGGTGAAACCCCGACTCTATTAAAAATAATAATAATAAACAAATAAGAAAATTAGTCCCTACAAAATCTGGGGAGAAAATGGTTTCTGGGCCAGGCGCAGTGGCTCACGCCTGTAATCCCAGCACTTTGGGAGGCTGAGGTGGGTGGATCACCTGAGGTCAGGAGTTTGAGACCAGCCTGACCAGGAAGGTGAAACCCCATCTCTACTAAAAATACAAAACTTATCTGGGCATGGTGGCAGGTGCCTGTAGTCTCAGCTACTCGGGAGACTGAGACAGGAGATTTGCTTGAACCCGGGAGACAGAGGTTGCAAGGAGCCGAGATCGTGCCACTGCACTCCAGTGTGGGCGACGGAGCGAGACTGTCACAAAGGAAAAATAGAAAATAGTTTCTGACTGAGGCACCTGGGAGAAAGCACTCTTTGGAGAAAGAAAACTTAAGTCTTAAATTTCTGGGTTACTTTTCCTTATGCCAGGATAGTTGCTATATTTGAGCTAAGCCTTGATCTTGGAAACAGGATTGACATGGACAGTTTTGATCTGACCCACGTGCCTGTTGCCCAAGGCACTGAGCCAGCAGCATCAGCTATGTTTTAATGAAATTGAAGTCCCAGGACCTGCCACTATGGCTCCTAGGAGAACTCAGCTCCACTAACTTGGAAATTATACATTTGGAGGGATGAGAGCCCATGCATGAGGGTGGGAGATAGAGTGTGCTCAGTGTCAGTCTTTTTGTTTATTCCTTGTTCCATACACTTGAATAGGGATATGGTATTAGCCTCTTTAAGCAGGTCCCTAATCTCATTAATTCACAGTGGCACAGCCATACTAGGGTCTCTTCCATAAACCATAAGATTTTATTCACCAAAGCTCTAGAGACAAGGTGCTCAGATCTCTGTAGCATCCCTCGTTTTCTCAATTGCTTCTCTACAAACTTCTCACTTGGAGAGTTTCTAATGCTCAGGCTGGAAGACTTTTTAGGGGGTGTTTTTGGTTTTTATCTCGTAGGGTTATGTCTAATCACTCTTGGGGCATCCTGTCCTAGGACTTGTGTACCTAAGGATAGAGGAGGGTATTTCTGGGAAGAGTGTTGTCATGATACTATTTTATTATATCATCCTTGAAATGGTATTGTATCGCCGGGTGCGGTGGCTCAAGCCTGTAATCCCAGCACTTTGGGAGGCCGAGGCGGGTGGATCACGAGGTCAAGAGATCGAGACCATCCTGGTCAACATGGTGAAACCCCGTCTCTACTAAAAATACAAAAAATTAGCTGGGCATGGTGGCACATGCCTGTAATCCCAGCTACCCAGGAGGCTGAGGCAGGAGAATTGCCTGAACCCAGGAGGCGGAGGTTGCGGTGAGCCGAGATCACGCCATTGCACTCCAGCCTGGGTAACATGAGTGAAACTCCGTCTCAAAAAAAAAAAAAAAAAAAGAAATGGTATTGTATGTTCTACCCTTATTTCCTGCTCATGGCCTGGCACACAGCTTGGAATGTAGTGGTGCCTACCACAGTCTGAATAAATGACACTACACTTTTCAGAGTCTCTGTTTATAAAATGAGGATACTAAGTCATGGCTGTCTCAGAGTAGCTGGGGGGCTTAAGTTGGAAAATGTATGTCAGTGCATTATGTCAAGTGCTACTCTGTAAGCATAAGAAATTGCCAGTAGCTCCCAGAAAAAAGAAATTCAACTCCTTTGAGAATGAAAGAAAGAAATTACCAGTATTGCAATTACATCATATATTGTAGGCCACTTCTTAAAGGCCTATTGTTTCTCAAATATCTCAAACTTATCCTTGAAAATGTGATCTTCTCTAAAAACCTGTTCTTCCTCCTGTATTTGCCATTTCAGTAAATGACACCTCCATATACCCAGTCACTCAGACTGGAAACCTGAAGAGCATTCTCAATACCTTCCTTAATTCTGTAATCAGACAATCTCCAAGTTCTGTTATTTCTACTTCCAAATTGCATCTTGAATCAGCTCATTTCTTCCAGCTCTATGGCCAATGCCCTGGTCCAAGATTTCATAATTTTTTTCCAGGGTACTGCCGTAGCCTCCTGAGCTCCCCACTTCTGTTTTTGCTTCCCTTCCATCCAATCTGCATAGCAGCCAGAGGTGACCTTTATATAAACATGATTTGGAGGATGACACTTCCCTACTTATAATCTCAATGTCTTCTACTGCACTCAAAGTTCAAACTTCTCATGGACAACAAGGCCCTGCATGATATAGCTCTGCCTCCCAACCTCCTGTCTATTTTTCTTTCTCATGACATGCAGCCTCAGGACCCTCTAAAGGGTCCTTCTCTTTTCCTGGAATGCTCTGCCCTCCAACTTCCCTCTTTGTCTGACATAATTCTCAAGGTGTTAGCTTAAGCCTAATTTCTTCAGAGGAGTCTTCTCTGACCATTACCACCCCTTTCTTAATTAGGTCACCTCTGTTTACGTTTTTTTTTTTTTTTTTTGAGATGGATTCTAGCTCTGTCGCCCAGGCTGCAGTGCAGTGGAGTGATCTCAGCTCATTGAACCCTCTGTCTTCCAGATCCAAGCAATTCTGCCTCAGCCTCCCAAGTGCCTGGGTTTACAGCCACATGCCACCACCTCCGGCTAATTTTTGTATTTTTAATAGAGATGGGGTAGGTGTTAGCTTAAGCCTAATTTCTTCATTTCACAGAAGCCTTCTCTGACCATTACCACCCCTTTCTTAATTAGGTTACTTCTGTTTATGTTTTCCATTCTTTGTTGTTGTTGTTGTTGAAATGGATCCTCGCTCTGTCACCCAGGCTGGAGTGCAGTGATGTGATCTTGGCTCACCACAACCTCAGCCTCCCAGGCAATCAGTTCCCCTGCCTCAGCTTCCCAACTAGCTGGGGTTATATGTGCTCATCACCACGCCTGGCTAATTTTTGTATTTTTAGTAGGGACAAGTTTTCGCTATGTTGGCCAGGCTGATCTTGAACTTTTGACCTCAAGTGATTCACCTACCTCGGGCTCCCAAAGTGCTGGGATTACAGGCATGAACCACTGCATCCAGCCTTAAGTTTCCTACTCTTTTGGGTCTGTTATCATGATGTGGTACCTTAATGTTTGTTGAGGCTTTGCCTTCATGTCTGTTTTGTTGAAAAATGTATGCTTTGGGTAGCACCATGCCTGGCACATAAAATAATTCAATAGATTTTTTGAGCAATGAGTGATGGGAGGCCTGGAAGAGCTAATGGTGAAAAGCACGGAGCTGAATGTATACAGAGGAGCTGTATACAGTTCTGTAGTACAGAATAGAGGTGGAGAGCTTTGGTCTTTGCTCCTTCTGCAGCTTGTGGGCATCATGACTTTGGGTAAGTCATTACCTCTTAACTTTTTGCCTCAACTGGAAAATGAGGCTCATGTGAAATGACTTGGTTTAACTCACAGGGTATGGTTAGGATCAAAGGTACAAATTAATGTGAAGTGATTGTGCATATTTAAGAGGCCGTACTAATGCAGGCTAACCCACTGCTGAGGAATGGGTAGAGGAGATGCCTCATTATGCTCTGGTTGAGTGGGAAGGAGAAACCAAACCCCAACAAAGCTCCATAGTCCACCAGTGGCGGCTAGCTATATGACAAGACTTATAGCAGTGGAAATGGAGGCCTGCGTGTATGCCTGGACTCTCGTAGTGAACTGGGGAGATAGGCAAGGCTTGTGTGTGGCTGGTGTCACCTCAGATTTTACCTTTTGAGATCAAGGTGCCTGGTTTCTGTCCCTAGTAGTTGTATCATCTTGGTCTGTACCATCCACGTCCTTCTCATCCCCTCTTTCTGTCCTCTGTCCTCTCACCTTAAAGGTTTTTCATTTTCAGGTTATTGATTTAGTTCTTCCCTGTGGTGGGATTCATAATGGGAAAAGGGGGTTTGAAGTAGCTACAGCCTAAGGGTGATTGGAAGGAGTTGTGGGGCTGGACACCTGAGTTCCTTCCCTTCATTTTAGGGAGAACCATAGTCTGTGGTATTCTTGATGGCTGCTGGGCTAGAGGTAGGGGTGAAGAGGCAGCTCCCAGTGCCAGGCTAGAGAATTATTGCCTAGTCCAAGGGGTAGAAAGTGCTGGGGCAGGGTTGGGAGTGAGCCGTGGTTTGGGCTTTTCGGCCCCCATCTCTTTTTCTCAGAGGCTAAGGGAAGGAAAAGGGCTGACTGCCCACCCCTCTGTTTGTTTGTCTTGTCTAATTTAACTTACGTTATTTATCAAAAAGACAGGTTATTTGGAAAACCAGATAGACGTAGGCAAAAATCATCTGGGTTTTCCAAACATGAAAAATTAGGTTCTGCAGGCCCAGGAGGGAAGGCATGTGTGTGTGTGTGTGTGTGTGTGTGTGTGTGTGTGTGTGTGTGTGTCATGCGGGGGGCGAGATTCAGTGAGTGTCTCTGTAGTTAGACCCAGCCATTGTTCCATTACATTCAAGCATACTCCCTCCTTCATTTTCCTTCAAGTTCTTTTATGATTAGAATCTAAATGAGAAAACTAAAATCTTCATGTTGGTTGCTGGATGTTTTAATTGACCAAGGATGAGAATCCATCAGGGCTATAGAAGAACAGCAGCTGACAGTTTTTTCTCTCTTTCCAGCCCTCAGTCTCTTACACAGAGTGGGCAGATTAGTGAGAGGTGACGGGTCCTGAGAGTTTTCTGAAGCAGAAAACTTTACCTCTTGTCTCTTCAATGTTATCGTCCCAAAACAGTTGCAGCAAATATGGAGGTTAGACATTAGAGAAGAACTTACCATCTCAACTTTCTGATGATCAGATGACTAAAAGAACACTGAGGATTCAGGGTTGTCTCTCCATCTCGTCCAGGGAAGAAGCTAGCCCAGCTTCCTTCTGGACAGTGGTGGCATGCTCTGTAGCTACAACCAGGAATTTGTAAAGCTTGTGGTTTTGGGCCGGGCATGGTGGTGCACACCTGTAATCCCAGCACTTTGGGAGGCTGAGGTGGGAGGATTGCTTGAACTCAGAGGTTTGAGACCAGCTTAGCAAAATGATGAAACCCTGTCTCTACAAAAACTACAAGAATTAGCTGTGCATGGTGGCATTTGCCTGTAGTCCCAACTACTTGGGAGGCTGAGGTAAGAGATTCAATTGAGCCCAGAGGTTTTGGCTCCAGTGGGCCAAAATTGCAGCGTTGCACTCCAGCCTGGGCAACAGAGTGAGACTGTCTCGAAAGAAAAAAAAAAAAAAAGCTTGTGGTTTTGTTATCTTGGGTAGCAACACTTTAAAGAAGGAATTAAAGCAGGAGGCTATTGAGGCACAACTCTTGGCTGCCATAGAGAAAATGTTCTGGCTGAAAGCAGAAAGCAAGCCATCCCATTCATACACATATGCACACACACAGAAGACAGCCAAGACCTTTTCTGGCCTGAGAAATCTTTGGCGGCCGCAATAGCACTTGTCCCATTGTGAGTGGCATTTTTTCAAAGTGTCATTGGACTGTGAACGCTACTTAATAACTTGATCTCATCTGAATAATCTGAGTTAATACTAGCTTCACAGTTGTGAGGATTAAATAAAAAAAATTTGTAAAGTGTCTGCCTCAAGGCCTGGCACACAGTAAATCTCAACAAATGCTTGCTGAATGAATGAATCCATGAATCTGAGCATTAACGCTCTCCTCACCGTTTCCAAGGATCAGTGCATAACAGCCCCAGTAACTGAGACTTCTAGACTGTCCCAACTGAGCCTGCAGCCTGAGGCATGATCTAAACCTGCTCTTCATTTAACACATATTTGATGAGTTATGGTGTGGAGGCTGGACCCTTCCATGAAGGCCTTCTTGGCCCAGCTGCTGGAAGCACTATTCAGACAGCCTTCCAATGTGGGAATTGCCTCAGCTGCAGAGAACACCTTGCCCAAGGTCAAGGATAGCCCACATCCAATAGCAACAGGTGTATAAAGGCCCGACCTTCTTGGCTCATATCAGGTCAACTCTGAAGGGTCATTCTAGCTTCAGAGCTCCCCATGGAGTTGGCTGTGGCTGTCACAGGCTTATATCATAATTCAGCTTCTTCCTCTGCCCACTCCTGCTCATTCTTATCCTTCCACAGCTGTTGATCCTAAAGGAGGTTCTTAATAAACATATTGCACACTAAACAGTCTCAGAGTTGGCTTCCTGGGAAACCCGAGCTGTGAATGCACTAGTCCTGGTAGCCAAGCCTTTAGAACAACAAAGAACAGAGACTCCTTTGCAATGGAGTTCCGGCGTTGGACGTGTGGATACTGTCTCTTTATGCCCACCAGGGGGCAGCAGCATCCTAGCCACCTGCCCTCCTGAGGCTCCGGGAGTGGGCTTGAAGCCTTTTCCCAGGCTACTTCAGGCCCCACACCAGTATTGGGCAGGATTACCTCCCTTAGGGTGTCCACCCTCCTGACCAAAACAACAAACTTTCTTAAACTGTCCAGGCCTTAGTTATGTTAGTTTCAAGCACCCGCACTACCAGCACTGAAGGCCAATCAGTCTTTCTACGGCCCCTTCCCCTGCTCCCCAGCCGGTAACCTCCATGCCTGGGATCTCCCACCTCTCACACTTACCATCCACAATAGATTTGTTTTCTGTGTGACAAGGTAATTACGAGCTTGGGGCCAGTAGGCCCTGAGGCCAGTCTGAGGATGGTCACTTCATTCTGGCTCTCCCTGTTGTGCTAACGGTATTGATTTTTAGTCGTATTTATTATGATGACGTGTGTGTGGGTGATCTGGCCCTGGTGACATGACATATGGAGACAAGAGGGCGAGAGCAAATTTCCTCTTGTCACAATTTAACTTCTTGAAACCCCCCACCCAGCATTGTTTATCTACAGGTTTTAACATCTTTGCTTATCGGTCTTCATTCTGTCCACTCATCCCCAAAGATTTCCAAGAGATTCACTGGAGCCGGATAGATATGGCTACAGGAGCGAGGAAAGGGTTTGGGAAGGCGAGTGAGGACAGCGAGTGCACTACCTTTTGTTAGCAACTATTAACTCATCCAGCAAAGATTTACTACGTTCCCATCACATGCCAGTTACCTCTAGGCTAAGTTCCCCAACTCCCTGCTGGGGGACATCCTGAGACAGACTGCTGTGCGCCTCCTTTTTTTTGGCGGGCGGGGGGTACGGGGGTGGGGGGAGGCTGCATCTGTTTCTGTGGCTGTGAAATGGGTGTGAGGAAAACCTGACCAGGAAGCTTTCAGAGAGAGTGAGACTGAGATTGGGTGCAACCCATTCAAGAATGCTGCTTACCTGAACTTCAGGCTACTTAAGGCCTCACGTAATGTAGTCTACTTCCTCACGGGGAAGAGGAAGGGCAAGCTTGAGGCAAAACATTGCAAGTGGAAGGGGGCGCTCAGAACTGCAATGATTGCCATGGGAATTAGCTGAGGCTGAGGGCGATTCGTGGGGCCACGTTTCCCCAGACTGTCTTCTCTGTGCCAGCCAGGAGAATGAATAAATCATTGTTCAGGGGCGGGATGCAGCTGCCGAGCTCCTCCCCTCGGCACATGCCCCAACTCCAGCTCGTCCATTGAGGGCTGCTGGAGCAGAGCTGTTTATACACCCAGCTCCCCAAATCCTATTGAGGCCTCCCCCTCTGCACGAGCCACCGGCTCCAAGCCCATTCAGCCTTGCCTTTTGTGCTGGGG
The DNA here is from genome assembly GCF_009761245.1 of Sapajus apella. NCBI lineage: Eukaryota > Metazoa > Chordata > Mammalia > Primates > Cebidae > Sapajus > Sapajus apella. The sequence continues at coordinate 7,735,017 of NW_022437002.1, read as the reverse complement.
GTTAAGTGGTTACATGTGGGGGGCACCCAGAAAGGAACTGTCAGGCCTTGAAAGGCTGTGTTGATACAGTGCCCTCCTACTGATGAATGGGGTGGGCGGAGGAGAAGTGGGCGGCCGGAGGGTAGGGTGGGGGAGAGGGCTTGGGGATTACGGAGCCCACAGAGGCAGCTGCTAGGAAGGGGGTGGAACAGGCACCCCCGTCTCTCATTCCACCTTCAGCTTCTCTGTCTAGCTGATTCCCTCTGTTGTGGGCACTGGATGATCAAGAGCCTTGGGACCTTGGATTTGGCTTTTCTGGTCTCCTGGTGACCACCTGAGTGCACTGGAGAGAAAGAGTTTATATTACCTTTCATTCTTCCAGCAGCTCCGAAAATACCCGTTTCTCCTTTTTCCCTTGGAAGGGGTGGGTGAGAAGGGAACAGGGTGGGGGACAGGGGGAGGATTCATTTCCCAGGTTCATCTGGTGCAGTGGATTTGCAGCTGTGCCCTGTGGAACTATAAAAACTTCCCCGAGGTTCCCTCAGAGCCCTTAGGGGGAAGGGTTAGGGGAAGAGAGATCTTGAATTGGGTATATTGGAAAGATTTTGTTGAGAAAAAAAAATGGCCGGGCGCGGTGGCTCAAGCCTGTAATCCCAGCACTTTGGGAGGCCGAGGCGGGTGGATCACAAGGTCAAGAGATCGAGACCATCCTGGTCAACATGGTGAAACCCCGTCTCTACTAAAAACTACAAAAAATTAGCTGGGCATGGTGGTGCGTGCCTGTAATCCCAGCTACTCAGGAGGCTGTGGCAGGAGAATTGCCTGAACCCAGGAGGCGGAGGTTGCGGTGAGCCGAGATCGCGCCATTGCACTCCAGGGAACAAGAGCGAAACTCGGTCTCAAAAAAAAAAAAAAAAAAAAAAAGAAAGAAAAAAAAATGACTTCAAGGCTCTAAAAATGCTTTAAAACGTCTAATTGAATGTACCTCCTTGTCATTTTACAGCTGGGAAAACAGCCAAAATGGAGGATAGGTGAATGGGCATGTTTTACCTAAGGTAATCACACAGTAATTTCTTGGTAGACTAGAGAGGCACTTTACCTTTAAGAAGCAATAGAGAAATGGATGAACAAAACAACTAGGTCACCAGCTTCCTGGGCCTTCCTTTTCCAAGATGAACAAATTCTGGGGAAGAATTTTTGTTCTAATCTGCCTTAAAGGCTCTCTGGCATGTCAAAGGTCCTCTGGGGCTGTGCCTGGTCTTGGGAGCCCAAGGTGAACATTATAATGTTCACCATTATAATGTTATTGAACAATGTTCAAGGCATGTTATCTTATTTAGCCCAAAAAGGTTAAAATGATTTGATTTGCCTACGTTCCCAAAGCCATGTGGGGAAGTTGACAGATGATGTGAGCTCAGGAAGAGAAGAAAGCAGGTTGGCAAAGCAGTTTGTAATCCAGGATTGTGCTTTTGTTCTGATGTGGAACCTTTGAGGCTTCCTCAGTTATTTCCCTGCTGCCCCCAGGATGGAGCCCAAGCTCCTCGGGATGGTAGTCAAGACCTTTCACAACTGGGCTCCCTTTATCTTCTAGCCTCACCTTACCTCCACTATCCACTGAGCTCCAGCCACACTGGCCTATGGGGTGTTTCCTGAACTCACGCTGAAAATGCAGTCTCCCATGCCTTCTCTTGCTTTCTCCTGGTGAACTCCTTTTCATCCCTCAAGGCCTGGCTCAAATATCACTGTGCTGGCTGGGTGCAGTGGCTCATACGTGTCATCCCAGCATACTGGGAGGCCAAGGTGGGAGGATCACTTAAGGCCAGGAGTTTGATACAAGCCTGGGCAACTTAGCAAGACTCCATCTCTTTTTTTTTTTTTTTTGAGACAGTCTTGCTCTGTTGCCCAGGCTGGAGTACAGTGGCGCAATCTCAGCTCACTGCAACCTCCAACTCCCAATTCAAGTGATTCTACTGCCTCAGCCTCCAGAGTAGCTGGGACTACAGGCACGTGCCACCATGCCAACTATGCTTTTGTATTTTTAGTAGAGACAGGGTTTCACAGTGTTAGCCAGGATGGTCTCGATCTCCTGACCTCACGATCCACCCGCCTCAGCCTCCCAAAGTGCTGGGATTACAGGCATGAGCCACTGTGCCTGGCTGACTCCCATCTCTTAAAAAAATATAATAACCTCTGAGAAGCCTTTCCTTACCCTTGTTGGGGCTCATTAGTTTTACCTCCTGGCTCTGTTGGAGGGCCCATTGCATTGTTATAGCCCACTCTTCTATTTTTTTTTTTTTTTTTTTTTTTTTTTTTGGAAACAGGTTTTGGCTCTGTCATCCAGGCTGGAGTGCAGTGGTGTGATCTTGGTTCACTGCAGCCTCTGCCTCCCAGGTTCTGCAGAACCCTGTTCAGGGTGATACTGGCCATCTCTGGAGATTTCTGTGTTCCTGCCACTTAAATCCCTGGCATATATGTGGGTAGGTGAACACAGCCACAGATACCCTTTCACTTGGGGTGAATAATTCTCTGGTGTCCTCACGGGAAAAGCCTCTGGTGAATGAAAAACAGGCATCTCTACAGCTGCTTTTTTGTCTTCCTGCAGACATAGACAGCCCTGCCTTCCTGGGGCTTTTTGTTTTTCAGGCTTTAAACTCTGAAGATTATGGAGTGGCCAGGACTGCTGTGTGAACACTGACTGTATTAATTATACAGTGCTAGAATATTCCATACAACATTGTCCTTGATTAAGCAAAGAGGCTACAGGCTAGGTGCGGCGGCTCACACCTGTAATCCCAGCACTTTGGGAGGCCAAGGCAGGCGGATCACTTGAAGCCCATCTCTATTAAAAATACAAAAATTAGCCAGGTGCAGTGGCACACGCCTGTAGTCCCAGCTACTCAGGAGGCTGAGGCATGAGAATTGCTTGATCCTGGGAGGTGGACATTGCAGTGAGTGGAGATTGCACCACTGCACTCCAGCCTGGTTGACAGAGTGAGACTCTGTCTCAGAAAAAGCAAAGAAAGGAGGCTACAATCTGATGCACTTCAAATGAATTCACTTGGCTTAGCAGGTATTATATTATTTAGAAGTAACTAGCTTTAGGCCCGGCGTAGTGACTCACACCTGTAATCCCAGCACTTTGGGAGGCCACGGAGGGCAGATCACCTGAAGTCAGGAGTTTGAAAACAGCCTGGCCAACTTGGTGAAACACTGTCTCTACTAAAAATACAAAAATTCGCTGAGTGTGGTGGTGGGCACCTGTAATCCCAGCTACTCAGGAGGCTAAGGCAGGAGAATTGCTTAAACCTGGGAGCCGGAGGTTACAGTGAGCTGAGACTATGCCACTGCACTCCAGCCTGGGCGGCAAAGAGAGACTCCATCACAAAAAAAAAAAAAAAAAAAAAGGAATAACTAGATTTTTAGAACAATGGAATTGATGACTCAGCTATTCCAGGCTGGGGTGCTGTGCTGCAGAGCATGATATAGGCTTCATTTATTTTTTATTTTTTATTTTTTTGAGATAGAGTCTCACTCTATCACCCAGGCTGGAGTGCAGTGGTGCGATCTCAGCTCAGTCCAAACCCTACCTCCTGGGTTCAAGTGACTCTCCTGCTTCAGCCTCCTGAATAGTTGGGATTACAGACATGAACCACCAGGCCTGGCTAATTTTTGTATTTTTGAAATGGGGTTTCACCATGTTGGCCAGGCTGGTCTCAAATTCCCAGCTGTAAGTGATCTGCCTGCTTTGGCCTCCCAAAGTGCTGGGATTACAGGTGTGAGTCACCATGCCAGGCCCAATATAGGCTTTAAATCGATGTATATAATGCTTTGTCCTTTGTGGCCAGAATGCATAGGAAAAGGTAGAAGTGGTACCTTATATGATTGTACCTAAGGACTAAGAGTTTTCTTCCTGTCTCTGAGATTCTGGGTATTGCAGGTCAGAAGGTGATAGCATCGGCCAGGCACGGTGGCACACACCTGTAATCCCAGCACTTTGGGAAGCTGAGACGGGTGGATCACGAGGTCAGGAGTTCAAGATCAGCCTGGCCAACATGGTGAAACCCCCATCTCTACTAAAAATACAAAAATTAGCTGGGTGGGTGACACGCACCTGTAGTCCCAGCTACTCTGGAGGCTGAGGCAAAATAATCACTTGAACCTGGGAAGCAGAGGTTGCAGTGAGCCGAGATCGCACCACTGCACTCCAGCCTGGGTAACAGAGTAAGACTCCGTCTCAAAAAAAAAATTAAAAAAAAAGAACCAGGTCCCTTCCATAACATACACAGACAGATCACTCTCTCAGAAAACAAAACAAAACAAAACAAAACAAAACAAAAAGACCTTTAGATACTAAGAGATCAGAGAAAATGGAGAGAAGAGATAGCACAGAAATAATAGAAGAACATTTATCAGAGGTAAAAGACATAAGTTTCTAGAACAAAAATCAGCTGGGCGTGATGGTGCGTGCCTATAGCCCGAGCTACTAAGGAGACTGAGGCAGGAGTATCGCTTGAACCTGGGAGGCGGAGGTTGCAGTGAGCCGAGATCGCGCCACTGCACTCCAGCCTGGGCGACAGAGGGAGCCTCCATCTCAAAAAGATAGTGAGGATTTGGGTCACCCCAGGCTGAAGGCCAGGGGAACCTGCAGTGAATAAAGGAAGGGAAAAGACTTAGGCCACAGGATCTGATATAGAAATGGGGCTGAGGTCTCCACTTGTATTTTCTTAGCTAGAGGAGTGTGCAAAGTCTGAATTACTTCTGCCTTCTCCTTCTTATTTCTTTTTCCCTCTTAAAATAGTTGTCATAATCATAAAAATTTCTTTTCCATTTCCCCTGTTTTTGCATATAGGATTTCTTGGTGTGATTTAATTTGCCAGTTAGTCTCTAGGTTGCAGAATGGTGACTTGGAATCAAGTTGAAACTGGAAGAGGATACCTCATATATTAGGGTCAGCTATTACTCTACTCTGTTCTCTTTAATTGCAAACAGAGTCTTTAGCTTCAAATTTCCCCAGGATGCAAAAGAGTGAGGGGGGTCAAGCTTCAGTAGTGTGGACCTCTGAGAAGAATATACTGGAGTTTGGAACCCAGGACCCTTTCTTATCACGTTGTTCCTCCTTACCTGGGCAAAAGCACAGGTGCCCACTGTCCAGGTGTCATGGATGGGCTTTGTGTCCTGTGGACAGCGCCCGTCCCGGGTACAGGACATCAGCTCTGGGTCCTGTCCTAGGCCGGATCTTTCTTTCTCTCTTTTTTTTTTTTTTTTTTTTTTGAGCCTGTCTCCCAGGCTGGAGTGCAGTGGTGCAATCTTGGCTCATTGCAACCCTCACCTCCCAGGTTCAAGCGATTCTCCTGCCTCAGCCTCCTGAGTAGTTGGGATTACAGGCGCCCACCACCATGTCCAGTTAGTTTCTGTGTTTTTAGTAGAGACGAGGCTTCACCATGTTGGCCAGGCTGGTCTCGAAATCCTGAGCTCAAGTGATCCGCCGGCCTCGGCCTTCCAAAGTGCTGGGATTTCAGGCGTAAGCCACCGTGCTCGGCCTCTTCTGTCTTCTCTTAAAACATAGTTTTCACTAAGTGACTTTAGTCAATAAACACAAAAAAGAATATATAATTCCAAATTGTGATAAATGCTATGAAGGAAAGGAACGTGCCCTGACATGAAAGGGGAAACGAATGTGGTCTAGGGAGTCAGATTTTTCTGAGAAGAGATCTGAAAAAGGAGTAAGTGGAGAGGGGGAAGAGCGGAAAGGGGCGTGCTGGAGGGTAGCGCGGAGAGGGACCGCAGAGGACGAGGCGGGAGAGGCAGACAGAGGGCAGGAAGCGCAGAGCCCCGCGGCTGCCGCATTAGGGGATGTGCCGGCAGTGGGGAAGCCGTTGAGGGGTCTAAGGCCAGAAGGTGGTGACTAATCAGATTTCACCTGAAAATCTCACGCTGTCTGCAGTGAGGTGAACTGATCGGGAGGGCCCAGCGAATGCCAGTAGGAGCGAGCACCGGACCTGGGAGGCCTGGGTCAAGGCGGCCCCGCGCAGCGGCGAGGCAGTTCCGGCGCAGGGGCCAGGCGCGCGGCTCCGGGGAAAACCGAACCGGCCCACGTGGGCCCGGCCGCCCCGCCCCGCCGCGCAGACGCCGCCCGATTCCGCAGTCCCCGCCTGGGGCTGGGCGCGCTGCCCGGGAGCCCCGCACCCACGCCTGGACCGCGAAGACGCCCAGGCCGAGGAACCCCTAGCCCAGGGACTGGACATCGCCGGGGCCGGGTGGAGCCAGAGCCAGACGCGCCGGAGCCGGCGCCTCTAGGCCGTGAGTCCGAGTCTGGGGCCGGAGGGGGAGGGCTTGGGGCCCAGCCGCGGGAAGCGGGGAGTCACAGCTGCCTCTTCGCGGAGACTAGGGAAGGTTGGGCTCTGTCTCCTGGGGTGTCGGGGTTCCCATTTTACTATCTGTAAGAACCTTGTGATCCCTAGCGCCACCTCCACCCCATCCCGGCTTTCATCCAAGTGTGGGAAAAAAGAAAGCATTAGGGTGAGGGGAGATCTCTAGGCATCTTCCCACAAGCCTTGCCTAAAGGGTGATAACAAAGGAACTGTTCCCACACCCTTCTCCCCAGGACTTCTGCCCATTGCTGGAGGAGGGGAGGGTCCCTGCTACCTATGGAGCGCCTCCCAGTACCAGCTCCATTTATAGTATCCTTTCCCTTCATGCTCGTCAATTGTTCTAATCCCAGTGCTGTTTGGTCAGTAGAATCCCTTTGCCAATTCAAACCCTAATTTTGGTTAGAAGCTGGTTACCCGGGAGAGAAGAGTGGTGTGACATGCCTTCCCTCCAGGGCATCGGGATGGCACAAGCTAGGGACAGGGACACAAGATAGTGGCCTTGTTCCAGGGGCATTGGGAGGGAAGAGGGCAGGCTCAGAAGAAAAACTTGTCACTGGGGGAGGCCCGGCTCCCTGGAGCAGAGAGGGAACCGAACCCTGCTCTTCCACAACCCAGCTCTTCCAGCCCTGGGGAGTCGGCAGTGTAGCTTACTGAGTATGGAAATTCACTGCAGTCTCTTCTTCCATTCCTTCACTCAGCAAGTGCCTATATGCAGATAGCCTGGTTCCGAGCTCTATGCTGGCTCTGGGGAATGTAATGCAGGATATATAGAGGAGGTCCAAACCAGATTACAAACTGCTATTACAAGATCATTACAACAAAGCAAAAATGCCAGTTGAATAAACATTCGCTGATCGTCCATCATGTATGCCAGGGACAGACACAAAGCTGGATGAGACAGTGTGTACCCAGGGCAATGGGGATCCAGAGGAAGGCATAAGTAACCATGCTTGTTTATGTAATATTGGGGCAGTATCAAGACAGCTTCATAGACATGGGGACATGGAGACATGGGGATATTACAGCTGAGTTTTGAAGTACAAAAAAGGAATTTGCCGGGTGAAGGGAGGAGCTTTGAGGGGAGAGGATATTGAAGGCCAGAGGAATAGTGTAAGAAGAACAGTGCTGCGTTTTGAAATCTCTGGGCGGTTTGCTATGATGGGAGGGGCAGAGTGGTAAGAGGCAGGTGTGGAGGGGCGAGCAGGGGCCAGATCAAACAGGGCCTTGTAGGCCACTTAGAGGTTTAGCAGGAGTTCAGAGAGGGCACTTGGAGTGGTGACAAGTCAAATTTACATTTTTAACTGGAGGCAGAGAGATCAGTGAAAACGCTGTGGCAATAATCCAAGTCAGAAATGGCCTGGAAGAGGAAGAATGGTCAGAATGTGGTTGTCAATGAGATGGGAGAAGGAAGGAGAGTGAGGAGCGCAGGAAGCTCCCAGCCTTCTGGATGGAGGGCAGAGCCATTTTTCTGAGGATACTGGAGAAGGAGAGTTTGGTTATGTGGAATTTTTGGGGAGGAGGCAGGGGACGGAGTCTTGCCCTCACACAGGCTGGAGTGCAGTGGTGCAATCTCAGCTCACTGCAATCTGTGCCTCCTGGGTTCAAGTGATTCTCCTGCCTCAGCCTCCCAAGTGGCTGGGATTACAGGCACCTGCCACCACGCCTGGCTAATTTTTGTATTTTTGGTAGAAATGGTGTTTTGCCATGGTGGCCAGGCTGGTCTTCAACTCTTGACCTCAGGTGAGCCACTGCACTCAGACTGGTTAAAAAGAATTTGAGGAGCTTATGGTTGGTTGCCGAGTTGGATAACAGTTAGATCTGGGCTGAAGACAGATCTGAGAGTCATCAGCATATGATGGTCCTTGAAGCCACAGCAGAGAATGAGGTCATCTGGAGAGAAACGCACAAAACTAGAAGACAGCCTGGCTCTGAGGCTGAGGAAAAACCCTCTGCAGGAGGCAGAGAATGAACAGGTAAATGGATGAACAGGGAGGATGAAAACCACGAAGGGAAGTGCTACCAGAGGCAAGAAAGGGCCTGACAGGGAGTGGCCAGGCTCTTGCTCGCAGCCTCGTCCCTGCAGCTAAGTTTCCCTGACTTCAGGCACTCCACCCTGTCCTACTGTGACTCAGTCTCCTGCTTTCCCTTTACAGACCAGATGTTCGCCATCCAGCCAGGGCTACCTGAGGGGGGGCAATTCCTGGGGGACCCGCCTCCTGGAGTATGTCAGCCCGAGCTCCAACCAGACAGCAACTCCAACTTCATGGCTAGTGCCAAGGATGCTAATGAGAATTGGCATGGGATGCCAGGCAGAGTGGAACCGATCCTGATGAGGAGCTCCTCTGAGTCACCCTCTGACAACCAGGCCTTCCAGGCCCCTGGGTCCCCTGAGGAAGGGGTGCGCAGCCCCCCAGAGGGGGCAGAGATTCCCGGGGCTGAGCCTGAGAAGATTGGTGGTGCTGGCACAGTCTGCTCCCCTCTGGAGGACAACGGCTATGCCAGCAGTTCCCTGAGCATCGACAGCCCTAGCAGCAGTCCTGAGCCTGCCTGTGGGACTCTGAGAGGCCCTGGCCCTCCTGATCCCCTTCTGCCCTCAGTGGCCCAGGCCGTGCAGCACTTGCAAGCTCAGGAGCGCTACAAAGAGCAGGAGAAGGAAAAGCACCACGTGCACTTGGTGATGTACCGTCGCCTGGCACTGCTGCAGTGGATCCGGGGCCTGCAGCATCAGTTGATTGATCAGCAGGCCCGACTGCAGGAGAGCTTCGACACCATCCTAGACAACCGGAAGGAGCTTATTCGCTGTCTCCAGCAGAGGGCAGCACCATCCAGGCCCCAGGACCAGGGCTAAGGGTGTGCCTCCACAAGTGTGCAAGGGTATGTGTGTATATTTGCAGGCATGTGCGAGGTTGTGCCCTAGTAAGTACATAATTATTTGCTGGCATGATTGCAGGTAGGCATGAGTGTGAACGTGCTAACATGTAGGCAAGTGTGTATAGGCATGTGTGAATAAGCATGTATAAATGAGCTTAAGTGCTGTGTGTACATGTGTACACACAAGCTAACTTATCTGCAGACCTACATGTAAGTGTGTAACAGTGAACATATGTGTGTGTAGTATGTAAGAAGAATGAAGAAATCTGTATATGTGTGTGTAGACAGGTACCCAGCAGTATGTGTATGTGCACATGAGTGAGGATGTATATGCAGAATATGTGTGTGTGTATGAGTGGGTTTGAGCGTGCAGGCTTGTGTTGGGTGTACGGGAGGGAGCCCTCGTGTGCAGGGGTGCATGGGTGGGGGCGCAGGCGTGCATGGGTGGGGGCGCAGGCATGGGAAGTATAAGGAGCATGTGTGTTTGCAGGCAGACTCATGAGCAAGTGTGTGCAAATATATATCCAGCGGTACCTGTGGAGTGTCCATCCACACTTTGTGTCCCTCGTGGTCTACCCCAGCCTTTCTTCTCCACTGGATCCACTAGACAGAGGGCTAGCATGCTGTCATTTATCTGAGGGTTGTGGCTGATCTGTTCTCCTGGGATTTACAGGCCACCTCTCCTCTCCTTTTCCCTCACTAAACCCAGACTTGCTGAGCTATGGCTATTTTCCCTGATGTTGGCTTTGCTGTAGGAGGTTTAGTGGCTACTCTGGCCTGCCATGGCATTTTGGCTGCAATTTTGTCAGGCAGTGGGCAGAGAACTGGTGTCAGGAAGGGGAACTGGGACTAGTGATGGAGATGATGGTGGTGTTGGGGACAGAGAAGGACATAGGGGACTGTCCCTCTTGAACGCTGCCTTTGGGCACATGGGAGATGGGGACAAGGGAGATGGTAATAGTGGAACCCTGTGAAGAACAGGAGAATGGGAATTCTAAAATACTAGTTCCCAAACCACCTCTCCATTGGGAAAGGAGCTGTGGCAAACCCTGTTGATTTAAGCTTCTGATGAAAAGCAATGTACGTGTATAAGTTTGCAAGTAACAGGCACGATGTTCCAAGGCTGATGAGGAAAATATCACTTCCCTGTCTGTGCCTCTACCTTGCTGTGCCTCTCTGGCTTTAGCAGCATTGGATGTCGAATTGGTTTGGTCCATTTCTCTGAAGTCGGACGCTCAAGATGAGCCAGAGGTTGGCTTTCTGGGACAGGAAGGGGACGGTGTCAACCTAAACCTCTGGAAATGCTTAGGACGCTGAGTTTTAACCCCTTCTTTCACTGCATGGCCCTTCAGACAGGGATTGGTGGGCTGCAGGAGTTACAGAGTGGGTGAGTCTTAGAATCAACGCGTCAGGTAGCTGAGCTCTCTGCTTTGTTCCTGGGAGCCAAGCGAATGCAGGATCCTGGTGGGTGAGCAGTGGTATGAAGAGGGGACACTGACGAGTGAACAGTGGCATGGAAGTCACTGATGCAGCCTCTGGCCCTCAGTCTCCCTGTCGGCAAAGTGGGAGAGCTCTTCCTGTCTATCTCTAAAGAGTTTTGTCCGTGATAGGTGGGTGGGCGAAAGGTCCAGGGAGCAGCGGTGAGGGGTGGGCCCTGAAGACTTTTTGTCTGTAGCTCTTGCATATCGAGTGTGTAAACCCAGCCTTTGGACCAACCCAGAATGAATAAACTGGGCAGAGAATTAAATTTCTTGAGTATGTGTTTTTCTTCGACCTGCTGTCTGGTGGTCTCTTCCACACCATCTGAGCTCCCCTTTTCAGTAGGGTCCTGGACGAGGAGCTGGGGGGTGGTTTTGGGGGAAGACACTGGAGAATGTAGACTGCTATGCCTGATGACCCGCTGGGGTGGGGAAGTCTCTCAGGGACCTCCCAGTGTGACAGGGGGGACGGCCTCAACCCTGAGGGCCCCATTAGGATTGTCCTTGTCCCGTGTCACCTTTGGGCCTAAGTGAATTGTGAGGGACACATACCATACACACTTTCACATACTCAACTGTACGCTGGGCCATGCGCAGTGTAGTCCCAGCACTTTTGGAGGCTCAGACAGGTGGATCACCTGAGGTTGGGAGTTCAAGACCAGCCTGGCCAACATGGTGAAACCCCATCTCTACTAAAAATACAAAAATTAGCCAGGTGTGGTGGCAGGCACCTGTAATCCCAGCCACTCAGTAGGCTGAGACAGGAGAATCACTTGAACCCAGGAGGTGGAGGTTACCGTGAGCAGAGATTGCGCCATTGCACTCCAGCCTGGGCAACAAGAGTGAAACTCCACCTCGAAAAAACAAAACAAAAAACTACGCTGGCATCATCACTTCCCTGAAGGGCACTCTGACTATGAAAGACTGAGTTTAGGTCCTTAGATGGTTTTGACACACATGTAGTTATAATATATAGCCATCTTTGGTATCTGAGGGGATTGGTTCCAGGACCCCCAGGGACATCAAAATTCACAAATCCGAAATACTGCATTTTTTCTTTTTTTTTTTTGAGACACAGCCTTGCTCTGTCACCCAGGCTGGAGTGTGGTGGCATGATCTCAACTCACTGCAGCCTTCGCCTCCCAGGTTCAAGAGATTCTCCTGCCTCAGCCTCCCGAGTAGCTGGGATTACAGGTGTGCGCCACCACGCCTGGCTATTTTTTGTATTTTTAGTAGAGATGGAGTTTTACCATATTGGCCAGGCTGGTCTTGAACGCCTGACCTTGTGATCCACCTGCTCGGCCTCCCAAAGTACTGGGATTATTACAGGCGTGAGCCACCGCACCCAGCCTGTATTTTCTTTTTATTTGATTTATTATTTTTGGAGACAGGGTCTCGCTCTGTTGCCCAAGCTAGAGCGTAGTGGTGCGATCATAGCTCACTGTAGCCTTGAACTCCTGGGCTCAAGTGATACTCCCACCTCTGCCTCTGAGTAGCTGAGACAGCAGGCATGCACTACACACCCAGCTAATTCTTAAGGTTTTTTGTAGTGATTGCTTCTTGCTATATTGCCCAGGCTGGTCTCAAACTCCTGGCTTCAAGCCGTCCTCCCACCTGAGCCTCCCAAAGTGCTGGGATTACAGGTGTGAGCCACTGCGCCTGGCCAACATATTTATTTTAAACCTCACAAAGTATACTTGTCACTGAAAGTTAATAATTCTTGTCATTTCCATACTTGACACTTAAATAGTATTGAACCAGTTTTAACAAATTCCACTTACTAAGAGATGTCCGGGCAAAGGGCTAAGGCTAAATTTGAATGGCGATTTCTGACAATGAGATGTCTGTCAAGCCTTCAGAGCATAAGAGGGTGAATTTTTATAAGGAGTAGAGCCCTTTTCTTTTTCTTTCTTTTCCTTTTTTTAAATTTTTTTTTTTTTTGGAGACAGAACCTCACTCTGTCACCCAGGCTAGAGTGCAGTGGTGTGATCTTGGCTCACTGCAACCTCTACCTCCCAGGTTCAATTGATTCTCCTGCCTCAGCCTCCCGAGTAGCTGGGACTACAGGCATCCATCACCATGCTTGGCTAATTTTTTTGTATTTTTAGTAGAGACAGGTTTTCGCCATGTTGCCCAGGCTGGTCTCAAACTCCTGAGCTCAGGCAATCTGCCCACCTCAGCCTCACAAAGTGCTGGGATTACAGACATGAGCCACCGAGCTGGCCAGGAGCCCCTTTTCTAAATGTGTAAGGGCTCTTCTGAGCACAACTCCTGATGAAGGACAGAGACTCTGAAGCCAGACACCCTGGATTTGGACCTTGTCCCCATTGTTTTATGTTTCCGTGACCTTGGGCAAATCAATGAACTTTCCTGTGCTTTAGTTTCCTCATCTTAAAATGGGAACAATAGTAATAACTACTTGCAGGGTTTCTGCAAGAATTAAATAAATGTGTAATATATAGAAGACTTAAAACTGTACCTGGCACATAGTAAATTACATTAATGAGAATTATGATTATAAATCATGCTTTTATGGTACATACAACTTTTTCATAGAAAAACATTTTTTCATAAGAAATTTTTTTTTTTTTTTTTGAGACGGAGTTTCGCTCTTGTTACCCAGGCTAGAGTGCAATGGCGCGATCTCGGCTCACCGCAACCTCCGCCTCCTGGGTTCAGGCAATTCTCCTGCCTCAGCCTCCTGAGTAGCTGGGATTACAGGCACGCGCCACCATGCCCAGCTAATTTTTGTATTTTTAGTAGAGACGGGGTTTCACCATGTTGACCAGGATGGTCTCGATCTCTTGACCTCGTGATCCACCCGTCTCGGCCTCCCAAAGTGCTGGGATTACAGGCTTGAGCCACCGCGCCCGGCCTTTCATAAGAAATTTTAATCTAAAACAATTTTTTTTTTTGAAACAGAATCTGGCTCTGTTGCCTAGGCTGGAGTGCAGTGGTATAATCTTGGCTCACTGCAACCTCCGCCTCCTGGGTTCAAGCAATTCTTGTGCCTCAGCCTCCTGAGTAGCTGGGATTACAGGTGTGCACCACTGTGCCGGGCTAATTTTTTTATATTTTTAGTAGAGATGAGGTTTCACCATGTTGGCCAGGCTAATCTCGAACACCTGGCCTCAAGTGATCTGCCTCAGCCTCCCAACATGCTGGGATTACAGGTGTGAGCCACCATGCCTGGCTGAATCTAAAATTTGAAAGTCATCTTTAAAGGGGGAGGGGGCTTTTAAAAAATAAGGCTGTGGCTCATGCCTGTAATCACAGCACTTTGGGAGGCCAAGGCAGGTGGATCACAAGATCAGGAGTTCAAGACCAGCCTGGCCAAGATGCTGAAACTCCATCTCTACTAAAAATACAAAAAATTACCAGGGCATGGTGGCACATGCCTGTAATCCCAGCTACTCAGGAGGCTGAGGCAGAGAATTGCCTAAACCAGGGAGGCGGAGGTTGCAGTGAGCCAAGATCGCGCCACCACACTCCAGCCTGGGTGATAGAGTGAGACTCTGTCTCAAAAAAAAGAAAAAGCCGGGCGCGGTGGCTCACGCCTGTAATCCCAGCACTTTGGGAGGCCAAGGTGGGTGAATCACGAGGTCAAGAGATCGAGACCATCCTGGTCAACATGATGAAACCCCATCTCTACTAAAAATACAAAAAATTAGCTGGGCATGGTGGTGCGTGCCTGTAATCCCAGCTACTCAGGAGGCTGAGGCAGGAGAATTGCCTGAACCCAGGAGGCGGAGGTTGCGGTGAGCCGAGATCGCGCCATTGCACTCCAGCCTGGGTAACAAGAGCGAAACTCCGTCCCAAAAAAAAAGACAAAAAAAGAAAGCTGCCTAAATTCCTTTCCATAAAAGATCTCTCTGAGCTGAGAAAAAGATGAAGGTGAGACCAAGGGAATGTGTGGTGAATTGTATGTTTACAGGACCCCTGCTAGTCACTGAGGGTCAGGGACAGGCCTAGCCCCTGCAGGGTGATGGGTTTGGGAAGGAGATTGGCAAGAATGGTGCCACAGCCAGGATGGCAGTTTGGGGCAGGGAAACGAAAGCAGGACTCCAGTGGCTGAATTGGTTCAGCCAAGAATTGTGGTTCTCCTTGGCCAGGCATGGTGGCTCATGCCTGTAATCCCAGCACTTTGGGAGGCCTAGGCAGGCGGATCATGAGGTCAGGAGATCAAGACCATCTTGGCTAACATGGTGAAAACCTGTCTCTACTAACAATACAAAAAAATTAGCTGGGCGTGGTGGTGCATGCCTGTAGTCCCAGCTACTCAGGAGGCTGAGGCAGGAAAATCGCTTGAACCCAGGAGGCTGAGGTTGCAGTGAGCTGAGATGGCACCATTGCACTGCAGCCTGGGCAACAGAGCAAGACTCTATCTCAAAAAAAAAAAAAAAAAAAAGTCATTCTTCATCAGGTCCACTGGCCATGAGGCCTGATCATGAGAAGTGCTGAGACAACTGCAATACCTCCTTTGGGCAGACCTGGGCTACACTCTCTGTTTTTTTTTGAGATGGAGTCTTGCTCTGTCACCCAGGCTGGAGTGCAACGGCATGATCTTGGCTTACCACAACTTCCACCTCCCAGGTTCAAGTGATTCTCCTGCCTCAGCCTCCTGAGTAGCTGGGACTGCAGGCAAGTGCCACCACACCAGGTTAATTTTTGTATTTTTAGTAGAGACAGGGTTTCACCATATTGGCCAGGCTAGTCTTGAACTCCTGACCTTGTGATCTGCCCACCTAGGTCTCCCAAAGTGCTGGGATTACAGGCGTGAGCCACCGCGCCCAGCCCTGGGCTACGCTCTTTAGACTTAGTTTCCTCACCTGTGGCAACTGTAAGGGCTGAATGAGAAAATGGACATGAAGATGCTCTGTATGCATTAAGATTGTGTGCCTCCCCTGCGTGAGGCCCCTAGGAGCCTGCCCCTATCTTTGAGCAGCTGTGGCGTGCACAGGTAGATGAGACTTGCATCCAAAAGCCTAATGCAGTCTGGGCACAGTGGCTCATGCCTGTAATCCCAACACTTTGGGAGGCCGAGGCAGGAGGATAGCTTGAGCCAAGAGTTTGAGACTCCATCCCTAAAAAAAAAAAGGGAAAAAAAATTAGCCGGTCATGGTGGCACATGCCTGTAGTCCTAGCCACTCGGGAGCCTGAGGCAGGAGGATCACTTCAGCCCAGGAATTTGAAGTTGCAGTGAGCTATGATACCACCACTGCAATGAAGCCTAAGTGAGAGAACAACAGCCATCTCAGTGCCCTGCCGACAAAAAAACCCAAAAGCCTAATGCACGAGCCACTCTGAACCTAGGAGAGGGGAATGCAGAACTGGCTGTCTAGTTTTCAGCCAGGGACTTCTATACATGGGGGTGGTCTTAAAGTCATTGGGGTGGGGATTCCTTAGTTCCTGAGATAGGGAGGAGAGTGGGAAGGGCTCACGCACTTGGTAGGGGTTTGGCCAGTCAGCCACCTCCACCCCTTGACCTCTGTCACCAGAATAAAATCCCATGACCAGGAGAAAGGAAGTCTAATCCAGGTTTTGGGTGCTACAGGAGGAGTTTTGCTTAGTAAGAGACATAGGGATGAGATTGGAGCAGAGCCCATAGCAGAGGCCTGAGCAGGCTGCAGGCACAGGACTGAAAGCATGGAAGGGATTAGCAGAGACGCCTGTGAGGCTGGGTCCATTGAGAACTTGCTTGCTCTCCAGGGACACCCACTAGATCAGCCCCCATCAAGTATGATCAGAATGGATGGGGTGAAAGCCTGAGTGCAGGGAGGCAGGAAATGAACTTGGAACTGAGAAAGGGTAAAGCGTTAGGGTATTGCAGAAGGCTCCAGAATATCATAGACGGGCTCCCCAGTGGAGTGTCTGGCTTCTTAGGGCTCTGTATAATGGCTATCTCTAAGGAGACTGAATGCCCCCTGGTGGCAGCCTGTGACCTGTCTACCCGCCTCTTACTGCCTTCAAGCCTCACCCAAAACCCAGTGTAGTAGGTTTGCTCCTACTCACAGCATGAATAGGTGACAGGAACAGGAGAGAGGCAAGATCTGTAAGGGCCCGGTGAAGGAAGGCTTCCTGGAGGAAGAGGAGCCTGGAGAACCAGTAGACGTGCAGGCAACAGAGGACAGTGATTTCTAGTGCAGAGTGGACCCAGGTGTCTTGGATCCTCCACTTATTAGTTGTGCCTCACTTTTCTCAACTGTAGAATGGGAGCAATGGTGGACTTCTTTTACAGGGTTACGTCAGTTAATAGATGAGTTAACAGATGTTAAGGGCTTAGACCTGAGCCTGCCTGGCTCCTAGGAAGTGGTCCACAAATGTTCATTGTTTTTATCTACCTGACTAGGAGAGGACAACAAGGCCCTCAGAGGGAGGAGATTCGATGGAGCACTTGTGCTCTATATTAAAAAGCATTGCTAAAGGGCCTGAAATCCCAGGCCCAGGAGTTTAAAGGATGCAGGTGGTGAGAAGAGGAGCCTGAGATGGGGATGTTCTGGGATCTGAGCCAGACCCCATCCACACTGGTATACGTGCTCGCCCACCAGGCACCTGCAGAGGCTCAGGCACCAGCCCCCACACCCGTTCACATACATACACATGCACCATGGCTCGTTCACACTCACAAATTCACAGTCGAGGACACAGACCCACATACATGCTCCCTCCTCCTCCCCACCCCTGGCAGAAATGACTGGCCCCAGCCTGTGGAGGGTTCTGCGCCCCAGCCCTGGCACCAGACTGCCAGAAATGCGTCTGCACCTCCTCTCCAGGCCAGTGAGCCTCTCCAGCCGAACCTTAACCTCGCCCAGATCCCCCCTCCTCCCCAGCCCTGCTCCTGCCCCCAAACCCGTAGGCTCTGAACCGGTCGATTCCCTAATCGCTCCATTCTCATTTATCTCCCGTGGATTTGAGAAGAGATTCGCCGGGTGCAGACTGGCAGGCGGGGAAGGGGGTGGCGCGGGAGAAAGGGGGTGTGCATCCTACTAAGGTCTCAGATGTCGCAGCTGGGGGAGGGCTGGGTCCCCCGAGGGCCCCCTCACCGGGGATGAAAGTGGGCTCGGGCCGTGGGATGCGAACCGTCCGAGGGGGTCGGGGCGTGGCGAGGGACCGCGACCTCGCCCCAGGAGGGGGCTCCAGGCCTCCGCGCCGGGGAAGTGGGAGTGGGCGGGAGCGCGGCGCTCAGCTGGTGCTCGACGTTCCCCGGGCGGGGCTTGTCCCCGAAAGGCGCAGACAAAGGGACGGCCTCCCCGGAGCCCCGCGGCGCCTCAAGTGGCGCGAGCCGGGGGCTGCGCACAAAGCGGGGCGGGCGGGGCCGAGCCCGCCCCACGCGCCGCCCCGCACCCACTGTTGATCCGCACCGTCCCGAGCGCCCTTTCCTGCCCCTAATCCCAACAAGCATGAAAACGGCTGGGGCCGGCCCGCCAGCAGGCCCTTTGTCCCCGCGGGTCCCGGGCAGCTGCAGCCCGGGCCCCTCCCCCTTTTGTGTCTCCTCCCCCGCCGCCCCTGCCCCTCCACCTCAGCTGCCGCCGGTGCCCGCGCCGCCCTGGGCTTTGGCCTCCGGCGCTGGGGCTCACAAAGCGGGGAGGGGAGGATTAACCCGGGTCTGCAGGGCGGGGTGGGGCCACGGAGGAGAGGGCTGCAGCGGGTAGAGCAGTGGGGGTGGGAACCTGGTGATGGGACTGGGTTTGTGGGTGTGTACGTGAGCGGTGCGAGTTAGCACCGGCCCCCAAAATTCAGTGACAGAGCTCAGGGCGAGGACGGCTCCCTAGACTTTGATGCCTCCCTGGGCTGTCGTGGGACCGCTTCCCTCCACACTCCTGGGATCTCGTCCACCCCGAGGCCTCAGTTCTCACTCTCGGGGCTCCCAAACCTCTGTCTCCAGGAGGGGCTTTGCCTTCTGCCCCATCTGCAGCACATCCTCCCGCCACCGGGAGGGCTCCACCACGTCACCCGCAAGCACCTCCGGCTTCCCATGTAGGCAAGAGCTGGTATTCTCCCCACCTGCTCAGTCTGCTCATCACTTGGAGTGGGGCGAGTCTCAGGCCCTCCCACCTCACTCACTCCCTGCCAGTCAAGGGCTAAGCCCTGGCCCGTCTGCTTCCCAGCGCCTCTTTCGTGCCCTCTTGGCTCAGGCCACCGCCGAATCTCATCTGGACAACTGGTTCGGTTCCTGTCTGACCTCCTCCCAACCACGGGACACAGTACTATAGAGTGGGCTTCTGAAAGGCAAATATGGCCCCATCCCTCCTCCAGTTTAAGATCTTTCCAAGGCTCTCCAGGGGCTCCAGTTGCCTACTGCTTCCTGCATCCCCGCTGGCCCAGTCTTCCCCAGGGTCTGGTCTTTCAAAAATTCACAAAAGCCTTCCTTAAGAGCCTTCGTGGCGTGGCGCAATAGCTCACGCTTGTAATCTCAGCACTTTGGGAGACTGAAGCGGGCGATCACTTGAGGTCAGGAGTTTGAGACCAACTTGGCCAACTTGGTGAAACCCAATGTCTACTAAAAATACAAAAATTAGCCAGGAGTGGTGGCGCAGGTCTGTAATCCCACCTACTTGGGAGGCTAAGGCAGGAGAATCACTTGAACTCAGGAGATGGAGGTTGCAAAGAACCGAGATTTCAGCACTGTGCTCATGTCTGGACGACAGAATGAGACTCTGTCACAGGCACACACACGCACAAAAGCAGGGGGTAATGAAAGCAAGTATCATCTACTTTACAGAAGCAATGTGAGTATTAAATAAATAATGCTCTTGAAATTGCTTTGTAAATTGCAAACTATTTTACTACCAAATATGTTGGGTTTTGTTATTTTTTCTTGATTTTTTTTCAGTCTTTGTAGGAGCAAATATTTTTCTTTTAAAAATTGACCTTTTGTGTTCTAAACAATGAATCAAACTTTTGTGCACTTTTGGATCTTGTTTTTTTTTTTTTTTTTCTTTTTTTTTTTGAGAGGGAGTTTTGCTCTTGTTACCCAGGCTAGAGTTCAATGGCGCGATCTCGGCTCACCGCAACCTCCGCCTCCTGGGTTCAGGCAATTCTCCTGCCTCAGCCTCCTGAGTAGCTGGGATTACAGGCACGCGCCACCAGGCCCAGCTGATTTTTTGTATTTTTAGTAGAGGCGGGGTTTCACCATGTTGACCAGGATGGTCTCGATCTCTTGACCTCGTGATCCACCCGCCTTGGCCTCCCAAAGTGCTGGGATTACAGGCGTGAGCCACCGCGCCCGGCCTGGATCTTGTTTGTTTAAGACAGGGTCTCACTCTGTTGCCCAGGCTGGAATGCACTGGTGCAATCATAGCTCACGGCAGTCTTGAACCCTGGGCTCAGGTGATCCTCCTGCCTCAGTCTCCTTGGTAGCTGGGACTATGGGCAGGTGCCACACACCCAGCTAATGTTTTTTTTTTATTTTTTTTTTATTTTTTATTTTTTTTTTAATGTAGAGATGAGAGTCTCGCTTTGTTGCCTAGGCTGGTCTGGAACTCCTGGCCTCAAGGGATCCTATTACCTTGGCTTCCCAAAGTGCTGGGATTACAGGTGTGAGCCACTGTGCCTGGCCCTTTTGTGCTGTTTTGAAACTAATTTTGATGAAGGACACAGAAATGATAATCTTTATTATTTGTGATTATTAATAATCTAAAAGTAAAAGCTGCTTATGTTAACAAAATTGACAATATTTTCCACAGGAGGTCCTGCCTCCAGATTCCCTCTTTTATTTCCCAAAAGCCACTGTTAGCATTCCTAAATGCTCTAGGACAGGATGGGAGGAAGATGCGAAGGGAGTGGGAACTGAGAACAGAGAAGCGGATGGGAATGAGGTGGAGACAGGAGCATCTAAAGGATACAGCAGAAGATAAAAATTGACAGCATGTGTCAGAGCCTTCCATTTCACCCTCACAACCACCCTATGAGGCGATTTCTCCATTGTCCTATTTTACACGTGAGTAAACTGAAGTTGCTTTAGGTGGGTTCCTTTTCAGGGGAACAGACACACTACTCTGTGTTTCCACATCCCCCCAGAATAACTAGAAGCTGCTACCTTTTCTGCTTCCTGTGCCTGGAGTGTGTGAAATCCTCATACAGCTTTCCAGGACTCACAAACCACTCTGACCTTGAAGTCATTCCTACCCCCATGCTCATCCAGATAGGAGCAGATCCTTCTGAAGTGACTTCCTTAATGCTCCCGCTCCCTGCATGCCTTAGGTACAATCACTGTGTTGACCTCCATAATGAAACTTATTTTATTATTTTATTTATTTTTATTTTTTTTCTTTTCTTTTCTCTTCTTTTTTTTTTTTTTTTTTTTTTAGGCAGAATCTCTATCACCCAGGCTGGTATGCAGTGGCGTAATCTCGGCTCATTGCAACCTCTGCCTCCCTGGTTCAAGCGATTCTCGTGCTTCAGACTCTCGAGTAGCTGGGATTACAGGCACGCCTGGCTAATTTCTGTATTTTTAGTAGAGATGGAATTTTGTATTTTTAGTAGAGATGGGGTTTTGCCATGTTGGCCAGACTGGTCAACCCAAAATGCTGGGATTCCAGGTGTGAGCCACTGCGGTCGGCCATAAAACTTCTTTGTTGTGAGACACTCAGATACTACCTAATTACTAATGAGATTTTCTAGCCTGCGAGTCTGTGTGTGCGCTCATGCACATACGCATTTTGGGATGAAGTTAGAGTCAATATGCAACCACCTAACACAGAAGACAGGCAGCGGGAGGAGAATGGGAGATTCTTCAGGTTCACCCGGAAATGACAAATTACCTCATAAAGTTTTCTAGTACTTTGTCTCTTCATAATATTTAACATTTTCCAAGTTAATTTCATTTCTGTTTTTTGGTATAAAGTAGGTGCAACCCCGTTTTTCAGTGGAGAAGTTGTAGCCAAGATCAAGCAGCATTAACTGTGGAAGCTGACCTTGTGACTATGAGCCCCTTACCCAGTGAGGCAGAAATGGTTAGGGTCACCATGGCCTTGTAAACTTCTCACAGAGGACGGCTACCTTCAGGAGCCCCTTACTAAACCAGCAGCCTAAGGCTCTGCTCCCCATTCTAATAACACCCCCTATGTGTGCTCCAGTTTTGCAGTTTATAAACCCCTTTCCCTCTCTTATTCCATTGTTGTCTGGAGGCTATTCTGAGAGGTAGGCATTGACATGTCTATTTTATTTTATATTTATTTATTTATTTATTTTTGAGACAGAGTCTCACTTTGTCACCTAGGCTGGAGTGCAGTGGCACCATCACAGCTCACTGAAGACTCAACCTCCTCGGCTCAAGCAATCCTCCCACCCCAGCCTGGGACCAATCTCCTGGCTTCAAGTGATCCTCCCACCTAGGCCTCCCAAGTATCTGGGACCACAGGTGTGCCCCACCACACCAGCTAATTTTTGTATTTTTTTTTTTTTGTAGAGACCAGGTTTCTCCATGTTGCCCAGGCTGGTCTCAAACTCCTGGGCTCAAGCAATCCTTCTGCCTGGGCCTTCCAAAGCACTGGGATTACAGCCATGCACCACCACACCCAGCCGATGTATCTATTTTATAAATTTGGAAACAGAGACTCAGAGAGGACAAAAGAATTGCACAAACTCAACAGCTTGTGATGAAGCAAAGACTCTGCTTATTCAACTATTTGACCATCCAGGACTCTTGTCTGTGCTAACACAGAATGGCAGGGCTTAAAGGAAAGGTCTGTTTTGTGCGTGTGTGTGTGTGTGCGCGCGCGCGCGCGTGTTCGTGTGCGTGTGTGCGTGTGTGCATGTGTGTGTGTGTGTGTGTGTGCACACCTGCACTTGTACAGGAAGGGTTGGCCCAGTGGGAGTGCCTTTGGCAT
This sequence comes from Sapajus apella, assembly GCF_009761245.1. Classification (NCBI taxonomy): domain Eukaryota; kingdom Metazoa; phylum Chordata; class Mammalia; order Primates; family Cebidae; genus Sapajus; species Sapajus apella. The sequence continues at coordinate 7,712,487 of NW_022437002.1, read as the reverse complement.
TTGGATGATTCTGAGTGAGCCTGTCCTGGGCAATGGAAGGTCCCAGTTACCATCCCTGTCCCCTAGACGGGAAATACTGATAGCACTGCCTACTCAATTATTGAGACAACTAAACATCTCTTTCACATGTTAAAAAAGCCACCTAGCCGGGCGCAGTGGCTCAAGCCTGTAATCCCAGCACTTTGGGAGGCCGAGGCGGGTGGATCACGAGGTCAAGAGATCGAGACCATCCTGGTCAACATGGTGAAACCCCGTCTCTACTAAAAATACAAAAACATTAGCTGGGCATGGTGGTGCGTGCCTGTAATCCCAGCTACTCAGGAGGCTGGGGCAGGAGAATTGCCTGAACCTGGGAGGCGGAGATTGCGGTGAGCCGAGATCGTGCCATTGCACTCCAGACTGGGTAATAAGAGCGAAACTCCGTCTCAAAAAAAAAAAAGCCACCTATAGGGGTAGCATCTCCCCGCACTTCCTGACATGGCCACCCCTACCACTTAGAACCACAGGGTTGGAGTCTCAGCTTTGGACACTGGTCCTTTTTCTATTGTCCTACCTCCTGCTGTCCTTCTTCCTGCCCAGGGTAGCACCTCCTACGTCTCCCGCTCCCTTAGTAAGAAAGAGTGGAATTACTGAGGCTAGAGTCTCAACCTACCTCTGAGGCCAAAGGGCTGTTCCTTTAGGGAGGCTGGTTCCCAGAATTGAGGGGAGTTTTGGGTGTGGGTTAATGGAGGGAAGAAAAGGACCCCACCCCTGCCCCCTGCAAGCCTCACCTAATCGCCACACTCTGCATTATTACCCGCTTAACGCAGCGTGCTTTTAAATAAAATATGCAAAGATTTTCCTCTCAAATGATCTCCCCAGGCAAGCTAGCGCCAACTCCAGCTTGTTAATGGGAAAAATGCAAATAGGGCCTCCCACCCCTCTCCCCCAGCCCCTAGGCTCTGGACAGCTACTGTGCTTTGCTTTCCTTCTATCTGGGAATTTCTGTTTCCATTGAAACCATTACTTTGTGGGGAGAGGTGGGAGGGGGTGGTGTTGAGGATGAACAGCTCAGGCAGGAAGAATTTGGGAAAATAGCACTGTTACAGAGCCTGCCCCTTTCTGAGTCTCCTTTTCCTCATCTGAGATCTCAATTAGTCCTTCCTGGGGCTGCTGTGAGCCTGAATAAAGGGAGAGGCATTAGCCAGCACATGCATTTGCAGGTTCGATTTTACAGTTTTAACTTGGCAAAGCTGGAGAGAACAGACATGACTTCTGCCCTCATCAAGCTCACAGTCTAGCAGAAAAAAGCCCCACATTACTTGAATTTTAAAAAGCAATTATAGGACATCTTAAGCAATCAGCTTCATCACGATGAGGCAATGGACATCTGCCTCCTGATGCAGCCCTGAGGACACCCCTAGGTACCACTCCTGTCCATGATGCATGACCTGAGGAATCCAGAACCGAGAGGAAACCATCAGGCAAACCGAAATTCAGGGTCAGATTACAAAACAGCTGGCAGGTGCTCTTCAGAAATATCAATGCCATAAAAGAGGAACGAACTGTTCCAGATTAAAGGGTACTAAAGAGACAGGAGGAGGCGCATGGTAGCTCACGCCTGTAATCACAACACTTTGAGAGGCTGAGGCGGGAGGATCACTTGAAGCCAGGGGTTCAAGACCAGCTTAGGCAACACGGCAAGATCTTATCTCTACAAAAATAAAAATAGGCCAGGTGCACTGGCTCATGCCTGTAATTCCAGCACTTTGGGAGGCTGAGGAGTTTGAGACCAGCCAGACCAATATGGTGAAACCATACTAAAAATACAAAAATTAGCCACGCGTGGTGGTGTGCACCTCCAGTCCCAGCTACTTGGGAGGCTGAGGCAGAAGAATCACTTGAACCCAAGAGGCGGAGGTTGCAGTGAGCCAAGTTCACGCCATTGCACTCCAGCCTAGGTGAGAGCAAGACTCCATCTAAAAAAAAAAAAAAAAAAAAAAAAAAAAAAATTAGCCAGGCCTAGTGCTCGCTCCTGTAGTTCCAGCTACTTGGGAGGCTGAAGTGGAGGATACTTAAGCCTAGTACTTTAGTCCAGGTAACAGAGCAAGATCCTGTTTCAAAAAGAGAGAGAAAAAGAGAGAGATAGAGAGAGAGAGTGAGTGAGCGAGCGAGAGAGAGAGAGAGAGAGACAGAGGAGAAAACTAAATGCAATGCGTGATTCTGGATTGGATACTGGAGGATTGGAAAAAAATTTCCGAGAAGGAGCCAGGCGCGGTGGCTCACACCTGTAATCCCAGCACTTTGGGAGACCAAGGCAGTTAGGATCGCTTGAGCCCAGGAGTTTGAGTCCAGCCCTGGCAACATAGCAAGACTATCTTTACCCAAAAAAAAAAAAATAAAATAAATAAATAATAAAATTAGCCAGAATGTAGTAGCATGTGCCTGTAGCTACGGAGGCTGAGCTGGGAGGATCACTTGAGCCTGGGAGGTAGAGGCTTCAGTGAGCTATGATCACACCACTGCACTCCAGCCTGGGTGACAGAGTAAGACCCTGTCTCAAAAAGAGAAAAAAAATTATATGAAACTGTGGTTCCCAACCTTTTTGGCACCAGGGACTGGATCTGCAGACGACAATTTTTTCAATGGACTGGGGGAGGGATATGGTTTTGGGATGAACTGTTCTACCTCGAGATCAGGCATGATTTTCTCTTAAGGAGCACACAACCTAGTTCCTTTGCCTGTGCAGTTCACAATAGGGCTCGCGCCGCTAGGAGAATCCAAGGCCGTTGCTGGTCTGACGGGAGGCAGAGCTCAGGCGGTAATGCTGGCTCTCAGCCACTCACCTCCTGCTGTGCCGCCTGGTTCCTAACCAGTCACTGACCTATACAGTCCGTGACCCAGCTATTGGAGACCCCTGTTGTAAAGGACATCACTGGGACATATGGCAAATTTGAATATGGATTGTATTGTAGATATTTATTGTATTGACTTTAAATTTCCTGAATGTGATCACTATATTTTGGTTATATAGAAGAATTTCCTTGTTTTGGGGAAATATTTGTGGAAATGTTTGGGGGTAAAAGCTCATAACATTTGCGACTTAGTCTCAGATAGTTTGGAGAACAAATGTGGCAAAATGTTAACAATAAGTGAATTAGGTGAGAGGTTTAAGGCTGTTGAATTATTCTTGCAACTTTTCTGTAAGTTTGAAATTTTTCAAAATAAAAAGTGGAAAAAGAAGAAAACAAGTATAATTGGCCTTTTAAAAGCATGATAACGAAATTGTAACTATGATTTTAGAAGTCCTTAACTTTTAGGGAAACTTGCTAAATAAAAACATTTACAAATTAAATAAAACGATCTGTTTTATTGTTTAAAAATAAAACAGGAGGAGGGAAGTAGATGGGGGGTTAGGTGAAACCAGATTGGCTGTGGGTTGATAATTGTTGAAGTTGGGTGATTAGAATACTCTTCTTTTTTTCTTATGTCTGAATTTTTCCATAATAAAAAAATTTTTTTTTATGAAAAGCAGTTGCAAAATGTAATTCATGTCAAGAGAAAGGTATGTGTTTAACCAAGTAACACAATCCATTCAAGGGCTTTGAGGAAGGCTTTCTAGATAGAAGACAGGAGTGTTTATTTATTTGTATTTATTTATATTTTTCAGATGGGGTCTCGCTCTGTCACCCAGGCTGGAGTGCGATCTCGGCTCACTACAGCCTCTACCTCCCGTTCCAGCAATTCTCCTGCTTCAACCTCCTGAGTATTTGGGGCTACAGGTGCACGCTGCCATGTCTGGCTAATTTTTGTATTTATTATTTTTTTTTTAGATGGAGTCTTGCTCTGTCCCCAGACTGGAGTGCAGTGGTGTGATCTTGGCTCACTGCAACCTCTGCCTCCCCAGCTCAAGTGACTCTCCTGCCTCAGCCTCCTGAATAGGACTACATGTGCGTGCCACCAGGCCCAGATTTTTTTTTTTTTTTAGTAGAGATGAGGTTTCACCATGTTGGCCAAGATGGTCTTGATCTTCTGACCTCGTGATCCACCCCCCTCTGCCACCCAAAGTGCTGGGATTACAGGTGTGAGACACCGTGCCTGGCCAACAGAAGTTTTAAAACAAAGACTTAGGAAGAGCAGGGCCAAAGGACAGTGAGCAGGGGCAAGGTAGGGAAAAGCTCTCCAGGCCAGGATCCAACAGGTATAGGAATGAAACAGAGTGGTGGGGTTTGCAGGACCTGAAAGAACCAAGGCAGAGAGAAGTCAGGCCAGGAGAAGAGAGAGACTGGGCCAGAGAGGACCTTGCATGCCAGTTATGGGTTTGGGGATTTTATCCTGAGTGTGACAGAGAGCCTTAAGCAGGAAGGAAAGTGACAGGATCAGATTTGCATTTGAGAGAGAACTCTCTGGTGCTATGTGGGGAAAGAGGACTGTGTAAGGCTGGGACAGTTGGAAGCTCCAATCCTGTGGGTTAGAGCTGGATCACTTTCCCTGTACCCCCAGCTTTTCTGACCCTCCCTCTTCATGTCGTGTATTAGTTTGTTTTCATGTTGCTGATAAAGACATACCAGAGACTGGGCAATTTACAAAAGAAAGAGGTTTAATGAACTTACAGTTCCACATGGCTGGGGAGGCCTCACAGTCATGGCAGAAGGCAAGGAGGAACAAGTCACTTCTTACATGGATGACAGTGGGCAGAGAGAGCTTGTGCGGGGAAACTCCCCCTCATAAAACCATCAGATCTTGTGAGACTTATTCACTATCATGAGGACAGCACGGGAAAAGGCCTGCCCCCATGATTCAGTTACCTCCCACCAGGTCTCTCTCACAACACGGGAATTCAAGATGAGATTTGGGTGAGGACACAGCCAAAACATATCACTTCCCTTATCCATTTTCAAATGAAGGATGAAGGTTAGGTGCCAAATTTTGAACGTGGGACCAATCCATTCACAGAGCTGGGACAGTTGACTGTCTCATTTTTAATTCTCTCCACCACTACCATGACAGGAAAGCAAGATGACTGGTGGTTCAGTGTTCAGACTCTGGATCCAGGCTACCAGGATTCAAATTCTTGGCTGGGCGCAGTGGCTCACTGTGAGGCCAAAGCAGGTGGATCACGAGGTCAGGAGTTCAAGACCAGCCTGACTAAGATGGTGAAACCCCATCTCTACTAAAAATATAAAAAATTAGCCGAGCGTGGTGGTGCAAGCCTATAGTCCCGGCTGCTCAGGAGGCTGAGGTAGGAGAATTGCTCGAACCTGGGAGGTGGAGGTTGCGGTGAGCTAAGTTCATGCCACTGCACTCCAGCCTGGATGACAGAGGAAGACTCTGTCTCAAAAAAAAAAAAAAAAAGAAAGAAAAGAAAAATAAATTCTGCCTCTGCATCATTACTAGCTGATGACCTTGAACAAAAGGGATGATTATAATATTACCCTACTTCACAGGGAAGTTGTGAAGATTAAATGCTTTACTATTCGTCAAGTGCTCAGGACAGGGCCATAATAAGGACTTAAATGAGTCTGCTTTGGACTGAGGACTGTCCCAGAAGGATGTAGGTGGATGGAAAGGGAAAAAAAGACAGATTCTTCAGAGATCTGATCCTGGCCAGGCGCGGTGGCTCACATCTGTAATTCCAGCATTTTGGGAGGCTGAGGTGGGTGGATCACCTGAGGTCATGAGTTTGAGACCAGCTTGGCCAACATAGGAAACCCTGTCTCTACTAAAAATACAAAAAATTAGCTGGGTGTGGTGGTGGGCGCCTGTAATCCCAGCTACGCAGGGAGGCTGAGGTAGGAGAATCACTTGAACTTGGGAGGCAGAGGTTGCAGTGAGCCAAGATCATGCCACTGCACTACAGCCTGACCATGAAAGCAAAACTCCGACTCAAAACAACAACAACAACAAGAGATCTGAGCCTTATTGGACAAACGGAACACAGACATTAAAGAGCAATAATATCAAAGCACCAAGTTACTGCATTATTCACAATATTAAATGCACTTAGACATAACCAAGCAACCGTTCGTAAGGGAAGGGCGAAAGAAAATGTTACATCACGTAACGTTCAGGAAAAGGTTGGAGAATTCCTATTTTATTACATGAAGTGAAAAAGCCAGAAGCAAAATTGCAAATGTCACATGACCTCAACCATATCCTAGAAAGGATAGGAAAAAAAAAAAAACATTAGAAGGAAATCCACGGAAATGTTTCTAGTAGTTAGCTCTAGATGGTGCTATTTGGGTGTGGCTTAAATTTTTTAAATCTTTGGGTTTTTTTCCCTCAAAATATAGAATAATATGCAATAATTACTTTTATAATGGGAACATTTCAACCTTATTTGTTAAAACACACACACACACACACACACACACACCCCAAAAACTGGTTTGGATTAAAAATGAAGAGAGGGCTGTGTGGGTCAGGCCGGGCCGCCGGCTGGCTGCCGGGAACCGGGTGGAGCGCGGCCGCACGGGCGTGTCAAGGGCAGAGGCAGCCGACGCGCTGGACGTGTTCCTCATGATCCGGTGCCACCTGACCACCATCTTCGCGGTCGCCAAGGAGTCCAGCACGGTGTTCGAGTTAAAGCGCATTGTCAAGGGCATTCTCAAGAGGCCGCCCGACGAGCAGCAGCTGTACAAGAACGATCAACTCTTGGATGATGGCAAGACACTGGGCGAGTGTGGCTTCACCAGTCAAACAGCTCGGCCACAAGCCCCAGCCAGATGACACCTTTGAGGCCCTGTGCATCGAGCCGTTCTCCAGCCCGCCCGAGCTGTCCGATGTGAAGAAGCCCCAGGACTCGGAAAGCAGTGCCAATGAACAAGGCGTGCAGTGAGGACCACCAAGAGGTCCATTCCCCCCAATAAAAGAGATTTGGGAGTCAAAAAAAAAAAAAGAGTAATAGTGGCCGGGCGCAGTGGCTCATGCCTGTAATCCCAATTTTGGGAGGCCGAAGTGGGAGGATTGTGCGAGCCCAGGATTTTGAGGTTGCAGTGAGCTGTTGCTGCACCACTGCACGCCAGCCTGGGTGACAGAGGGAGACTCTGTCTCAAAAACAGAAGAATGGTGAACATCATTAGCCATCAGAAAAATGCAAATCAAACCACACTAAAATATTCCTTCACACCCACAAGTGTTCATAATCCGAAGAACAGATAATAAGTGTGGATGAAATGTGGAGAAATTGGAGCCCTCAGAACGGCTGGTGGGAATGTAAAATGATGCAACTGCTTTGGAAGATAATCAGGCAGTTCCTCCATCGTTTAAAGCATTTAAACATACAGCCCAGCGTTTCCATACCTAGGTACATAAATACCTCAAAGAATCAAAAACATATACAGTATTCACACAAAAATTTGTACACGATGTCATAGCAGAATTATTCATAATAACCTAAATGGAAATGACCCAAATGTCCATCGAATGATAAATGGATTTAAAATGTGATACAGTCTACAATAGAATATTATTTAGCAACAAAAAGAAATGAAATACTAAGGCATATTATTTATTATATTATAATTATGTTGCAATATAAATTATATGTTATGTTATAAGGTCCCCAACTACAAGTTTCTGAAGTAAGGTTATGGAGTTACTCTGATCATAAGAGGGGCTTGGGATAGCAACCTGATAGAAAAGACTGAATCTTGAGGCTGTATTTCCATAGTGCTTTACATCTACTAAGAAGAAATTGTTAATATCAGAGAATGAAAGACCCATGATAGTGGGCACAGTGGCTCACGCCTGTAATCCCAGCACTTTGGGAGGCTGAGGTGGGCAGATCACAATGTCAGGAGTTTGAGATCAGCCTGACCAACGTGGTGAAACCACATCTCTACTAAAAATACAAAAATTAGCTGGGCGTAGTGTTGCAAGCCTGTAATCCCAGCTACTCAGGAGGCTGAGGCAGGAGAACTGCTTGAACCTGGGAGGCAGAGGTTGCAGTGAGCTGAGATCTGCCACTGCACTCCAGCCTGGGCGACGGAGTGTGAGACTCCGTCTCAAAAAAAAAAAAAAAAAAAAAAGACCAGTGAAAATTACCAGGCGAGGAGAGGGGCTGAAGATACCAGGGATGACTTTTCTTTTTTTCTAATACAACTCAGCATGCTGGTGTATTTTCTTTCAGATTGTTCTCCCTAATAATACTTTTTACGTAGTTGCAATTATAGTGCATAAGCATGATGAAACCTAATTTTATGTCTTAACATTGCAATAATTTTCCATGCTGTTGCATAGCATGGAAACCATTATTTTTAATAGTTTTATAATGTTCCATTGAACAACCCATTCTTAAATATCTAATTCCCTATTGTTAGATATTTAAGCTGCTTATAATGAATAATGTTAGAATGAATATCTTTATTCATATTTTTTCTCATTTCATACTATTTGTTTGGGGTAGATTCTCAAAATTCCTAGATCAAAGTGTCTTTATGGCTCTTGAGAAATACTGTGAAATCTTTTTCCCAAAGACATCCTTACAAATGTAATCAATATGAAATTAATAATTATTGGCCGGGCACAGTGGCTCATGCCTGTAATCTCAGCACTTTGGGAGGCTGAGGTGGGCAGATCACGAGGTCAGAAGTTCAAGACTAGCCTGGCCAACATGGTGAAACCCCATCTCTACTAAAAATACAAAAAATTAGCCAGGCGTGGTGGCAGGCCCCTGTAATTCCAGCTACTCAGGAGGCTGAGGCAGGAGAATCACTGGAAACCGGGAGGCAGAGGTTGCAGTGAGCCAAGATCGTGCCACTACACTCCAGCCTGGGCAACAGAGCAAGATTCCGTCTCAAAAAAAAATATTAGACATGATTGCATAAATATAACAATAAACAAAACACACTATATAGTGTTGTATATATATTAGAATTAACAATATTTATTATTAGAATCATTATTCTTCCTTCCTTCCTAATTCCTAGGAGGTTGAGTATCACATACTTTTTTTTTTTTTTTTACAGTCTCCCAACTGACCTTTCATGTAGCATCTGCTCTGCATGTGCCACGCTAAGAGGCTCTTTCCATTGTATCTGTCAGATGGTCATTGAAGTGTGATGCCATAACAAGGTGGTGAGGGCCGAGCTAGGTCTGTGGTGTTGGGGAAGGAGGAGATGGGATGAATTCAAGGGAGTTACTGTCTATGGGATGAAGTCTGGGTTGGATATAGGGTAAAGGAGAAGGATTTGTTGAGGATAATTGGCTCAACTGTCAAGCCTAGGAGATTGGTCCTACCATGAAATAAGGCAGAAAAGGAATAGATTCAGTTCAGTCTGGGGCATGCTGAGTTTGAGATGCCCGAGGGCTTCCAAGTGGAGATTCTCAGCAGATGGCTGGTAGGAGAAGATACTTCGCCTATATCCCCCTTTCAGGGACAAGGCACTCATTGCCCTGTTTCTAGGAGTGTTGGTAGCTGACGGCTCTCAGCTGAGTGTCTCTCTGCCTTTGCCCTCAGCCGAAGACAGCCACCTGGCTCAAGGTCACACTTACTTCCCAGGCAGTCATCATCCAATGACTGACCAAAGTAGGGGTATAAAGGCCGGTCCCCTTGCTTAAGGTGGAGGATGTCTGAAGGCCACTCAGTTTTCAGAGCTCATTTCAGGTTGGTTGAGGCTTTTGTTCTGACCATTCAGTTACTCATCTTTGCAATCCTCCTTTCTTCCCTCCCCACTGGTGTTGATCTTAAGAGCATTCCTCAATAAACTTCTTGCCCGCAGGTCTCCACTTCAGAGTCTGTTTTCAGGAAACCAACTTTAGACAGTTGGGAAATAAATGTCTGGGCTAGGGAGGAAAGTCTTTGTGGAAGACAGAAATTTGGAGACTATTTGTCCTAGCAAGTTTGGTGGACATGGGGCAGTGGGCAAGATAATGGAGATGAAGAGCCAGAGAGTGGGGGCTGCATCTTAGGAAAGGAAGACTTTAATTTAGGGGGTGGGAAAAGGAAGAGCAGGCAGAGGAGGGAGCAGAAGCATACCAGTTACAGTGCAGCACTGTGGCAGGCATTTTTCGGCGGGGCGACCAGTCTGGGCCTCTCCTAGGGTGTCAGATCCCAGGCTACCTTTGTTTATTTGAGGGTCCAGAGTACATTTAAAAGGTGTTGCTGGGTGTGGTGGCTCAATCCTGTAATCCCAGCACTTTGGGAGGCTGAGGCGGGCGGATCACTTGAGGTCAGGAGTTCAAGACCAGCCTGGCCGACATGGTGAAACCCCATTTCTAGTAAAAATTAGCCGAGCATAGTGGCACACACCTGCAGTTCTAGCTACTCAGGAGGCTAAGGCAGGAGAATCACTTGAGCCCAGAGGTGGAGGTTGCAGTGAGCTGAGTTTGGGCCACTGCATTCCAGCCTGCGTGACACAGTTTGGCTCCATGTCAAAAAAAAAAAAAAAGTGTTGCTGGGCCTGGTAACACTTGATTATAGTGCCCGCTACTTGAGAGGCTGAGGTGGGAGGATTGCTTGAGCCTGGGAGGTCTAGGTTGCAATGAGCCAAGACTGTGCCACTGCACACCAGCCTTGGTGACAGAGTCTCAAAAAAAAAAAGTGTCTAACGACAAAACAATTTTTTTTTTTTGAGATGGAGTCTAGCTCTGTCATCCAGGCTGGAGTGCAGTGGCAAGATCTTGGCTCACTGCAACCTCTGCCTCCCAGGTTCAAGCAATTCTCCTGCATCAGCCTTCTGAGTAGCTGGGATTACAGGCATCCACCACCACGCCCGGCTACTTTTTGTATTTTTTAGTAGAGATGGGGTTTCACCATGTTGGCCAGGCTGGTCTTGAACTCCTAACCTCAGGTGATCTGTCCACCTTGGGCTCCCAAAGTGCTGGGATTACAGGAGTGAGCAGCACACCCAGCCAACAATATGTTTTAAATATGGTATAATTTAAGTACTTACTTTGTGTCTTAGTCAGTTTGGGCTGCTATAACAAATTACCACAGACTGGGTGGCTTACACAACAGACATTTATTTCTCACAGTTCTGGAGGCTGGGAAGTCCAAAATCAAGGAATTAGCAGATTCAACGTCTGGGAAGAAACCACTTCCTGGTTTGTGTATGGCTGCCTTCTTGCAGTGTTCTCACGTGTTGGAGAGCAGAAACAGATCATCTCTCATCTCTCTCATGTCTCTTTTTATAAGGGCACTAAACCCATTTGTGAGGGCCTATCCTTATGACCCAACTGTGCCCCAAAGCATCCCCCTCCAAATACCATCACATTATGGATTTAGGCTTCAACATATGAATTTTGCAGGGACACAAATATTTAGTTCATAGCACCCTAATAAGTTAGTCCTTTTAACAGTTTTTTAAAAGTCAGATGAATTGGCCAGGCACTGTGGCTCACAGCTGTAATCCCAGCACTTTGGGAGGCCGAGGTGGGTGGATTGCCTGAGGTCAAGAGTTCAAGACCAGCCTGGAAAGAAAACAAAACAAAACCAAAAAAGACCAGCCTGGCCAACATGGTGAAACCCCATCTCTACTAAAAATACAAAAATTACCGGGCATGGAGCCGGGTGCCTGTAATCCCAGCTACTCCGGAGGCTAAGGCATGATAATTGCTTGAACCTGGTTGGCAGAGATTGCAGTGAGCTGAGATCGAGTCATTGCATTATAGCCTGGGCAACAAGAGCGAAGCTTCATCTCAAAAAAAAAAAAAAAAGTCAGATGAACCTGTATAATTTAATTGGAAATGAAAGTATAAAATGTAGGTTCCTCATGAATGTGATGCCTGGGCCAAAAGTCTCTCCTAGCCACTGACTGTCCCATCTTTCCCTGCACTAGGTCCTGGTGTTAGCAGGATCTGAGCTAGTCAGAATTTGGGAAATGCCTTTAGGCAATGGAGGTTACCTGGATTTCTGTCATGTCAGAGGGGCCTGTGTTAGAGCCAGACTGTTGAAGATAAGAATGTTGGCTGTGGCCGGGCGCGGTGGCTCAAGCCTGTAATCCTTCCTAGCACTTTGGGAGGCCGAGGCAGGTGGATCACGAGGTCAAGAGATCAAGACCATCCTGGTCAACATGGTGAAACACCGTCTCTACTAAAAATACAAAAAACATTAGCTGGGCATGGTGGCGCGTGCCTGTAATCCCAGCTACTCAGGAGGTTGAGTCAGGAGAATTGCCTGAACCCAGGAGGCAGAGGTTGCGGTGAGCCGAGATCGCGCCATTGCACTCCAGCCTGGGTGGCAGAGTGAAACTCCATCTCAAAAAAAAAAAAAAAAAAAAGAATGTTGGCTGTAATCATGGCATCATTCAGCTTAAGCCTCTCTTTTTTTAAAGACAGTGTTGCCTAGGCTGGAGTGCAGTGGCATGATCACAGCTCACTGCAGCCTTGACCTCTGGGGCTCAAGTGATCCTCCCACTTCAGCCTCCTAAGTACCTGGGATCACAGACATGTGCCACCATGCCTGGCTAATTTTTTATTTCTATTTTTATTTTTTTGAGATGGAGTCTTGCTCTGTCGCCCAGGCTGGAGTGCTGTGGCACGATCTCGGCTCAGTGCAACCTCTGCCTCCCGGGTTCAATCAATTCTTCATGCCTCAGCCTCTCGAGTAGCTGGGATTACAAGCACTCGCCACCACACCCAGCTAATTTTTGTATTTTTTAGTAGAAACGGGGTTTCACCATGTTCAAGGCCAGGCTGGTCTTGAACTCCTGACCTCAGGTGATCCACCCACCTCGGTCTCCCAAAGTACTGGGATTACAGGTGTGAGCCAGAGCACCCAGCTGGCTAATTTTTTCAATTTTTTTCAATTTTTTTTTTTTTTTAGATATGAGGTCTTACCATGTTGCCCAGCTGGTCTCACACACCTGGGCTCAAGCAATCCTCCTGCCTTGGGCTCCCAGAATGCTGGGATTACAGGTGTGAGCCACCATGCCTGGCCTTAAACCTCTCTTGAGATGGCTTTAGGCTTCCGGGGCCAGCAGGGGCTGATGGCAACCATCTGTGGGCTGAGAAGAGGAGCCCATGAAGGAAAGATGGCATATGTTGGACAGAGATGGCCAGCCGCTGCCATCAAGACGACCCAGCTCAAGCAGCCAGGTAGGAAAAAAAGCAACAGATTCCTCTTTCCTCTGTCTTTTGTTTTATTCAGGCCCTCAAGGGAGTGAACACTGTCCAGACACTGAGATGGGCAATCTACTTTAGGGAGTCCACTGATTCAAATGCTAATCTCATCTGGAAACATTCTCACAGATACATCCAGAAGCAAATGTTTAATCTGAGCAACCACATGGTCCACTCAAGTGAACACATAAACCATCACAGCAAGGCAAGGCTCAGTAGATTGATGGAGACAGGAGCCTGATCAGCAAGATGACTGGAGTGAGCAAACTTAAGGAAATGAAGACTCTGACTGTTGACCACACTCAGAAGTGATGGCCCTACCTTACTAGGGCAATCTAGGATGGCTATTGTCAAAAACAAATAACAAAAACCCAGAAAACAGCAAGTGTTGACACGAATGTAAAGCATTGAAACCCCTGTGCATTGCTGGTGGGAATATAAATAGTACAGCAGCTGTAGAAATGATATGGCAGTTCCTCAGAAACTTAGACATGGACTTGCCATATGATCCAGCAATTTCACTTCTGGGTCGGGGTTGGGATTATTGTTATTTGATTGTAGTTATATTAGGGAGCCTCCAGTTTATGTGTGGGCAGGTGTGTATTTACTGGATACCAATGCCAGCTCCTCCTCAAGCAAAGGAGTGGAGGAAGCGGCTTTCTCCCCAGTGCCAGGGGTTGGTATGCCCCTAGTTCTTAGAACAGTGTTGATACCACTCTGGCTAGATTAAGCCACTCTTCTGGAACAGATGTGTTTTGTTGGGGCTGTGAGGGCTGGAACTGCAACCTAAGATGCTGACTTCAGAGGCAACTCAGTCTCTCCCTGGACTGCAGGTTCAGCTGAGCACCCCTACTGGCCCAGGTTGGAGTAGAAGAAGGAGAACCCTGTGCAGCAGTTTTTATTTATTTATTTTAGAGATGGGGGTCTCCCTTATGTTGCTCGGGCGGGTCTTACACTCCTGGGCTCAAGCAATCCTCCTTCCTCAGCCTCCAAAGTTGAAGGGATTACAGGCACAAGCTTCAGTGCAGGCGTTAACAGCTCTGGGCTTTGTAAATGTCTGTGGGTTCCCGTAGCCCTCTGGGTGTTGCGGTGGAGAGGGTTCCTGAGACGTCTTCTGGGCTGCAGTTAGGCCTCCTTTGAGGGGCCAACCTAGGGCTCCAGAGGCTTAGGGTTCCGGCCAAGTACCTGGTCAAGTGTGGGGCACCCTGCAGCCTCCCAGCCTTGTTCTTGCTTCTCCGACCCTCCCCACCACCTTAGCTGGCCCAGGCCCGCAGGGCTGGCTGAGTGTCCCCCAGGCAACTGAGCTGACAGCCGCAAGGCCCAGTGGAGAAAGTAACACCACGCCTTGCCCTCTTTACTGCCTTTACAACCTCTTTCCAGGGGTCCTTTCTAGAAATGGAGTGAGAGACATAACAGAGGCAGCCTCCCGCTCTTTACTGAGAGAAAGAGAGAGAGTGTGTGTGTAAGGAGAGAGAACTGGGCTGAAAAATGAACGTGTCCCTTTTCCAGTTTCCCTCCCAGCCCTGCTCATCTGTGCAGGTGGGCCCAGGGCTTGTCATTAAGTCTCTATCTCTCTCTCTTTTTTTTTTTTTTTTTTTTTTTTTTGCCTTTTTTTCCCCCATAAACTCATTGCTCAGTATCACAGAAAGTCTCTCTGACACCCCTGCAGCTTCCATGCCCGGGGCACCCTGCCTGTCTCCTCTTTCCCGCTCAGCCTCAGCTGCATACAGAGGTCCGGCACCCTTGAAGCTGCCCCTCCCACCCTGCACCAGCCCTCAAAACTAGCCCTTCACAAAATAATCCCTAAGCCCCATTTCAATCTTGGCACTGAGCTCCTAGATAACAGGAGGAGACAGAGGGAAAAAAGACAGGAGAAATGCAGAGAACAGAACTGAGTTTAGGCTGGGTGCGGTGGCTCATGCCTGAAATCCCAACACTTTGGGAGGCCAAGGCAGGCAGATTATCTGGGCTCAGGAGTTTGAGACCAGCCTGGGCAACATGGCCAAACTCCATCTCTACCAAAAATTGGCTGGGCGTGGTGGTGTGTGCTTGTAGTCCTAGCTACTCAGGAGGCTGAGGTGGGAGGATCACTTGAGCTTGGGAGGTGAAGGTTGCCATGAGCCAAGATCGAGCCAGTGCACTCCAGCCTGGATGACAGAACAAGACTCCATCTCAAAAAAAAAAAAAAAAAAAAAAAGAACAGGGTCTAGGCCAGGAGCAGTGGCTCATGCCTGTAATTCCAGCACTTTAGGAAGCCAGGATCAGTGGAGTCCAGGAGTTCAAGACTAGCCTGGACAACATAGTAACAACCAATCTCTACAAAAAATACAAAAATTAGTTACTGGGCGGTAGCACATGCCTGTAGTCCCAGCTGTGTGGGAGGTTGAGGTGGGAGGACTGCTTGACCTCAGGAGGTCGAGGCTGTATTGTGCTGTGTTCACGCCATAGCACTCAGCCTGGGTGACAGAGTGAGACCTTGTCTCAAAAAGAAAAAGAAAAGAAAGGCTGGGTGCAGTGATTCATGCCTGTAGACCTAACACTTTAGGAGGCTGAGGCAGATCACTTGAGGCCAGGAGTTTGAGACCAGCCTGACCAACATAGTGAAACACCATCTCTACTAAAAATACAAAAAAATTAGCTGGGCATGGTGGTGCACACCTGTAATCCCAGCTACTCAGAAGACTGAGGCATGAGAATTGCTCAAACTCAAAAGGTGGAGGTTGCAGTGAGCCAAGAGCGAGCCTGGGCGATCTCCAGCCTGGGCAACAGAGCGAGACCATGTCTCCAAAAAAAAAATAAAAATAAAAAAAAAAACCAGCAAAGAATTGAGTCTAGAAGGATGAAGTTTAGGGAGTAGGGAGTCAGTCTGTCTGTCCAGCTGTTCTTTTTAATTTTTTCTAAACGGGGTCTCACTACATTGGCCAGGTTGATCTTAAACTCTTGGCCTCAAGCAATCCTGCCGCCTCGACCTCCCAAAGACGAGGATTACAGGCATGAGGCATGGTGCCCAGCCAGTCCAGTTGTTCTTATTTATGTTCATCTATTCACCTAGCCACTGCCCACTTGCCTGTCTCTCTGCCCACTTCTCTTGCTATCTTTTGTTTTTCTTCTTATTTTTTATTTTTTGAGATGGAGTCTTGTTCTGTACCCCAGGCTGCAGTGCAGTGGTACAATCTCAGCTCACAGCAACCTCCACCTTCTGGGTTCAAGCAATTCTCCTGTCTCAGCCTCCCGAGTTCTGGCGCCAACCACCACACCCAGCTAATTTTGTATTTTTAGTAGAGATGGGGTTTCACCATGTTGGCCAGGCTGGCCTCGAACTCCTGAGCCCAAGTAATCTGGCTGTCTCTGCCTCCCAAAGTGCTGGCATTACAGGCGTGAGCCATCACCCCCCACCCCCCTCAGTCCTCTCACTGTCTTTCTTTTTCTTTGATCTATTGTATCTAGCATTCATTCATTTGTGCTTCATTTACAGGTCAAGTCCCAAATAGACCTGCAAAACAATGTACATGTAAGTAAAAGTTCCCAACCTCCACCTTTGGAAACTTTTACTTTCTTTTTTTTTTTTTTTTTTTTTTTTTTTTTTTTTTTT
>NW_022437002.1:7597546-7695754 GCF_009761245.1 Sapajus apella | reverse complement strand
TCTCTTGACCTCGTAATCCACCCGCCTCGGCCTCCCACAGTGCTGGGATTACAGGCACGCGCCACCATGCCCAGCTAATTTTTTGTATTTTTAGTAGAGACAGGGTTTCACCATGTTGACCAGGATGGTCTTGATCTCTTGACCTTGTGATCCACCCGCCTCGGCCTCCCAAAGTGCTGGGATTACAGGCTTGAGCCACCGCGCCCGGCAGAAACTTTTACTTTCATACAATATTCACACTCTTACTTCTGTTCTCTCTCGGGGTGGTTTGCCCCATCCCCTTCTCTGTCTCTTTCTCTCTCTCTGAACATGTACTCTATCCAGCCTCACTTGGCCCAGATTCCCTCACCCTTGGCCCTCTGCTACCCAACTTATGCCCACTCTAGGCTGGTCCAGAGTTGTGGGAGGGATTCCCATGGCCTTTCTGCCCTCAAAGGGAGACTCTCTCTCCACCTCAGCTGCTAAAGACCTTCCCTACCCTCCCTCCTCAAGCTTTTATCTGGTCTGTTCCTCCTCACCCCTTCAACCACAGCTGCTCCCCGACTCTACCAACTCCACAGAGCCAGGAATGTGAACTCCCTCATTTGCACGCCCTACCCTAACCCAGGTGATCTCCATGCTCTTCTCATCCTTCTTTCCCCCTGGATTCTGATTTCTCCTTCTGAGAGAGGCCAGCAACTACTTTGGGGTTGACCCTTGTCATCTCTAACTTTTGTGGGACATCTCTTCCTTTCTGCATCTTCTGACTCTTCCTGCATCTTCCCTGCCCTCAGCCCACAGACACCTCCCCAACCCCTGTCCTGCTGCCACGAGCCCAGCCTCCTCTCTAAACTTCCGCTTGTCAGAACGTGGACCTCTCACCTCTCTCTCTCCATCACCTCCTTTCCACTCTTCAATTAGGCTTCTGTCTCCCACTACTCCACGAAACTGCTCTCACCAGGGTAATCGATGCCAGCCACATCTTCAAATTTAATGATATCCATTCAGTTCTCTTTTTTTGTTTTTGAGATGGAGTCTCACTCTGTCATCCAGGCTGGATGGAGTGCAGTGGCGTGATCTCGGCTCACGGCAACCTCCACCTCCTGGGTTTAAGCAATTCTCCTGCCTCAGCCTCCAGAGTAGCTGGGACCACAGGCATGCACCACCATGCCTGGCTAATGTTTTGTATTTTCAGTAGAGTTTTACCATGTTGGTCAGGCTGGTCTCGAACTCCTGACCTGAAGTGATCTGTCTGCCTCTTGGCCTTCCAAAGTGCTGGGATTACAGGCATGAACCACTGAACCCACTGAACCTGGCTCACAACACAATTTTGTATATAATTCAGTTGATTCCTTTTCTTTAAATTTTTATTTTTTGGCGACTCTGCCAGGACTTTTCTTTTTTTTTTTTTTAGAGACAGCATCTCTTATATTGCCCAGGCTGAGTGCAATGGCACAATCATAGCTCACCGTAGCCTCGAACTCTTGGGCACCTCAGGCTCCTGAGTAGCTGGGACTACAGGTGCGCATCACCATGCCTGGCTAATTTTTAAAATTTTTTTTGTGGCAATGAAGTCTCACTAGGCTACTAACGAACTCCTGGCCTCAACCAATTCTTCCACCTCAGCCTCTCAAAGTGCTGGGATTATAGGCATGAGCCACTGTGCCCCATCCTGATTCCTTTGCTTAAACTTTTTTTTTTTTTTTTTTTTTTTTTGAGACGGAGTCTTGCTCTGTTGCCCAGGCTGGAGTGCAGTGGTGCAATCTCGGCTCACTGCAACCTCCACCTCCTGGGTTCAAGCAATTCTCTGTCTCACCCTCCATGCCCAGCCAATTTTTGTATTTTTATTAAAGATGGAGTTTCATCATGTTGGCCAGGCTGGTCTTGAACTCCTGACCTCATGATTCACCTGCCTCAGCCTCCCAAAGTGAGCCACTGAGCCTGGCTGGAGCTGAGCTTTTTATATTTTTTTAAATTTTAGAGACAAGTCTTGCTCTGTCACCCAGGCTGAAGTGCAGTGGCATGATCATAGTTCACTGCAGCCTTGAACTCCTGGGCACAAGTGATCCTCCACCTCAGCCTCCCAAGTTGTTAGGATTATAGCCATGGCGAGGAGTGAGCTTTTAATACTAGGGAAGGAGTCAAGACTATAGGCTAGAACTGGGCTCCTTGCAAAAAAACCAGGAGGCAGGAAAAGAGTTGTCCTCTCTGTTAAAACTACCCGTTCATTGCCTGGAAAATATGGACAGAATTGAAAATGGGTCACTCAGTCCAGTCCATGAGAAGCATTCATGTCAATCCTGAGATGTCATAACTTCTGTCCTGGGCAATGTGCGACTGGATGGCTACTATTCTGCATTACTTTCTTGATATAGAAACCCCAATATCAAAATAACCCCAGCCCAAGATAAAAACCTATCCAGAGCCAGTGAATCACATTGGTCAGAAGCAATTCACAGTTAATTCAAAACTCAAGGAATTAATAGAATTCTATAGAGGAAAAGTTCCTGGAAGATATGTTCACAAACAAAAATTACAGAACAAGTGAGGAAACCTAGTACTGTAAGACAGTCTGCAAATCATAGATGATAGTGTAATCTAACAGGTTCAAAAATTTGTAAATTTTATTGTGGTAAGAACACAACATAATTGGCCATCTTGCGTCCCCACGTGTGTGTACCTAATCTCAGCTGGTCCACCCGAGACCTCTTGAGCACCAACCCTAGTCCCCCGCACGACCCCTTATCCGCTCCGACAAGATGAAAGAAACAATCATGAACCAGGAAAAACTCGCCAAACTGCAGGCACAAGTGCGCATTGGTGGGAAAGGAACTGCTCGCAGAAAGAAGAAGGTGGTTCATAGGACAGCCACAGCAGATGATAAAAAACTTCAGTTCTCCTTAAAGAAGTTAGGGGTAAACAATATCTCTGGTATTGAAGAGGTGAATATGTTTACAAACCAAGGAACAGTGATCCACTTTAACAACCCTAAAGTTCAGGCATCTCTGGCAGGGAACACTTTCCCCATTACAGGCCATGCTGAGACAAAGCCGATGACAGAAATGCTACCCAGCCTCTTAAACCAGCTTGGGGCAGACAGTCTGACTAGTTTAAGGAGACTGGCTGAAGCTCTGCCCAAACAATCTGTGGATGGAAAAGCACCACTTGCTACTGGAGAAGAGGAGGATGAAGTTCCAGATCTTGTGGAGAATTTTGATGAGGCTTCCAAGAATGAGGCAAACTGAATTGAGTCAACTTCTGAAGATAAAACTTGAAGAAGTTACTGGGAGCTGCTATTTTATATTATGACTGCTTTTTAAGAAATTTTTGTTTATGGATCTGATAAAATCTAGATCTCTAATATTTTTAAGCCCAAGCCCCTTGGACACTGCAGCTCTTTTCAGTTTTTTGCTTATACACAATTCATTCTTTGCAGCTAATTAAGCCGAAGAAGCCTGGGAATCAAAGTTTGAACCCAAGGTTAAAAAAGTCTTTTGCCAATTAAAAAAAAAAAAAAAAAAAAGAACACAACATAATTTTCCCTCAACGAATTTTTAAGTATACAATATTATTGTTGACTATAGGTTCAATGTGGCATAGCAGATCTCTAGAGCTTATTATTCATCTCGCTTAACTAAAAAGTTGTGCTCATTGACTAATAACTCCCCACTTTCCCTTTCCCCCAGCTCCTGACCATCACCATTTTATTCTTTGATTCTATGAATTTAACTATTTTACATACATCATGTAAATAGAATCATCCAATATTTGCCATTCTGTGACCAGGTTATTTCACTTAGCATAATGTCCTCAAGGTTCAACCACACTGTCACACAGAATTTCCTTCTCCTTGTACTTTGTTTTTAGATATTGGGTCTTGCTCTGTTGCCTAGGATGGAGTACAGTGGCAAAATCATAGCTCACTGCATCCTTGAACTCCTGGGCTCAGGCAATCCCTCTGGCCTCAGCCTCTGGAGCAGCTGGGACTACAAGCCTGGGCCCCTTCTCCTGGCTCCATAAATTTCCTTCTTTTTAAAGGCTGAATAGTATTCCATTGTATATGCATACCATACTTTTATTTATTTATTTATCTCTTGATGCACATTTAGATTGTTTCCACATCTGGGCTATTGTGACTAGTGCTGCACCGAACGTGCTGGGATTACAGGCTTGAGCCACCACGCCCGGCCTTAAATTCTTTTTTTCTTTTTTTGAGATGGAGTTTCACTCTTGTAGCCCAGGCTGGAGGGCAATGGCGCAATCTCGGCTCACTGCAACCTCCGCCTCCTGGGTTCAAGCAATTCTCCTGCCTCAGCCTCCTGAGTAGCTGGGATTACAGGTGTGCACCACCACAGCTGGCTAATTTTGTATTTTTAACAGAGACAGGGTTTCACCATGTTGGTCAGGCTGGTCTCAAACTCCTGACCTCTGCCGCTGGAGTTCAAGCAATTCTCCAGCCTCGGCCTCCCAAGTAGCTGGGATTACAGGTGTGTGCCACCATGCCTGGCTAATTTTTGTATTTTTAGTAGAGACGGGGTTTTTGTCATGTTGGCCAGGCTGGTCTCAAACTCCTGACCTCAAGTGATCTGCCTGCCTTGTTCTCCCAAAGTGCTGGGATTATGGGCGTGAGACTCCACATCCAGCCCCAGCCTTATTTTAGAGATGAGAAAATGATATTTATGAAAGTTAATGCCAACTAGCTAAAGTCACATAGATTTCTGATTGAAGGCCTCAAGCTCTTAACCACTGTTTACACTGCTTCACTCACCACGTGCTATTTTAATTATATACAAAGGTGTCTATTTCCCCCAAAGGACTAGGAGCAGCTCAAGGTCAGGACAGAATTGGATTTATTTCTGTGTTATCAATAAATATTTGCTTTATTGAATCTGACTGACAGCTTTGAGGATGGAGTTGATATTGGGTGGGTGTCCACAAGAATTGAAGGTGGAGTTAGTTTAGAGATTGGTGGGTAGAAGTGTGTTTGTGGGCAAGAGGTATCTTTGAAGCCTTATGGAAAGAGGAACTTGATGAGTGAGATACCCAAAGGAAGCTGACTAGGAGTCGAGTCTCTGGCCCTGCAGCTGGTTCTCCTTGGATGGTTCTTCTGTTTTTCGGGGTTGGGGACATTGGGCAAGGTAGGAACGCATGGAGTGCGTTCCTACCTTGCCCAAGGGGGTAGGTGGGGTGGGTGTGATTGTGCAGAAAGGGCCACATCACACGCATCCACACTCCTCATTGGACTTTTGGATGCAGAAGAGAGAAATGTGGAGCTCATTCCACAGAGAAAAAAAAAATCCTGATTCAAAAATCAAGTAAAATGTCAACGATGGAGACACTGAGTGAGGGGTAGATGGGAACTTTCTTTGCCATCCTTGTAACTTTTTTTGTAAATCTAAAATTGTTCTAGAATAAAGGCTTATTAAAGACAGAAAAGCAAGTTACAGCTGAACTGATGGCTGGAACCCCAGAAGAGCACAACCTCTGAACAGAGAAGGGAAAAATTCTGCTGTCCTTAGCCAAGCTACTTCCCTGCTCTGAACTTCAATTTGTTCACCTGCAAAATGGAGAACTATCTTTTTGCAGAGTACCTGCTGGAGATACGGTGATAATGAAATGAGAGAAGGGACAGGAAGGTGGATCAGGACCTCAGCAAAGCAGTGAGCTTTGGGACGAGGTCCAATAGGGAAGCAAGTCCTAGGCCTGGGCAGAGGCAATGAGGAGATCGGGTCCAGTTCAGCCGAGCACACTAGATACCAAGGCAGACTGGTTCATGATCCTGCGCTAAGACATAAGGCAGCAACTCCTGACAGGCAGCTTGATGGGGCAGGAGTAGGCTAGGATTGACACTTTTTCTGAGATGATGCCCGCAAAGCCCTGGGGGCCTGGATGCCTGATGTTTGGCTGATCCTGTCCTCCTGGATCTCCTGGGAGAGACAGACAGTTCAACAAAGGCCGAGAGTCCAGAGCCCAGTAAGAGTGGAAGCCCAGGGTGTGACCTCGGAGGACAGATTTTTCTTCCCTATCCATGGAAGTAGGCAGACAGGCAGCAACTCGTAGCCAGAGGGACAAAGTGGCAGCTTCAGGCTGGGAGCAATGAGTGAAGCTGGGCTCTGGCAGGTAAAGGCTGTGCATTTCTGCATGCCTGAGCCCTCCTTTGCATTAATTACCAGCTGATGTGGTTTGCACTTCTCTCCCTTAGTGCTACTTTAATTAACAGAGATCTCCTCTGAGCAAACCAGCTGCTGTGTAAGTTGTCAAACTGTCAGCATGCACAGAATGGGTGTCATGGGGACATTGAGTATGGGAACTACTGATGGGCTCCCCATCTCCTTGGGACATTAGAATCTCCCCTTAGATCCACCCCGTAGTAAAAACGGGCAAAAGAATGTGAAGAGCAAGAAGTTGGCTTTGGATTCAGACGGATTTAGGTCTGAACTTTGACTATGGCACTAATTGACTCTGAGACTTTGGGCAAATCACTTAACCTCTCTGAATCTTCCGCACCTGCAAAATGGGGAGAGCAATACTTATTTTGTTACAAGCAATGTGGTAGATCATGTACAGTAACATGCTTCACTCAGTGCCTGTAGTGCTCAGTAAATGACTTGTTATTAAGTCCGTTTTCCTGGTCATCTAAGTATTTCCTATATTCCCTATTATGCCCTTTGTAAGCTTATTATGGCCTGAGAAGAATGTTTAACTTAAAACATACATGAGAAAAATCCCAAAGTTCTCATTATTAACTTTCTGGGTTTTGTTGTTGTTGCTGTTGTTTGTTTGTTTGTTTTCCCGAGATGGAGTCTTGCTCTGTCGCCCAGGCTGGAGTGCTGTGGCATCATCTCGGCTCACTGCAACCTCTGCTTCCCAGGTTCAAGCAATTCTCTTGCCTCAGCCTCCCGAGTAGCTGGGATTACAGGTGCCTGTCACCATGCCCAGCTAATTTTGTGTATTTTTAGTAGAGATGGGGTTCCATTATGTTGGCCAGGCTGATCTCGAACTCCTGACCTCAGGTGATCCACCCGTGTTGGCCTCCTAAAATGTTGGAATTACAGGTGTGAGCCGCTGTGCCCAGCCCAGATTTGTATTCTATTTATTCATTTATTTTTAGAGGGAGGATCTTGCTCTGTTACCCAGACTGGAGTACAGTGGTGCAATCAGAACTCATCGAAGCCTCGACCCCCTGGGATCCTGAGTAGCTAGAACTAAAGATACATACCACTATGCCTGGCTAATTTTAAAATTTGTTATAGGCCGGGTGTGGTGGCTCATGCCTGTGATCCCAGCACTTTGGGAGGCCGAGGTAGGGGGATCACTTGAAGTCAGGAGTTCCAGACCAGCCTGGGCAGCAGGGTGAAACCCTGTCTCTACTAAAAATACAAAGGTTAGCAGACATGTTGGCGTGCACCTATAGTACCAGCTACTCGGGAGACTGAGGCAGGAGGATCACTTGAGCTTGGGAGGTAGGTGTTGTAGTGAGCCAAGAGCTTGCCACTGCACTCCAGCCTAGGTGACAGTAGTGAAACCCTGTCTCAAAAAATAAAATAAAATGA
This sequence comes from Sapajus apella, assembly GCF_009761245.1. NCBI lineage: Eukaryota > Metazoa > Chordata > Mammalia > Primates > Cebidae > Sapajus > Sapajus apella. Next base: position 7,688,222 of record NW_022437002.1, on the reverse strand, counting down.
AATTTGTTATAGAGATGGGGTCTCCCTATGTTGCCGAGGCTAGTCTTGAACTCTTGGCTTCTAGCAATCCTCCCTTCTGAGCCTCTCAAAGTGCTTGGATTACGGACATAAGCCACTGTACCTGGCCTAGATTTGTATTTTATCTCTCTATCTATCTATCTGTGTTTTTACTACACTGACATTTTAGCATTATGGTTTTGTTTTGTTTCACTCTTGTTGCCCAGGCCGGAATGCAATGACTCAATCTTGGCTCACTGCAACCTCTGTCTCTCAGTTTCAAGTGATTCTCCTGCTTTAGTCTCCTGAGTAGCTGAGATTACAGGCATGCGCCACCAGGCCTAGCTAATTTTGTATTTTTACTAGAGATGGGGTTTCACCATGTTGACCAGGCTAGTCTGGAACTCCTGACCTCAGGTGATCTGCCTGCCTTGGCCTCTCAAAGTGCTGGGATTACAGGTGCGAGCCACTGTACCTGGTCCCTCCCTAACCTCTTATTGCCCCCTTCTTTCTCTGCCCCCTTCCTAGACTTCCCAGATCCAATTAATATTAATTATGTAGCTTGTACCTCCTAAAGAGCTCTTAGAGAAGAGAACTCTACTTCTCTTCTCAACTGAGACTCTCAGTTTTAACCTAAATTCAAATAACAGCCCCCTAACTGGGTTTTCCGCATCCACTCCTGCTCTTTCTAACTTACTATTGACACCTCATCTAAATCTTTTAAAGATACAAAACCGAGTGAACCAAGAGCTTAGTGAACAACATGAGCCTCCTCAACAAGCCCAAGAGTGAGATGACCCCGGAGGAGCTGCAGAAGTGAGAGGAGGAGGAATTTAATACGGGTCCACTCTCTGTGCTCCCTCAGTCAGTCAAGAACAACACCCAAGTGCTCATCAACTGCCGCAACAATAAGAAACTCCTGGGCCGCGGGAAGGCCTTTGATAGGCACTGCAACATGGTGCTGGAGAACGTGAAGGAGATGTGGACTGAGGTACCCAAGAGCGGCAAGGGCAAGAAGAAGTCCAAGCCTGTCAACAAAGACCACTACATCTCCAAGATGTTCCTGCGTGGGAACTCAGTCATCGTGGTCCTGCAGAACCCGCTTATCGCCGGCAAGCAGGAGCCACCTATCCCTATCAGTCAACAGAACTCACTCCCCTGTCCTACAGAGACCGCTGCCGATGGTGTTGAGAATAATGAAGCTCTGTGTTTTTTTCTAAAAAAAAAAAAAAAAGATACAAAACCAGCAGGGTGCAGAGGTCAGGAGTTCAAGACCAGCCTGACCAACATAGAGAAACCCCGTCTCTACTAAAAATAGAAAATTAGCCAGGAATGTTGGTGCATGCCTGTAACCCCAGCTACTTGGGAGGCTGAGGCAGGAGAATCGCTTGAACCCGGGAGCCAGAAGTTGCGGTGAGCAGAGATCTCACCATTTCACTCCAGCCTGGGCAACAAGAGCAAAACTCTGTCTCAAAAAAAAAAAAAAGAAGTTGTCAGAGAGGTAAGAAGAGAGCCAAGACTTGTCAGGAGAGAAGACAACCAGGGGAAAGAGTTCCAAGAGAAAGGAATGGTCAGCCGTATCCAGCGCTGCTAAGAGGTCCCCACTGCAGGGACTGAAAAGTGAACCTTGGGTCTAACTGGGCCCCCTGGTGAGCAGTTGTGCCTATGTGGGGTGGGGTGCAGGAGACAGATTGCCGTGATTTGGGGAACGAGGGGGTGATAGGAGGAGAGATGGAGTAGAGGCAACTCTTTTAAGAAGATTGGCAATGGCCGGGCGCGGTGGCTCAAGCCTGTAATCCCAGTACTTTGGGAGGCCAAGGTGGGTGGATCATGAGGTCAAGAGATCGAGACCATCCTGGTCAACATGGTGAAACCCCGTCTCTACTAAAAAAATACAAAAAATTAGCTGGGCATGGTGGCGCGTGCCTGTAGTCCCAGCTACTCAGGAGGCTGAGGCAGGAGAATTGCCTGAACCCAGGAGGCGGAGGTTGCGGTGAGCCGAGATCGCGCCATTGCACTCCAGCCTGGGTAACAGGAGTGAAACTCCGTCTCAAAAAAAAATAAATAAATAAAAAATAAAAGAAGATTGGCAATGAATGAAAGGAGAGAGACAGAGTGGCAGATAGAAGCAAATATTGTATAGAAGAAGAACTTTTTTATTTTTTTGAGATAAGGTCTTGCTTTGTCACACGGAGCTGGAGTCCAGTGATGCGATCATATGTGATCATAGCTCACTGCAGCTGTGACTGTGGGACTCAAGCGACCCTCCACCTCACCCTCCCGAGTAGCTGGGACTACAGGTGTGCGACACCATGCCCAGCTAATTTTTAAAATTTTCTTTTAGTAGAAATGGAGTCTCCCTACGTTTCCCAGGCTGCTCTTGAACTCCTGGACTCAAGCAAGCCTCCCACCTCAGCCTCTGAAAGTGCTGGGGTGACATATGTCAGCCACTGTGCCTGGCCAAGAGAGCTCGTTTTTTAAGATGGAAGAGACAGCACTGTATCTATCCGTGAAGGGAAGGATCTAGTAGAGACCAAGAGACTGACGATGCAGGAGAAAGGGAGAAATTGTTGATGGAGCAAGTTTTCAGACAGTGTGTGAGGTGCGGGCTGTGGGGCTTCAGTGAGCAATCAGCCCTGCACCCTTCTGAGAGGGAGAAGGTAAAAATGAGACAAATGTGAGTAGCTTCTCCTGATGGTGGTAGTGACTCAGAAAGTTAAAAGGGACTTTTTCTGATGGTCCCTAATCTATTTATGTTCTCTGTAAAGAAACAACTGAGGTTGGCCAGGCACGGTGGTTCATGCCTGTAATCCCAGCTCTTTGGGAGGCCGAGGTGGGTGGATCCTGAAGTCAGAAGTTCGAGTCAAGCCTGGCCAACATGGTCAAACCCCATCTCTACTAAAAATACAAAAAGTAGCTGGGTGTGGTGGCGTGGGCCTATAATCTCAGCTACTCAGGAAGCTGAGGCAGGAGAATCACTTGAACCTGGAAGGCGGAAGTTGCAGTGAGCCGAGATGGTGCCACTGCACTCCAGCCTGGGTGACAGAGCAAGACTCTGTCTCAGAAACAAACAAACAAACAGAAAAAGGTGAGATGTGTGCTGAGAGTGACGCCAGGAGGCCTGGAGATAACCAGCTGTTATGGGAAATGGCAGGGCACCTACAGGGGCTTGTGAAAAGTTGCGACCCTCATGAAATAATAACCAACACATGCCACTCCTTGGATAAAGCTCTTCCTTTCCCTGAACTCATTTTTAAACTTACCCAAGTGGGGACCCAGCTGTGTATCACTCACCTGCGGGGGATGCAACAGTGAAGCCAGGAGGAGGGAGGCAAGGGGCTTGGGGAAGCTGAGTGTGTGCAGACATCCTGTGAGGTGTATTTGATGACTGGCATTGGTCTTGGGGATAAGAGCTCTCCAAGGTCAAGAACAGCAGCTCAGAGAATCCCCAGCTTCTGCTCAGGAGGGTGGGAGTGGGAGCCCTTGGGCATCTGGGGAGAGGCAGACCAGGAGGGAGAGAAGAGAGTTCTGTTCTTTCAAACGTGCTCCCTTGTTTCTCTGCCTTGGCCCCAGACACATTGGTTCCCTTCTGAAACAAATGTCCTGGAGCAAAGCTGCAGATCTGTGGTGAAATCATTTGCTAATTGAGGTATTCTCCCTGGCTCTTGGATATTCAGTCAACTCAGCTCTCCTTAGGCTGGAAGATTCTCAGTTTAATTGTGTGTGGGTGCACACACCTCTGTGAGTGTGGCAGTGTGTGTGTGTGTTGTGCACACCCACATACACATGAGCCTAAATAGCAGTGTATGAGTATGCTTGTGAGAGTTTGAAATAGGCAGATGAGGGCATGTGAGGGGGTGTGCTTCAGTGTCCAGGCCTATTTCAAACTATGTTTAGTATTAGTATGTTTGTGAACTTTGACATGTGTGGGTCTGAGAATGTGGTGGACAGTGTGTAAGTGTGTGTTAGTCTGTAAAGATTTGTGTGGACCTGTAGGGGAGTGGGCGAGGGTGTCTTAGTGAATTCATGAACTTGTGTGGACACATAAGCCCTAGCCAAGCAGTATGAGCAAGGTGGACATATGAGAGCCTCTGCACGTGTTCACGGGCTTACGTGTGTATGGAGCTTGTTTGTCAATAATAGTAAGAATTATTAAGAAGTATTAATTTTTAATATTTGTATCATTTATATTTTTACAAAGCATTTAGCTACGCTTCTAATTTGGTCCTCACAACCCTGTGAATAATATAGGAGAGAATATGCTATAAAAATTCCACATCTCTTCATGACGTCTATATAGATAGTGTGTTAGAAAAGGCATATGTGGCTGGGCTCAATGGCCCATGCCTGTCATTCTAGCATTTTGGGAGACCTAGGTGGGAGCTGTAATCTTAGCAATTTGGGAAGCCGAGGTGGGAGGATTGCTTGAGCTCAGAAGTTCAAGGCCGGCCTGAGCAATATAGTGAGACCCTGTCTCTATTGAAAGAGTAAAAAATTTTAAAAAGAAAAGGTATATGTGAGTCTAGGGGTGGGAATGAGGGTATATGTGGACAATCTCAGTGTGGACGATGTAGGCCTGGACACTGAAGCACACCCCTTCACATGCCCTCATCTGCCTATTTCAAAAGGCAAAGGGGTCCCCTTTTAGCACAGGCAGAGCCTGAATTGGTCTAAGCTCTCTGACTACGTACACAGAATGGGCAAGGAGATGCCCAAAGGGAGGGAGGCTGGAAATATCTAGCTCTTGGTCAACGCTTTGCTCTTCCCCTTCAATCTGTATCCTCACCCTTCTCCCAGTTTACTGAATCCTTTTTTTTTGAGATGGTCTCTAGCTCTGTCGCCCAGGCTGAAGTGCAGTGGCGTCATCTCGGCTTACTGCAACCTCTGCCTCCCAGGTTCAGGTGATTCTCCTGCCTCAGCCTCCTGAGTAGCTGGGATTACGGGCATGCACTGTCATGCCTGACTAATTTTTGTATTTTTAGTGGAGACCGGGTTTTACCATGTTGGCCAGGCTGGTTTTGAACTCCTGACCTGAAGTGATCCTATTGCCTCGGCCTCCCAAAGGGTTGGGATTACAGGAGTGAGCCACCGCGCCCGGCCCTGACTCCTTCTTTTTTTTTTTTTTTTTTTTTTTTTTTTTTCTGGGACGGAGTTTCACTCTTGTTACCCAGGCTGGAGTGCAATGGCGTGATCTCGGCTCACCACAACCTCCGCGCCCTGGGTTCAGGCAATTCTCCTGCCTCAGCTTCCTGAGTAGCATTACAGGCACGCGCCACTATGCCCAGCTAATTTTTTTTTTTGTATTTTTAGTAGAGACGGGGTTTCACCATGTTGACCAGGATGGTCTCGATCTCTTGACCTCGTGATCCACCCGCCTCAGCCTCCCAAAGTGCTGGGATTACAGGCTTGAGCCACCGCGCCCGGTTCTGACTCCTTCTTTAACCTAAAAATTTGTTTAGGTTTTCCCCGTTCCAAAACAAAACAGGCTTGCCTCTCCTTAAGCTATCGTTCAAATCCCTTTCTTTCGTTCACTAATGCAGTTCTTGGAAGAAGAGTTGCAGTCAGTGGATATACTTCCCTTTTATTGTCTCTGCAACACACTGTGGTCTGGCTTCAACCCATACTCCTGATAGAGCTGCCAGTACACATGGATGTTGATCCCAAACCCAGTGGGCGTTCTTACCACCTGTCTGAGACACCTGGCCCTGCGGCCCCTGGCCTCTCTCCTGGAGCCCTCCCTTTCCTTAGCTTCTGTGATAGCACTCTCTGCTCCTCCTCTTCCTCTCCCTCTCTTGTGATACTTGTTCGGGGTCCTGTGCTCCTCTTTTCCCACCTGCCCTTTAAATGCTGGCGTGGGCTCCTAACCTCTTCTCTTTTCATCTATGTCTCACTAGGCCTGAGTCGGGTTCTCCTAACTCACTAGCCTCTGTCTCCAGCCCAGATGTCTCACCTGCAGTCTGGACACTTTTAGCCTGCTCCTACTGGACACTACTCCCCCATCATCTTTCTCACAACTCAATGTGTCCAATACTGGTTTCATCATCTTGCCCCAAACCTTCTTCCCCTTCTCTTTCTCTAACCCCACCTGGTACCATTACCAACCCAGTCATTGCCCAAGCCAGAAACATAGGAATCGTCCTCAACTTCTCTCCTTCCTGAAACCCCTATTTTCTCTTCTTTTTTTTTTTTTTTTTTTTTTTGAGACAGAGTCTCCTTCTTGTTGCCGAGGCTGGAGTGCAATGGTGCAATCTCAGCTCACCGCAACCTCCCCCTCCTGAAAACCCCGATTTTCTTAGGTGCCAAGTCTTGTTTATTCTATATCAATACACTTTTTTTTTTTTTGAGACTGAGTCTTGCTCCGTTGCCCAGGCTGGAGTGCAGTGGCATGCTCTCGGCTCACTGCAACCTCCACCTCTCGGGTTCAAGCAGTTCTCCTGCCTCAGCCTCCAGAGTAGCTAGGACTACAGATGCATGCCACCACGCCCGGCTAAGTTTTTGTATTTTAGTGGAGATGGGGTTTCACTGTGTTAGCCAGGATGGTCTTGATCTCCTGACCTCATGATTTGCCCACCTTGGCCTCCCAAAGTGCTAGGATTATAGGTGTGAACGACTGCACTCAGCCCATTTTTTTTTTTTTTTTAAGACGGGGTTTCACCATGTTGGTCAGGCTGGTCTTGAACTCCTGACCTCGAGTGATCCACCCACCTTGGCCTCCAAAGTGCTTGGATTACAGGCGTGAGCCACCATGCCCGGCCACATTCTTTTATTTAATTATTACAGCTGTGTTATGAGATCAGTATAATTGCTCACCTCATGAGAAAAAAAGGCTTGAAGAAGTATCTTGTGCAGCTGATAAACAACAGAGCCAACTTGGAACCCAGATCTGCAGACTCACTGTTACCCTAACCCCTGTGTTCCTCTAACTAGAATGTGAGGGCTGCAGATCAAACCTATAGCAACTATAAAAGCATATTTCAGAGAAATTGTTTAGAAATGATAACACATGAGAATGGAGGGGCGTTTATTGTGGTGGAGGACGAGGAGGCCGCTGAGGTCCCCAGAGCCTAGTGCAAAAGTGGCTGTAATACTAATAGTGTCACTTTTGTTCAGAGCTTTGTAGTTTGTTTTTACTGCTTATTTTTAAATTGTGGTAAAATATACATAACGAAGTTTACCGTTTTAACCATTTTAAGTGTACAGTTTTGTGGTAGTAAGGAGATTCTCATTGTTGTGCTCCCACTACCACCATCTGTTTCCAGACCTCTTTTCATCCTGCAAAAATAAAACTCTATATCCATTAACAATAACTCCGCATTGCCCCTCCCACAGCTCTGGAAACCACCATGCTGCTTTCTGTCTCTGTGGATTTGACTACTCTAGGTACCTCATATAAGTGGAATCATGCAGGCCGGGCATGGTAGCTCATGCCTGTAATCCCAGCACTTTGGGAGGCTGAGGCAGTTGGATCACCTGAGGTCAGGTGTTTGAGACCAGCCTGGCCAACATGGTGAAACCCCGTGTCTACTAAAAATACAAAAATTGGGCAAGTGTGGTGGTAGGCACCTGTAATCCCAGCTACTCAGGAGGCTGAGGCAGGAGAATTGCTTGAACCTGGGAGGCAAAGAATTGCAGTTAGCTGAGAGATTGTGCCACTGCACTTCAGCCTGGGTAACAGAGCAAAACTCTGTCTCCAAAAAAAAAAAAAAAAAAAGTGGAATCATGCAGTATTTGTCCTTTGTGACTGGCCTATTTTGCTCAGCATAATGTCCTCAAGGTTCATGCTGTAGTATGTATTAGAATTCCTTTCCTTTTTAAACCTGAAAAACTATGTCTATGTATGTATATGCCACATGCAGTCTACATTTTTATATACTTACTTGGCTGTATAATTTCACACAGTGGAGATTATGTCCCCATTTTTCAGGCAAAGAAAGAGATTTAGAAGAGAAGTGGCTTGCCCTAAAGATAGACCCAGGGATAGGACCCAGATCTCATCTTATTTCTCTCCTCAGGCCTTACTTCATCATGAGGCTTCCCAGGCACAGGTCTCCACTCATCTGTGTCTGAGATCCTCAGGCAGCGCATGGTGGTGAGGGGGTCTGGCCATGCCCATCATCATATAAGCCATCATAAGCTAGACCTAGCTATAGAAGACACAGACTGAGCCGGGCGCGGTGGCTCAAGCCTGTAATCCCAGCACTTTGGGAGGCCGAGGCGGGTGGATCACGAGGTCAAGAGATCGAGACCATCCTGGTCAACACGGTGAAACCCCGTCTCTACTAAAGCTACAAAAAATTAGCTGGGCATGGTGGCGCGTGCCTGTAATCCCAGCTGCTCAGGAGGCTGAGGCAGGAGAATTGCATGAACCCAGGAGGCGGAGGTTGCGGTGAGCCGAGATTGCACCATTGCACTCCAGCCTGGGTAACAAGAGCGAAACTCCGTCTCAAAAAAAAAAAAAAAAAAAAGAAGAAGACACAGACTGTGACAGGGACTCAGACCCCATATGGACCTCCATGGACAAAACAGGGAGAGCCTGTGGCTGTTGGTGAGGAGGGTCTTGATAGGCAGAAACTTTGAGCCCTGGCAGAAGGGAGTGAGAGCTGGCTCTGACCTTAAGGACAGGATCCTCAGAAGGAGGCCAGATGATGGGATTTTTAGCATGGACCAGCAGGAACCCAGAGAAAGAAGGTTTTGTAGGATTTGGGCAGAAGGTTCCCTATGCATTTGCCAGACAGGCTAGCAAGCTGCTCGCTTGCATTCCTATGAAGTAAACTGTTCCAGATGGAGCTTTCAAGGTGGGTGGGAATAGGAGGGGGGAAACACATGTAGATAGGGTGCCTTTGCTGAGCTTGGAATAGGTAGACTATTCTACTGAGGGTAGACTCAGGTATGAACCTGCATGGCAGAAACTGCAATGCCATGTGCAGGGTCATGTGCCAGGTCCAGAGAAGGGGAGGGGACTCCCAAGCCATCTCAGCCACTGGGTGAGGACTCTGTGTTTACTCCCAGGCCCACCCTGGACTTTGTGGAAGGAAGGCATCAAGAGGACAGATCACATCACATCAGAACCTGGCATGGGCTGGCTCCCGGCATCCTTTGGCTAATCTTGCCCTGGTGTAGGCCATCACAAGAAGCCCCCTGGATATTGCCTGCTGCCTCATTAATGGCATTGCTGAGCTCATTAATTTGATCTTTCTCCTCTCCTTACTCTGTCTCCCAAGTTGGAGCTGTCACCTCAGTCACTCTCAGCCTGGGGCTGGGTTAGCACGGAGGATCCCGCAGAGGTTGCTGTCGGTCTCATGACACAGATTCAGAAAGACCCAACCAGAGCTCCCTTTGGGGATGCAGTATTTTCCTAGGGGTGTTGCAACAGAGCACCGCTGAAATTATAAAATGTATTGTCATGAGTGCTGAAATTACAAAATGTATTGTCTTGAGCTGGTGCAGTGGCTCATGCCTATAATCCCAGCACTTTGGGAGGCTGAGGCAGGTAGATTGCATGAGTCCAGGGTGAGGACTTCCTTCCTTCCTTCCTTCCTTCCTTCCTTCCTTCCTTCCTTCCTTCCTTCCTTCCTTCCTTCTTTCCTTCCTTCCAGGAGACCAGCCTAGGCAACATGACAAAACTCTGTCTCTACCAAAAATACAAAAAAAAAAAAAAAAAAAAATTAGCTGGGCATGGTAGTGTGTGCCTGTGGTCCCAGTTACTGGGGAGGCTGAGAGGGGAAAGATCACCTGAGCCTAGGGAGGTTGAGGCTGTAGTGAGCCTTAGTCACACCACTGCATTCCAGCCTCGGCAATCAGAGTGAGACTGTGTCAAAACAAAAAAAGGAAGGAAGGAGAAGGCGAGGGGAGGGAAGAGGAGGGAAGGGAGAAAGAGTGAACCAGGTGTGGTGGCTCACACCTGTAATTCTAACACTTGGGAGGGTGAGGCAAGCAGATCACAAGGTCAAGAGATTGAGGCCATTCTGACCAACATGGTGAAACCCTGTCTCTACTAAAATACAAAAATTAGTCAGGTGTGGTGCACGCCTGTAGTCCTAGCCACTCAGGAGGCTGAGGCAGGAGAATCACTTGAGCTCTGGGGGCGGAGGTTGTAGTGAGCTGATATCATGCTACTACACTCCAGCCTGGGTGATAATGTGAGACTCTGTCAGAAAGAGAGAAAGAGAGACAGAGAGACGCGGGGGGCGGGGGAGGAAGGGAGAGAAGGAAGGAAAGAAGGAAAGGAAGGAAGGAAGGAAGAAGGAAGGAAGGAAGGAAGGAAGGAAGGAAGGAAGGAAGGAAGGAAGATGCCGAGTGCAGTGTTTCTGGCCTATAATGCCAGCACTTTGAGAGGCCAGGTGGGTAGATCACTAGAGGTCAGGAGTTTGGGACCAGCCTGACCAATGTGGTGAAACCCCATCTCTACTAAAAATACAAAAAGTAGCTGGGTATGGTGGTGCGTGCCTGTAATCCCAGCTACATCGGAGGCTGAGGCAGGAGAATTGCTTGAACTCAGGAGGTGGAGGTTGCAGTGAGCTGAGATAGTGCCACTGCAGTCCAGCCTGGGTGACAGAGTGAGACTCTGTCCCAAAATAAGAAGAAGAAAGAAAGAAAAAAAGAAAAGAAAGAAAGAAAGAAAGAGAGAGAGAGAAAGAAAGAAAGAAGGAAGGAAGGAAGGAAGGAAGGAAGGAAGAAGAGAGGGAGGGAGGGAGGGGAGGAAGAAAGGAAGGAAGGAAGAAAGGAAGGAAGGAAGGAAGGAAGAAAGGAAGGGAGAAGGAAGGGAGGGAGGCAGGTAGAAAGGAAGGAAGGGTGGGAGGGAGGTTGGTTTTGTTTCACAGTTCTGGAGGCTTGAAGTCTGCGATCAAGGTGTTGGCAGGTTCGTTCCCTCCAGGGACAATGGTTCCTTGGCTTGAGGATGCATGCCCCCATCTCTGCCTTTATCTTCACATGGTGTTCTCTGTGTGTGTGTGTGTGTCCAAATTTCCCCTTTTCAGGCCGGGCGCAGTGGCTCACGCCTGTAATCCCAGCACTTTGGGAGGCTGAGGCGGGTGGATCATGAGGTCAAGAGATCAAGACCATCCTGGTCAACATGGTGAAACCCCGTCTCTACTAAAAACTACAAAAAAAATTAGCTGGGCATGGTGGCGCGTGCCTGTAATCCCAGCTACTCAGGAGGCTGAGGCAGGAGAATTGCCTGAACCTAGGAGGCGGAGGTTGCGGTGAGCCGAGATAGCGCCATTGCACTCCAGCCTGGGTAACAAGAGCGAAACTCCGTCTCAAAAAGAAAAACAAATTTCCCCTTCACCAATCTTCTTGGATTAGGGCTCACCCTAATGACTTATTTTAACTTGACGGCATCTGTAAAGACCCCATTTCCTGTTGAGGCTACATTTTGAGCTAGTGGGGACTTGGAATCCAGCATATCTTTTTTAGGGGACACAATTTAACCCATAATAGGGGAATCTTTTGTTCTTCAAAACCTTCCTCTCAATACCATGTCTTTAGGAAACTCATAAGCCTTTGTATCCAGAATGGCATAAATTAGAGCTCAGAAAGAACTTCCTAATAAGATGTAGTGAAAGTCATGACTATGGCCAGGGGGAAGAGGAAGGAGAGGAGGAGGAAGAGAGGGAAAAGGAGAAACTAGAGGAGGAGAGAGAATGAAGGAGAAAAATCATATCCAAACTCTCTGTTTTTTTTAAGACAGGGTCTCACCCCGCCTCTCAGGCCGGAGTGCAGTGGTGCAATCACAGCTCACTGCAGTCTCAACCTCTCAGGCTCAAGTGATCCTTCAGCCTCGGCCTCCGTAGTAGCTGGGACCACAGGTGTGCACCACCATGTCTGGCCAATGTTTCTGTATTTTTGTAGAGGTGGGGTTTTGGCATGTTGCCCAGGCTGGTCTCGAACTCCTGGGCTCAAGCAATCTGCCCGCTTTGGCCTCCCAAAGTGTTGGGATTACAGGGATGAGCCTCCAAATTCACTTTCAAAATAATGCTTATAGGAGGAAACCATAGCATTCTTTTTAAGAACATGGGTTGAGAAGAAGCAGCTTCTGCTCCTTCTGGAATCTCCTCCTGGTTCAGCCTGCCTGCCTCCGCTCCTGCCTCCACCACATCCATTAGGGTGACCCAGAAGTCCTACAAGGTGTCCACCTCTGGCTCCCAGGCCTTCAGCAGCCGATCTTGCACGAGTGGGCCCTGTGCCCACATCAGCTCCTCGAGCTTCTCCCGAGTGGGCAGCAGCAGCTTCTGGGGCAGCCTGGGTGCAGGCTATGCTGGGGCCAGCAGCATGGACATGGGCATGGGTATGGGAGGCATCACCACCGGCAGGGTCAACCAGAGCCTGCTGAGTCCCCTTAACCTGGAAGTGAGCCCCAACATCCAGGCCCTGCGTACCCAGGAGAAGGAGCAGATCTAGACCCTCAACAAGAAGTTTGCCTCCTTCATCAACAAGGTGGGTTCTTGGAGCAGCAGAACAAGATGCTGGAGACCAAGTGGAGCCTCCTACAGCCGCAGAAGACTGCTCGGAGCAACATGGACAACATGTTTGAGAGCTACATCAATAACTTGAGGCGGCAGCCGGAGACTCTGGGCCAGGAGAAGCTGAAGCTGGAGGCGGAGCTTGGCAACATGCAGGGGCTGGTGGAGGACTTCCAGAACAAGTATGAGGAAGAGATCAATAAGCGTACAGAGATGGAGAATGAATTTGTCCTCATCAAGAAGGATGTGGATGAAGCTTACCTGAACAAAGTAGAGCTGAAGTCTTGCCTGGAAGGACTGACTGACAGGATCAACTTCCTCAGGCAGCCCCGCAACGGGCCAAGCAGGACATGGCGCGGCAGCTGCGTGAGTACCAGGAGCTGATGAATGTCAAGCTGGCCCTGGACATCGAGATCGCCACCTACCGCAAGCTGCTGGAAGGCGAGGAGAGCCGGCTGGAGTCTGGGATGCAGAACATGAGTATCCACACGTAGACCACCAGCGGCTATGCAGGTAGTCTGAGCTCTGCCTATAGGGGCCTCACAAGCCCCGGCCTCAGCTATGGCCTGGCTCCAGCTTTGGCTCTTGTATGAGCTCCAGCTCCTTCAGCTGCACCAGCACCACCAAGGCTGTGGTTGTGAAGAAGATTGAGACCCCCGATGGGAGGCTGGTATCTGAGTCCTCTGACGTCCTGCCCAAGTGAACAGCTGCGGCAGCCCCTCCCAGCCTGCCCCACCTGAGGCTGCCCCAGAGCCCGGGAGGGAGGTCGCTGTGCAGGGGAGCACAGGGAACAGGAGACCCACCTGAGGCTCAGCCCTAGCCCTCAGCCTACCCGCGGGGAGTTTACTGCCTGGGGAACCCCTTGCCCCTGCCTCCAGCTGCATAACAATTCAATTGCCTTTTTTTTTTTTTGGCCCGAAATAAAACCTCAGCTAGCTCTGAAAAAAAAAAAAAAAAAAAAAAAAAAAAAAAAAAAAAAAAAAAAAAAAGAACATTGGTTGAAGCTCCGAGCTGGACCCAAAGCAAAACCCTGGCCAGAGAACATGATTTATGTTAAAGACCCCTTCCTCTCACAGCCAAAATGTTGAGGGAAAGCAGTTTCACATAAAAGAAAACATATCACAGATTCTTATTTACATGAGAGTGAAGACTAGAAAAACAAATCTATGGTGAAAGAAGTCAGAAGTGGTTACTGTTGGGAAGTATAGGCTGGGAGTGGGCATTACAGAACCTCTAGGGGTCATTGACCAGATGATGGTGGATGTCTATGTGACAATTTGCAGAGACTGAAATTTAGGACGATTTCAGTTTACTATAATTAAATTGCACCACAAAAATCAATCAATCGATCAATCAATAAAAGAATGCCTTTCTTACTTTTTTCTCCCTGCTGATCACCCCAGGCCACTCCAACCAGTTCTCAGGCTGTTTCCATATTCTGTGCTCACAAACATGAAATAAAATAGAAAAATGACGAGCATGATGTTCAGCACATAACAGTACTCACAAAATTTCGATTTCCTTTATGTGCCTGTGCACATCATGTTCTGGGGCTACAGGAGAGGTGTCCATAGATGACCTGGGATTCTTCTCCATCTCCCATCCATAGAATGTGGAGGCCTTGGGAGTAGAAGGGTGTTCAGGCTTTGGTGGAAGACTGGTAAAAAAATAAATAATGTCCCCTGTCCTCAGGAACAGAACACAGCCCAGCAGAAACCCCAAATCATAATTAAAAGATGCCCTGCAACTCTCTTGGCAGCATAAATTTTGAAGATGAAAGTAAATGATTAAAATAATTAAACACTTCAAGCTGACAAGCTGGAGCAGAATCTTGCCAGCGGACGTTTGTCAGTAATTAGCTAATTAATCCTGGCACAGATTATAAGCCATAACAAACCAGTCAGGTTGAACGGCGCCGGCTGCTCAGAATTAGACTTTTAAAAAAGAAGAGAAGGGTAGGGGGAGGAGAGGACAGCTAAGAGGGAAGGAGGAAAAATAAGAGAAGAATAAGACATAGCGTTTGGGGCCACCTGACTTTACCCTACCAGACAGGGCAGGCACAGCCTATGAGGGGCTTCCTGGAGAGTTTTGGGCCTGTGTCTAGACTAGAGGCCCAGCACAAGCTGGTACGTCAATCCAAATGGATACTGGGGTTGGTGGGGGAGAAGGAGGGCTCTGTACCTCTGGCCCCCAAATCAGAAGTTACAGTGAGATGGATAGAAGTCCTCCTACCACCCAGGCAGGAGGTGATGTCCCCGTCAGGTGGATACAGCATTATTTCATATCTGTTTTCTTTTTTCTTTCTTTCTTTTTTTTTTTAGACAGAGTCTTGCTCTGTTGCCAGGCTGGAGTGCAGTGGCACAATCTTGGCTCACTGCAAGCACCACTTCCCTGGTTCAAGCAATTCCCCTGCCACAGCCTTCCGAGTACCTGGGACTGGAGGCATATGCCACCACGCCTGGCTAATTTTTTTTTTGTATTTTAGTAGAGATGGGGTTTCACCATGTTGGCCAGGATGGCCTCGATCTCCTGACCTCATGATCCACCCGCCTCAGCCTCCCAAAGTGCTGAGATTACAGGCGTGAGCTACCGCGCCCAGCTATTTCATTTCTTATCTCATTTAACAAGGGACTCTAAGAAAGACAAGACTCTCATTTCTGTGGAAAGAAATGACAAGATCCAAATAGGGGACCAGGGCCCAGCCAAGCAAGCAGTCTGTATCACAGCAGGCCCTAGACCAGTGCTGACCAATAGAAATATAATGTGAGCCACAGTGTAATTAAATAAAGAGAAACAGATGAGCCAGGCAAGGTGGCTCAAGTCTGTAATCCCAGCACTTTGGGAGGCCGAGGCCGGTGGATCACGAGGTCAAGAGATCGAGACCATCCTGGTCAACATGGTGAAACCCCATCTCTACTAAAAATACAAAACATTAGCTGGGCATGGTGGCGCATGCCTGTAATCCCAGCTATTCGGGAGGTTGAGGCAGGAGAATTGCCTGAACCCAGGAGGCGGAGGTTGTGGTGAGCCGAGATCGTGCCATTGTACTCCAGCCTGGGTAACAAGAGTGAAACTCCGTCTCAAAAAATAAATAAATAAATAAATAAATAAATAAACAGATGAAATTCTTTTTAATTATATATTTTATTTAACCCAGTATTTCCAAAATGCAAGTATTTTGTCATTA
The DNA here is from genome assembly GCF_009761245.1 of Sapajus apella. NCBI lineage: Eukaryota > Metazoa > Chordata > Mammalia > Primates > Cebidae > Sapajus > Sapajus apella. The sequence goes on along the minus strand of NW_022437002.1, from coordinate 7,672,577 downwards.
TGGTTAATATGAAAACACTTTTTTCATGAGCTATTTTACATTCTTTTTTCCTAAGTCTTTAAATTCCCATATGTATTTTATACTTTCAGCCCATCTCAACACAGACTGGCTATATTTCAAGTGCTCAATAGCCATGCATGGCTAGCGGCTCCTGTATTTGACAACACAGCTCCATACACAAAGAGAAGGGGGAGGGGAGAGGAATCCTAACCTCTGGGACAATCTGCGGCGGGGGTGGGGCAATCAGAGCGACATGACCTCCTCATTGTCTGTGTTTCTCTTTGGCCATTCTTCCACCTCACTGCCCCAACTGGCTGTTTCCAACCAAATTGGCCTCACCTTCAAGGCTCTCTAAAGATGAAGGTTCTGGGAAGGACAGAGAAGAATCCAGAGGAAATGGATTTCTGCTCCGGTGCATACACATGGGGCAGGGGCGTGCTACTGCTGCGGCGTAAAGAGTTGTGCCCCACAGTCTGGGAGCACGATTGTGTCTATGCACCTGTGTGTTACAGAGATGCTCCAGCACACCAGCACTGACCTTCCGGGAGCCTCCCGCAGCCTCAGTCCCCGGGAAATGCCCAGTTTCCTTCATAATCATGTCAGGGAAGGGACAAGAGATGGCACATTTCACTCTAGTGGAATGTTCTATAAAGCCTGTCAGGTGAAATTTGTCTCTTGAAAAATGATCAGGAACTTTTAGAGATGAAGATCAACCACTTCTAGGCAGAGACCAGTCCATCTTCCACTGCAATTCTGGCTCAAGCACTCCACAGATGAGTTGAGTCCCTCAGATGCCACATCAAAGTTCTGGTAAGAGTGAGGGAGTGAAAGGGCACACAGCCTCTGACCAGTGGCATGGACTTGGTGCAGCCACTGCCATGGGCTCCACTGCCCAGAGGAGAGTTCTGGGGAGGGCAGAGGAAGCAAGAGGAAGAAAGTGAGCTCTGAGAGCCACAGCCACAGCTCAGACTGCAGGGCAACAAAAGCCACTTTATCTTCTAAACTCACCTCCAAAGGAAGAAAACCCTTCTTCCCCCTCTCCCAAACTGCACCTTTGTTTAGTCAAGCCCATGTCCCCTGTCTGTAGGAAGGAGGAAAGCTCTTTTTGTACACCAGCAGAACTACATTTGTTGATGCATCTTAGTAACTATGTGCTTACAATAGAACAAAGCAGCGCTACTTAGGTCCAAGGGAGGTGAAAGAGAATCTCATGATGGTTCAGAGCTCAGGGACATCCCTGGTAGCTGGGTTGATCAGGGAAGGCCTCAGGAAGAGGTAAGTTTGATCTGTGCTTTAGAGATGGGAGGAATCAGAGAACAGAGAGTAAAAAGGAGGGCACTTTGGCAGGGGAATTCAACGTAGACCCTCTTACTCATTGCACCAGCTCTTCAGAGCTTACAAAGTATGTTCACATGTGTAATCTCATTTCCTCCTCATTGGGCTATGGGACTATGGGATTCCAGAGGTACTGCCTCATTTGAGAGGCAATTCAGCATAGTAATTAAGAGTGCAGTTTTTAAATTTCTGGTTAAATGTGGCAGATGGAATAAATGCATTATATCTGCTCCCTCAACAAACCTCACAAAAATAGAAAGAAGATATAAAGAAGCCAATGGTGGACCACAGATGTCAACTCACTTTTGGAAGATGGCAAGTGGATGGATGGGTTGGCAGAGCTGAGATAGCTGCATACCAAGTGCTATAGCAAAAGATGCCAAAGAGCAGTCAGTCAGTTGGAGACGTAGGACAAGGGAATGATTAGATATTGGAGGCACCAGTTATTCCAGAAGGTGGGAGTGAGGTATGGGCTAAGAACAAGGGAATGGGTTGAAAGTCTGCATAAGAACCAGGTCTGGCCAGCCACAGTGGCTCATGCCTGTAATCCCAGCACTTTGGGAGGTCGAGGTGGGCGGATCACTTGAGGTCAGGAGTTCAAGACCAGCCTGGCCAACATGGTGAAACACTGTCTCTACTAAAAATAAAAAATTAGCTGGGTGTGGTGGCATGTGCCTGTAGCGCCAGCTACTCAGGAGGCTGAGGCAGGAGAATTGCTTGAACACAGGAGGCAGAGGTTGCAGTGAGCCCAGATTGCACAGCCTGGGCAACTAAGTGAGACTCCGTCTCAAAAAAAGAAAGAACTAGGTCCCTTCCATAACTTACACAGACAGATAACTACATCTTCCATAGCTTGTTAAAGACTGGAGGTTTTATTCTACTTAAAAAGTGAATTAGGCCAGGTGCAGTGGCACATACCTATAGTGCCAGCAACTTGGGAGCCTGAGGTGAGAGAATGCCTTGAACCCAGGAGCTTGAGTCCAGTCTGGGAAACATAGTGAGACCTTGTCTCTAATTAAAAATAAATAAATAGGCCAGGTGCAGTGGTTCACACCTGTAATCCCAGCACTTTGGGAAGCTAAGGTGAATGGATCACATGAGGCCAGGAGTTTGAGATCAGCCTGGCCAACATGGCAAAACCCTGTCTCTACTAGAAATACAAAAATTAGCTGGTCATGGTAGGGCATGCCTGTAACCCCAGCTATTCGAGAGGCTGAGACACAAGAATCGCTTGAACCCAGGAGGCAGAGGTTGCAGTGAGCCAAGATGGTGCCACTGCACTCCAGCCTGGGCGACAGATGAGACTCTGTCTCAAAAAAGTAAAAAATAATAATAATAATAATAAATTAAAAAACCCACCAAAGTTACTCAGGAGACTGAGGCAGGAGGATCACTTGAGACAGAGCATTCTAGAATGTGGTATGTTATGGTTGTGCCTGTGAATAGCTACTGCACTCCAGCCTAGGCAACACAGCAAGATCTCATCTATAATTTTTAAATTAATTAATTAATGTTAATTAACAAATAACAAATTTAAATAACAAATTTATTTTTATTTGTTATTATACTTTAAGTTCTGGGGTAAGTGTACAGAGCACACAGGTTTGTTACATAGGTATACATATGCCATGCTGGTTTGTCGCATCCATCACCCCATCATGTACATTAGGTATTTCTCCTCATGCTATCCCTTCCCTAGCCCCTCACCCCCCGATATGCCCCAGTGTGTGATGTTCCCCTCCCTGTGTCCATGTGTTCTCATTGTTCAACACTCACTTATGAGTGAGAACATACGGTGTTTGATTTTCTGTTCTTGTGTCAGTTTGCTGAGATTGATGGTTTCCAGCTTCATCCATGTCCCTGCAAAGGACATGAACTCATCCTTTTTATGGCTGAATAGTATTCCATGGTGTGTATGTGCCACATTTTCTTTATCCAGTCTATCACTGATGGGCATTTGGGTTGGTTCCAAGTCTTTGCTATTGTGAACAGTACCACAATAAACATACATGTGTATGTGTCTTTATAATAGAATGATTTAAAATCCTTTGGGTATATATCCAGTAATGGGATTGCTGGGTCAAATGGTATTTCTACTTCTAGATGCTTGAGGAATTGCCACACTGTCTTCCACAATGGTTGAACTAATTTGTACCCCACCAACAGTGTAAAAGCATTCCTATTTCTCCACATCCTCTCCAGCAGCTGTATAATTTTTTTTTTTAAGTGAACCAGGGATGCTTCAGTTCAGAAACACGAGGCATGGTGGAAAGCAGGAGACAGATGTCATAATGAAAACAGGTGTGTTAGGAGACAGTCTGAACAATAAGATCCTAGGCTCATGAGACACGGCTTATAGAATACTGATGGCTAGGTGACTACCCTCTCGGGTGGCAACTAGGGGATTTTTTACTAGGAAAACTTAGTAGAGAAAAGATATTTAGCTGGGCATCATGCCTATAGTCCTAGCACTTTGGGAGGTCAAGGCAGGCAGATCATTTGAGGTCAGGAGTTCAAAACCAGCCTGGCCAACATGGTAAAACCCCTTCTCTACTAAAAATACAGAAATTAACCAGGTGTGGTGATGTGCGCCTGTAATCCCAGCTACTTGGGAGGCTGAGGCAGGAGAATCATTTGAACCTGGGAGGCGGAGGTTGCAATGAGCGAGATGGCCCTATTGCACTCCAGCCTGGGTAACAGTGAAAGACTCTGTCTCAAAAAAAAAAAAAAAAAAAGAACTTTAGATACTGAGAAAGAGATCAGAGGAAATGGAGAGAAAACAGAGCACAGAAATAATAGAAGAACATTTCTAGGAGGTAAAAGACATAAATTTCTAGAACAAAAAGACTTACCCAAAGACCTACAAATATAATAAATAAAAATATGCCCAATTCAAGTCTCATTTGCATGAAATTTTAGAGGACGAGGATATGGATAAAATACTTAAAGTTTCCTTACAGAAGGGATAGCATGTACACAAAGGATGACATGGAATCAGGAATGGCAGTGAACTTTTCAACAGCCCTACTGTAGCAATGCCTTTAAAGAACTTCTCTATCATTCAAGGTATAAGCCAACTGTGAGGGTAGAATAAAGAACTCTCTGAAATACAGGGTATCAAGATTTTACTTCTCATGCACTCTTTTTTAAATTTTTGGGACAGTCTTGCTCTCTCACCCAGGCTGGAGTGCAGTGGCCCAATCTCAGCTCATGGCAACCTCTACCTTCCTGGTTCAAGCAATTCCTATGCCTCAGCCTCTCAAGTACCTGGGACTACAGGTGCGCACCACCACACTTGGCTAATTTTCGTATTTTTAGTGGAGATGGGGTTTCGCCATGTTACCCAGCCTATTCTTGAACTCCTGACCTCAAGTGATCCGCCCGCCTTGACCTCCAAAAGTGCTGGGATTATAGGCATGAGCCACTGCTCCCGACCCTTCTCATGCATTCTTTCTCAGGAAGCTACTAAAGGACATGCCCTATCGCACTGACATAAGGATGTGCTTCACTAAAAAGAAAGACTAAGCCAAGAAAGAAAATATGTGTGGGATCCAGGAAAAGGGGACCCACCCCAGAAAAGTGACAAAGGGAATCCTCTGAACAACTTCTGTGCAGAAGGCCCAGAGGGAGAGGGAAGGCTCCAGTTCTCCTTAAGGGAACAAAAGCGGGGAATTAATACATGGCCTGATGTGTTTCATCATGTGGAAATTAACATTCAGAAGATGTTTACATTATATTGAAGAGTTGGGGATGAATTCATGATAAAGATATGGAAAACTAAGAAAATAGCAGAAATTAAAAACCAAGGTCATTAACACAAGGAAAGACAAAAAATCAGCATAGGAAAAATAATGGAAGATTAGTTTCAGCAGTAAATCGTGTGTGTTAAATCAGTAAGGCCAATACTGAATATTGATTTGACAAAAAATTATAATGTAACTATATTGGAATGGCAGAGAAAGGAGGGACGTGGGGTGGGATGATATAAAAATATTAAATTATGATCTTCCATAATAAGCTAAGAACCATTATTTTGATATTCAGAGGTAAATACCAGTAGACAGAGCTCAAATGGATTTTTTTTTTTTTTGAGACGGAGCCTTGCTCTGTCCCTGCCAGGCTGGAGTGCCGTGAGGCGATCTCAGCTCACTGCAACCTCCGCCTCATAGGTTCAAGTGATTCTCCTGCTTCAGCCTCCTAAGTAGCTGGGCCTACAGGTGTGTGCCACCATGCCTGGCTAATTTCTTTTGTGTGTGTGTGTATTTAGTAGAGACGGGTTTCACCATGTTGGTCAGGCTGGTCTCAAACTTCTGACCTCAAATGATCTGCCCACCTCGGCCTCCCAAAGTGCTGGGATTACAGGTGTGAGCCACCGCACCTGGCCTCAAATGGTTTAAGAGGTTACTTTGGAGAGTGAGACTTGATAGGATATAAACTGCTGTTTTTGTAGTAGGACTTGTAGTACTAGTTCACTTTTAAAAACAATGTACATGACTGGGCACTCATCTCTACTAAAAATGCAAAAATTAGCTGGGCATGGTGACGCATGACTATAGTCCTGGCTACTCAGGAGGCTGAGGCGGGAGAATCCCTTGAACCCGGGAGGCGGAGGTTTCAGTGAGCTGAGATCGCACCACTGCACTCCAGCCTAGTGACAGAGCGAGACTCTGTCTTAAAAAAAAAAAAAAGTACATGTATTGATTTGCTTAAAAAACAAAATGTAGCCTATGATTCAGATCTCCAGAAGATTAAAATGCAAGGATAGAATGTAGAGATTAAATGCAATAGGTCAGAGTCTTGTCTGCTTACTGCTGTAGTATAGATCTTGAATAAATACACTGAGGACTCAATAAATGCTATCTACTGTAGTTCTTTGTGTTTGTCTTCAGAGCACATCCCTTCACGGTGGAGTATCAGGATTGCTTCTTATCATGCATATGGATACATGTACACATATGCAGGTAAGCCTCAGGGCATATTCCTTCAACACATACTTGGTGAATGAATTAAGAATGATTCTGGGCCAGGCACGGTGGCTCACGCCTGTAATCCCAGAACTTTGGGAGGCTGAAGTGGACAGATCACGAGGTCAGGAGATCAAGACCATCTGACTAACATGGTGAAACCCCATTTCTACTAAAAATACACAAAATTTACTGGACGTGGTGGCACATGCCTGCAGCCCCAGCTTTACTCAGGAGGCTGAGGCAGGAAAATTGCTTGAACCCAGGAGGCAGAGGTTGCAGTGAGCCGAGACCGCACCATGGCACTCCAGCCTGGGGGGACAGAGCAAGACTCCATCTCAAAAAAAAAAAAAAAAAAAGACCAACATTTTCAACCTTGACCTTCAGACTCCAAGTCTTGTGTTCTTCCCTCAACAGCTAACAGCTGAACAGTTGTAGAAGCACAGAGCTGCAAAATCACCTAGATAGGCTATGGATGATAAATGGCCCTCTTTGATTGGAAAATTAGAGGGTTTGTACACAGCATAAGTGGCCAATGACTCTAGAGATGTGAATGCGTGTCAGATGGTGGAGGAGGGCTTTGAAGTGAAGTGAAATGAATTATTCGAAAGCATTGGGACCAGGTGCAGTGGCTCATACCTGTAATGCCAGACTTTTGGGAGACCAAAGCAGGAGGATAATTTGAGGCCAGGAGTTTAATGCAAGCCTGATATTGAACATAGAAAGACCCCGTCTCTACAAAAACATTTAAAAATTAGCTGGGTATAGTGGTGTGCGCCTATAGTCTTAGCTACTCCAGAGGCTGAGGTGGGAGAATTGCTTGAGCCCAAGAGTCTGAGGCTGCAGTGAGCTGTGATTGTGCCACTACACTCCAGCCTGTGTCTTAAAAATAAAATAAAATAAAAATAAAACAAAGCCTTTCTAGGATAACACAACCAGTGGTGTCTGTCCATGGTGCTGACATGAACCCCTATCCATTGCTTCAGCATGGAGCCAAGCCTCCTATCTATGTTCATCCTCTATCCCAGGCATCTTGAAATCCCATGGCACCTGTCCCTGGTCTTGACCACAATTCTCATTTGCCACTACAGCCCTAGTGATCCATATCAGAGTTTATAATTCTTAGTCACACTTTTTATGTAAAGGGACTCAAGATGACTCTTCCCTCTGTCTCAGGCATCAGAGACCTTCAGTGGTCCTACGATGCCTAACTCTGTCAAGGCTGAGGCCAAGCTCTGGTAACAGATGGCCTGACAAACTTGGGGCAGAAGGCCAGCCATCAGTAGACATGTCCAGGTCACTGGGGAGAAGTCTGGCAAGATCAAAGCAGGAGATCAGGGTCAGTGCCAATTGGGCAGAGTTCTAGCCTTGGAGGGACAAGAGAGAAAACTAATGAAGGAAGCCTGCCATGCAGACTTGGTACAATTAGAGGTAATAGAAGGGGTCATATTCTGGCAAGCACAAGAATTTCAGAACCCGGATATCATGTGCCAAGCTTAGATATAAACTCTAAGTCCAGATGGACCTTGGTGGCCTGATGAATCTGAGCCTGTCTGGTTCCCTTGCTCTTACTTGACAGTTCACCTCCCCAAAGGCAACTCAAACTATGGGCTGAGCTTCCTTGAAGGCAGAACTGCCCCAAGTCAGAGCAAACACTGAGGCTCTTGCTGTCACTTGTCCTCGACATTTAAATGATGAAAAGAGAGGTAGAAGTGGGAGCAGAGGGGGCTCCCCAGAGTGGGTGCCTCTTGAAGACAATGGAGAGTTCATTTCCAACTAACATTTTTAGTTTCTACTGTGTGGGATCCACCAGCCTTAGCCTCCCAAAGTGTTGGGATTACAGGCGTTAGCCACCATGCCTGGCCTCAACAATCTACTGAGGAAGCTATTTTTCATCCCATGCATAGAGAAATTGGAGCTCAGAAAGACAAAAGACTTGCCCAAGGTCACATGATAAGTATGTGGCAGAATCCCTCCTTTTTTCATCTTATGATGTAGGCACCAGGCTGAACCCTGCACCCACTCACTCACACTGGACCCTCCAGGCAGACGGTGCCTTTCTGAAAGGCCATCTATCCTTCTACCAGCTGCAACCAGCATGACTGAATGAGGTGGGTACAATTTATGTCCCCACCTTTGGTTGGGTGCAGCTAAAGTGGCTTTGAGCACCCATCAGCTCTGGGGTTTGGAGGAGGTCTGGAGACTTCAAGTGGCAGGGAGGGGGAGAAAACCTCTGTGGAGGGAAGAATCTGGAGGGAATGGGGATGGGAGAGGACTGGCTTCCTGCTGCTCCCAGAACGATTCTCACCTGCCAATCGATGTCTGGAGACTCACGCAAGTGCTAATCAGCTCCATTGACACACGCAGGCTGGGGCTACAATCCATTTTCACATGGAATGACAGATCGATTCCTCATTCTCTACAGTCCCCAACCAGCCTCATCAGGCCATCTGTCCTTGAGGGACTGAGAAGCTGGTTAACTCTCTGTACCTCTGGCCACCTGTGAGCTTTGCCCTTCTCTATATTCTCCTCCAGATACAATCTCACTCCCTAAACCATTGCCAGGCAGAGCAATACAGTGAAACTCCAGGCTGGGAGTCCAACACACCTGGGTTCCACTCTTAGATCAGCGGCTAATTGAGTGACTTTGGACCAGTCACTTCACCTTTTCTAACCTCAATTTTCTCAGCTGTGCAGCAGGGATAAAAATGCCAGCTCTGCAGGGTTTCTGTGAGGACCCAATTATAGTTAGTGAATGTAACATGGGGGAAAACTGCAAAATGGAATTAATATAAAGCCCAGGCTGCTGCTCCTAGAATAGTTTCTTCCCCCAAACCCAGCCCCCTACCTTTCACCTAAAGCCCTGTTTTTGAGGTCTGAATATACTGGGAGTGCATTTCTGTTGACATAAATCTTGGAGAGGTTGTCTCCTCTCTCAGGTTATGTTAAGCGGCCAGAAACATCTCTTGATCCCTTGTTTTCCTGACATGATCAGACCTTTAGTGGAGACCTCTGAGCCCTGGAAGCTGAGCTTAGAAGCAGCAGAAACCAGGTAGGCAGGAGCTGGACCCAGCCAACCCAGGTGGAGTGTCTGGAAAAAGGGCATTTCTAGGGCTCTGAGTAAATTTCTAGGTTTATCTCCTACACTCAAAAGTAAAATCCCACCCATATTGACACACATATATATTATATCATATATATCTACACACACATATACATGATATACATGTATGTAGATAGACAGATATAATTTTTTGAGACAGAGTCTCCCTCTGTAGCCCAGGCTGGAGTGCAGTGGCATGACCATAGCTCATTGCAGCCTTGAACTGGGCTCAAGTTACCCTCCAGCCCCCACCACACTCAACCAATTTTTTTGAAGACAGGGTCTGTATCTGTCATCCAGCTGGAGTGTAGTGGCATGATCACAGCTCACAGCAGCCTTGACCTCCCCAGGCTTGGGTGATCCTCCCACCTCAGGCCCTGAGTACCTGGGACTACAAACATGTGCCACCATGACCAGCTACTTTTTTGTAGCATTAGGGTTTTGCTATGCTGCCCAGGCTGATCACAAACTCCTGGGCTCAAGTGATCCACTGGCATTAGTCTCCCAAGGTGTTGGGATTACAGGTGTGAGCCTCAACAAATTTTTAAATTTTTCATACAGGCAGAGTCCTGCCATATTGCCAAGGCTGATCTCAAACTCCTGGCCTCAAGGGATTCTCCTGCCTTGGGCTCCCAAAGTGTAAGGACTATAGGCATTAACTATCACACCTGGCCCCACGTTCACATATATTTTGACAGTGTTTGTCAGTTTTATTTAACTTCAGAGAAGAGGACCACATTCTAGAGATGCTCTTCACATTCTTCCCATAAGATGCTCTTCATATTCTTCCCATACATATTCTCTGCTAGAAGGCAGCACCCTCTTTCTTCCTCAACCCTATTCCCGGTCATAGATGATTATACAGGAGTAGGAAACATTTACCCAAGCTGGGCCAATCAGATTCTTTCTAATTTCATGTGCACTGTGGTAAAGAGGAATTAACCATTTGAGGGTAGCCATAGTAATGTATGCGAAAACAGAGGAAGCCAGTTTACTGAGAGGAGACTGGAGCAGACATGCAGATAAATGCAGAGGCAAGAACTCAGAAGGCCCTGAGAGAGCAGTGCGAGAGTTGCTGCAAGATGACTTTCTAGTTCCAGAGCATATTAATTGTACTTCTTTGTCTCTGTTTTGGTCCACTACAAACAACCTTTTATGAAGCTGGCTTGTATGCATTTCTGCTCTATTAGAATCTAATAGCCAGACTCTAGCTAGAACAAACCCAAAGCGTGTAACTGCTGCTTTAACTGTTTTTTTTAAACCATCTAGCATTAATATTGACATGTTAAGTGGACAATTATAAACTGAATTAGAAGCTGTTTGGCCATGGAACGGGTCTTCCAAAGTGCTTCTGAACTAAGTGTCTGCACACTGCATGTACCCCGGGGTTAGGTTGCCGCTCATTTATTCATTTTTAAAAGTATTCAATTTTAATGTTTGATAGTAACTACTATGTTCCAGGTACCATACTATATACTGAACATACAAGGTAAGCAATACAGTCTCTGCTTATTTGAAGACTGCTTTTTATTGGGCTAAGCCTAAACACATTTAATTTAAATACACATATAGCGCCACACCTGATATCTCCTAGGAAATGTTATACATACACTTCACATATGAATTAACTCATTTAATACTTACATCATCCTTATGGGGCAGATACTATTATCATATCTTTTTTTACATATTAGAAAGTTGGAGGACAGAGAAGTTAAATAACCTGCCCAAGTTTACACAGTTGTCAAGTGGTCTTCTCGATGCCATCACTCATACTTAATGATCATATCATACTCCCTCTCAGCACAAATGAATAACATTCAGGGATGAATCTGAACCAATATCTTTGTTCTCATGTAGGCCCATTTCCCCAGATGAGGGCCAGGAAGCTGAGCATATCTAGCCAGTTACTAAGAGTGACTGAAGGGAGCCCCATCAGCTACCTCTGATGCCAGGGACTTGGGCCCAGGCTACTGGAAAGGCGCTTTGGTCACCACCCCTTCTACCCTGGACCCTGCACAGCCATTTGAACTCTCCAGAGCTGCCAGATTTCTGAGGTCTTCAGAGAGATTCCTGGTGAGGGATACCAGGTCACTCATGGCTAGCTATTTGGCATATGCCTCCAAACAGAGAGTTGCCCTGCCCAGGGCCTGCATCTTCTTATTGTACTCTGGGTTCTTTCTATTCCAGAGCATCCATAGCCAGCTGCTCTGATTCAGAAGTTTTCTCACATCCGTGCCTGCCTTTTCACCCCATTTCCTGACTGCATCATTGTCCACTGGGATGGTGCTTACAGCCTCTTCATGGCTCTGCTGGGGCCAGGTCTCTCTCCTCTGAATTCTTCTTCATAACTCCTACAATGAACTTTCTAAAATACATGCCTATGTCATGCTCTTGCTTTAAAAACAATGGATCCCCTTAAGATGTTACTATTAGGGGAAACTGGGAGTGATATTGGAACTCTCAGGACTCCTTTTCAGTTTTTCATAAATTGAAACTTATCCCAAAATATGAAGTTTGTTTAAAGAAGCAATGACTCACCATATCACTTACCCCGATACTCAGGATGCTGTGTCAAGTCCCTGCCCCCTGCTGCCTTCTCATCATTCCTTGAGGGTGTCATCCTTTTGGAAACCTCAACACCATACATTGTTTGGAGTGCTCTTCATACCTTTAACTTTCCACCCTGGTAGCCTGATGAGCTCCTAACCAGTCATATTTGTTTATCAGACATGTATATAATTTTTAACTATGTATGAAGCACTTAACAAATATCAATTCTTCTGATCTTTACAACCATCCCATAAGGAAGCTACTATTGTTAACTCATTATACAGATGGGAGAATTAAGGGATGCACAAAGAAGTTCAATAACTACACATGCCCCAACCCACATAAAGGTTGGATTCAAACCCAGGTAGTCTGGACCAGACTCCACACTCTTAACGACGACTCTGTGCTGTCTTTTCAGCTCTCAGAGTTCAGCTTAAATATCACCTCCCCGGGAGCTTTCTTTGATTCATTTCCAGCAAAATTACCATCTTCTCCACTCTCAGATCCCATATCTGTTGTATATTTATTCATTTATTAATTCAGATGCTCATTCATTCAATATTTATCAAAACATATATACTGAGCTCTCACTATATCACATCTTTTTTCTAGGCACTGGGAATCTACCCATCTGCAACACTCTGTGTAATCCTATACTGGAATTATGTGTTGATCTCTCTCCCCCTCTGTACTATTTCTTGAAACTATTAATCTTTGTAACTTCTTTAGAATCTTACACAGTACCTAGCATGTGGTTTGTCCTCAGCAAATGTGCTTTGAAGGAATAAATGAATAGTTATCAAGAATTGCGATGACAGTAATGATAATGTCAACCATTCAGATGAGTCTGGTGTGTGACTGGGACAGTGCAGGCTGTGGGCCAGGGGCCAGATACATCATCACAGTCAAGCCCTGGGCCAGGAGGCTCCTGGGGAGATGACAAGTGCCTTCTGCATGTAGATCAAACCATCTTTGTCACTGTGATTATATCTGCCATTAGTGTTGGTGCTATGCTACGGTATGGCAGGTGCCAGCAGCAAACTGGCTTGCCACACTTTCTCATAGCAAGAGAAGCATCAGGGAGGCAAATGCTCCTAGAAGATGAGCAGCAAGGAGGACCAGGCTCAGGCTGAGCTTTCTGCTCCAAGTCTCAGCAATCCAAACATCAGCTCAGCTCTGGGTGGCTGCAGCCAGGGCATATTTGCATCTTACTCCTGTCTCTGCGGTTAAAAGTCCTAGATATATTAGGGATGGGATATGGAGAAGTGGGTTGCTATGGAGCAGGAGTCACCAAATTAAAGAACCCTGAGCAAGAGGATTCATCAACTTTCATTGGGTCAGAGCCTGAGTGCATGATGGAGAAGTTAGGGATGGGCTCCATGGAAGTTGGGTTTGAGGTGAGAATGGAGGGGAACAGGTAGAGCAGGGGTTAAAAATGCCTTCATAGTCCCATACCCTGGAGGAGGCATGCTAGGCTTTCTCATTCTATACAATCTCCTTGGGGACCAGAAGTCAGATGGCATAAATGACACTTCTGATGTTTGTGCAGAATCCTCTTATGTTCTCTATGACTTTTCCTGAAGGATCCCAGAAATGCTGTATTGAATGATTATAGGTTTCCTATGTGACTGGAATTCTCTAAAAGTCAGGTCTATTTCCCTGCCTCTGGGCAAGTGGTTGAAACAATTATAGATGGCAAATAACAGTTGCTTGCCAGTAAGGTGCTTGGTGCAGTCAGTTTCAGACCGTACAAGGCAGCAACCAGTCTCTGATCATGGACCACTCCAGTTTTACTGGGTCTGTATCAGCTCCTGTGAGACCTACAAGTGTTGTGGTTTTGGCCATCAGCAGACGTGACTGCCCTGATTCCTGGGGGTAATGCAAGGAGTAGGAAGGTGCCATTCGTCTGAAAGCCCCTGAGATGCTGGAGCCTGCTGCTGAAGACAACAGGTAGCCCTGGTGTTTGCATTTTAGGCCAATCACACACTCCAGGGATGAGGCGAGGCGAAGATAAGATATTCTAGGGAGAGGCCTTCCTTTCACATGGAGAAGCTAAAAGCTAGAGCGCAAGAGCTAGCCGTAAAGTTTACCCAGTCTCTAGGCCCCTGATCTTCGGTTTTTCTTAAGATTGGCTCCATTCCAAAGCCTTCAAACTGAATGCCAAAATTCTTTTTCCTGGGGGAGTACTGGGGAAGCAGGAGAGAGAATTTGAAATTAAAGAAGGTTTTTATCTCTCCTGGCTCTATTTCTCTAAGATTCTGCTTGAGGTACCCTGGGCCAAGAAGGATATTGCCTTTCAGGGTACTTATTCCTAATCTGCACAATTTACTCATTTGTACTTTAATCTTACTCCAGCTGCCCCCAAAACACCATCACCCATCCTTGGCCTTCTCCTTTGCCGTGCCTCTCCAGCTGAGGCTTTCCACTTTCCAGACATTGGGTTGCTACTCTTCCTTCCATCTGGCCTGATCTCCCTCTGGAGGACTCAGTGATGGACTTCCTTCTGATACAGACCTGGGACCTCCCACACTGATAGATGGCTCTCATGGACAGTTTTTACCTGGCATTGCTTGCCCCTTTTAATAACTATTGGATGGCTCTGAGGCTTGAACAAAGATCTTTGAAGGAGGTGAATACATTTATTGAATACCTACTGTATACCTATAGGCACTAGGCTTAACACTTTGGTTTACCTCATTTCATCCTCACAACTACTCTATAAGGTAAGTACTATCATGATCACCTCCCATTTTATATCATATGAAACTGAGACTCAAAAATGTTGACTGTCCAGGTTTGGTGGCTCATGCCTATAATCCCAGCACTTCGGGAGGCCAAGGCAGGAGGATGGCTTGAGCCAAGTTCCAGACCAGCCTGAGCAACATAGTGAGATCTTGTCTCTACAAAAAATACAAAAATTAGCCAGGTATAGTGGCACACACCTGCAGTTCCAGCTACTTGGGAGGCTGAGGTGGGAGGATCCCTTGGGCCCAGGAGGTTGGGCCTGTAATGAGCCGTGACTGCACCGCTGCACTCCAGCCTGGGTGACAGAGCAAGACCCTGTCTCAAAAAAAAGTTGACCATCTTGATCAAGGTTTCCCAGCTAGTAAGTGGTAGAGCCAGGACTCAAATTAAGGTTTCTTTTATTTTCAAATACAAGCCTTTAACTACCATGTTGACTATTTATACAAGTTGGAGAAACTGAGTTTTCTGGAACATGACGAACATCACTGTTGAGCAGAGACCATTCTATGGACCACCAAGATATATGCGTTCAGAAGAGAGACTCCTGAGCTGATGCAGAGATTCTAAATAGAAATGTGATGAGGGAAGATGAATGTCCAGACTAAAGTAAAATTATATACCATGAAGGTCAAAGATGTGATAAAAAGCACTTTGTAGGAAAGGAGAGGGCTGGTAATTTGTGCAGAAAAATGCCTATTAAAAGGATTTTAAAATGCTGCATACCACTTTAGGTGTCTAATCATCCATAGAATATGGATGACAAAAAAATGAACTTGTCCTATTTACCCAACCCAGGTGTACAAACAACCTCAGAGGTACCACCAAGACTTTGTAGAATGGGGCACCTTGCTTTAGCATGTAAGAGAGTGTTTTATGCAAAGTGGGCCTAATAAGGCCAAAACCTTGAGAGATGGGGCCTGTTCCAGAGGGGCAGCTAGTGTATGTCAGATGCAATAGAAGAGGCAAGGGCAGCACTGAGAAGTGAAGCCAAGCACAACTAATGAGTATCAGTGGTTCAACATCAAGACCAGCTTCTGAAGTAAAGGTAGGACCTAAGAGTGAAGCTAAAGTCATCGAGGGTCCAGTCAGAAGATGTCAAGTGACCTGGATATCATTTGCTGAAGAAATGAGGCAGGAGAAATGAGAGCTTAAAGAGGAAGGCGATGGTCATTTAATTAACCATAGTTCTGGCACATGATGCCTTGCTATCATGAGACTGCTTCCTGTCAAGCCGTGGACTGCTTTAAAAGTGCTGACTTACATCTAGCAATGGAAAGATGTACCTTGTTCAAAATAAATTTATTTACTGGAAGGAGTGGGAGTATAAACCGTATGACAGGAAAGTATACCTTAGTAGTGGGTGTGAACTTTACACAACACTCATGCTTAGAAATGAAACATTTTTCTGCATTCCATAAATATCATTTAAGCCCTCACTTGCTTCGATTAACAAGAAATTCAATTTCAGAAACATTTTTGAGGGCTGTCCCTCTCCCTAGGATTATATAACAATTCTGAACAATGCACACTGGCTTGGATTGGGTTCCCTAGAAGCATAGTTTCAGACAGGGATTCTTGTTGAAGTGATTTACTAGGGGAGTAATTTCTGGAGGAAGGGTGTGAGAGATGAAGTATAGGACAGGGAGTAAAAAGTTGGTGAGAATGTGATTGCAAGGCCAATTGCCTCGTGAAGAGGTTGGACACGCCCACTTCTGCACTCAGCACCTAGCCCGCCTTGGAAAACCCCTCTGCACTCAACACTAAGCTCTGCACTCGGCACCTAGCCCGCCATTGGAAAATCCCGCCTACCTACCAATAGCAGCCTGCCCCAACCACACCCTGTTTCCCTGCAACCAATCAAATGCCTTCACTCTCTATAAAACCCCCCATGCCCAGAAAAGTCAGGGGTGACTTCCCTGGCCTTTTTCCTTGGGACCGTGGAACCTGGCCCAGGAGCTTAATAAATCGGCATTTAATCTTTTTGTGCTGGCCTCAGTTTCCTCATTTTAAACTCGGCAATAGCCCTTACAGTGATCTCAGCTGATTCTACAAAAAATATCTGGAGCATAGGTTGGACCATAGAATTAGTTCCCCACTGAGGCAACAGATCCCGCCTTTTCTATCCCTGTGTCAATTAGTTATTGATCAAGGTGGGGTACAGCCTCCCAGGTGAGGGGAATGACGATTTTCCAGAAGAAAGGGTAGAAGTGAGTTGTTGTCAACACAGCTGGAGGGAGGTGCACTGATAGATCCACTATGGTCCACCCCTTTCACCTAGCAGCTTCACTTGCTTCTCACATGAAATTCACTTGGTCTACGCAGAGCTTCTCCTGCATCCTAGTTGGCCACAATTTCTGAGAAAACTTACAGGAGGAGGGTTTATGGAATGAAACATAGCCCATGCTGTTGCATTTGGTCCTGAGCTATAACTGACAGTCATCATCTCCTTCTTCTGCCATTTAGGCTTTTCTGATGAGTCAACCTACATTCTCATTCTCATGCTGTCCTGGCCACCAGATCCTTATCAGGCTATGGTTGCTAAAATTGCCCATTTACAGTTCAACTGGGTGTGAGAATGCCAAGAAATGTTCCAGCAGATCACCTGAGTGTCAGACAGATTGCCCTCTGCCCTCATTATGCAGCAGCAATCCTATCTCTTCATGATGATTAGGGTTAATGACTCCTGAAAAATTGCTCATGCAGCTTTACTTGTGCCCTTTGGATTTGCTTGAGTTTGGTCTCAGATATATCACTTTCATTTTATGATGGATCACCGCTGGGCCCACTTGACCTTATAACTTGGTGGGTTTGTCAGAATCTAACTCAATATGGAAAGATGAAGCTACATGGCCATTTAATGTCCTATGGTCAGACACTGTTTCTACAGGATGATACACCTTTTAAATTTGAGGTACAATTCTTCCATTGTAAATTAGCAAAACTTTCATCTGGCATTTTCCTCTACAAAAGACACTTCTAGTAACATGTGATCATCCGGGTCAAATGGCCCAAGTGACAAGGCTATTTATATTGCAGTCTGCTGCTGCTGCACAGTCATTTCTTGCTCTGGGCACACTCAAAGCTGGCAGCCTTCCACATGTCAATAGATGAGACTACCACTCAATATCCAAAACAAAAATACAAAGCCTAATTTATTGCTTACATAAGCATATCCTTATTCTGGTTAGGCACAGTTTCCTCTAAGAAGAGCAGATTGCTAATCTTAGAGTTCTGGGAAAGCATGGAATTCAAGGACTAGTGAATTTTCAGAGGCATGAGTGGGTTGATAGGTGAGACAGTTCGTTGGTTGACATTCAGAAGTATATTTGCTGGAATGACTTAAATCCTGATTGGCTGACTTTTAGAAACAAGAAGTTGTCACTGAGTGGTTTGCTTGCAAAAAAATATGGTCACTGACGTTTGTTGTTGATTGATTAAAAGATTTTAAAACCAGCTCTGGTGATTACTTGGTATGGAATTCTCATTTATTGATTAGATGGTTTCAAAAGAGATTCTGAGGGCTGGGCGCAGTGGCTCACGCCTGTAATCCTAGCACTTTGGGAGGCCTAGTGGGCAGATCACCTGAGGTTGGGAGTTCGAGACCAGCCTGACTGACATGGAGAAACCCTGTCTCTACTAAAAATACAAAATTAGCTAGGCGTGGTGCCTCATGCCTGTAATCCCAGCTACTTGGGAGGCTGAGGCAAGAGAATCGCTTAAAACTGGAAGCAGAGGTTGTGATAAGCTGAGATTGTGCCACTGTACTCCAGCCTGGGCAAGAAGAATGAAACTCCGTCTCAAAAACAAACAAAAAACAACAACAAAACAGATTCTGACTTGATACCCTGGACTCAGAAAACAGTCTTCTCATAAGAATGTGGCAATGTTTACACTCTCGATTTTCCCTTTTTGTCTTCAATAAGCAAAGGCAATCTTAGAGACCAACAAAAATTATCTAGATATTTATCATTATTATTGATTTTCTTTGAAAAGGAAGGTTCATTTGGAAAGGGATAATTTTTAGTTCCAGTGTCAATCAACACGGTTTATCCTGTTTTTGTCTTTGAGTCATATACTGAATCATCTGTCAGGGCAGCAGCTGTGTAGATGCAGATGACTCCAGACAACAGGCATCAAGCAACTGCGAGAAAATAACTGGAAATGTAAGAAGAATCTGAAAGGCACTCTGTTCACATGGCCCAAGATTTTTCAGGCCTGACCAAGAAAACACGTTTAAACAACTCCTTGAGTCTACCTTAGATAGCTAGGTTGTGTTTTCTTTCAGCTTATATGTAAATTGTTCCTTTTACCTGGGCTGTTAATGCAGGTACAGTATGAAATCAGGGACTAGATTTTGTGCCCCTATGATGTAATCTCTAAACCTCTTATAAATTTGTTTTTCTATTTTACAAGAGGTTCTTGCTTAAGGAGTTTAGATATGGCAGCCTGTTAGCTGAGGATCTGCTAAAGCATTTTCTTTAGCATCTAGTATCTCTTTTACTATAGGTCTTTACCTTTACCAACAGTAATTTCTTTGGGTAGCATCAAGTCATTAAACATATCAGCTCCCAGTTCATACATTTACTGTCTTATTTTTAGCAATTTAACATGCCTAGAGGGGGTCACATTTCAGTCATTTGAGTTGATTTGGCTTTCAGTCAAGGAATTGAATTCTACAAGAGCATGGACTACTGTGCTGTAGGAGAATTAATATAGCCTAGAGGCAATACCATGAATATATACTATTTATTCCATGTGAATGCAAACTGCTTCTGATTCTACTTGAATGACTCAGAAATAATGCATTATTTGATCAATAGCTGCAGACTGTGTACCCAAGATTGTATTATTCTGCTCTAGTAATACCAAATCTAACACAGCAGATGCAATGGGGGTTATTATTTGTAATAAGCCATCTCATCTTTACATGAGGCAGATCAGTCATTTAAATGGATTTATGATGGGACACCCACCACTACTGAATCCTTCACATATTTGAGGGTGGCATCAATTTCTGTTAATCCCCTAGTATAGTATTGTTTTCAAAATAGCTTTATTGAGATATAATTGACATACAATAATATGCACATACAATATTTTGACATATGCATACACCTGTAAAGCCATAACCATTATCAAGATAATGAACATATCCATCATCCTCCAAAAGTTCCTCATGTCTACTGCATCGCTTCATCTGATCCCTCTCTTCCTCTTCCATCCCTTGGCAATCACAGATCTTCTGTCATTATGGATTATTTTGCATTTCTAGAATTTTATATAAATGAAACCATACAGTGATTTTTGTCTCTTTTCTTCACTCAGTATAATAGAGGCGTATCCATACTGCTGTGCACAACAGTTCATTCATTTTTATTGCTGAGTAGTATTCCATTGCATGGATATCACAATGTGTTATGCTGTTGATAGGCATGACTCTCTTTCTCTGTCTTTTCCAGTGTTTTACTATGACAAATAAAGCTGTTATGAATATTTGTGTACAAGCCTTTGTGTGTCTTTATGTTTACAGTGGGTATCTAGTAGACAGCATATAGCTGGGTCTTCCTTTCTCATCTTATCCGACAATTTCTGCCTTTCAATTGAGGTGTTTGGACCACTTATATTTATGTGATTACTGATATCATTGGATTTAAATCTACCATCGTGCTATTTGTTTTCTATTTGTCTCTTAAGCTTTTTCTTCCTTTTTTGTCTTCTTTCAGATTGAGTATATTATTCCATTTTGTTTTCTGTTGACACATTAGCTACAGCCCTTTGTAGTATTATTTTACTGTGTTTGGGGTTTATTGCATGCATCTTTCACTGACTACCTTCAAGGAATGTTATACTACTTCAGGTACCGTATGAGTACTTTACAGCAGTATATTCCAATTCCTCCCCTCCTGGCCTTTGTGCTTTTGTTATCCTACATTTCACTTCAAAATATATTATAAATTCTACAATACGTTATTTTTGCCTTAAACAATTATCTCTTAAAGACATACAAATTTCTCTCTTTCTCTTTCCTTCCCCCTTGCCTCTCCCTGTTCCTTCATTTAAAACAGAGTCTTTCTGTCATCCAGGCTGGAGTACAGTAGCACAGTCCTAGCTCACTGTAACCTCAAACCTCCTGCCTCAGCCTCCCAAGTAGTAGTAGCTAGGCATGTACCACACCAGGTTAATTTTCTTTCTTTCTTTCTTTTTTTTTTTTTGAGATGGAGTTTCGCTCTTGTTACCCAGGCTGGAGTGCAATGGCGCAATCTCGGCTCACCGCAACCTCCGCCTCCTGGGTTCAGGCAATTCTCCTGCCTCAGCCTCCTGAGTAGCTGGGATTACAGGCACGCGCCATCATGCCCTGCTAATTTTTTGTAGTTTTAGTAGAGATGCGGTTTCACCGTGTTAACCGGGATGGTCTCGATCTCTTGACCTCGTGATCCACCCGCCTCGGCCTCCCAAAGTGCTGGGATTACAGGCATGAGCCACCGCGCCCGGCCTTCTTTTTTTTTTTTTTTTTTTAGAGGCGTGAGCTTGCTATGTTCCCAGGCTGGTCTTGAACTCCTGGCCTCAAGCAATCCTTCTGCCTTGGCCTCCCAAAGTGGTGGGATTACAATTGTGAGCCACTGTGTCCAGCCTTCACTTTCTGTCTTTAATGAATCAATGGCACTCAGCAATAGCCACCCAATTCCTTGGTCCAGACAATTACTGTTTTTCTCATATTTCTCAAGTGTCCAAGAGTTTTCCAGCTACTACATACTTTCCACTGTAACCCCCATCCCATTTAAACACAGGTGAAAGTCTGAGCTTTCATCTGCTGTAGCACTGTTACAGGAGGTTGGGAACTGTCAATATTCTTTCATTGCCAGGATTGGTGTCCTCATCATCCTCCAGCCAGTAAGTGATCCTGCTCCAGAATCCCTTGGAGACTGCTTTCTAGGATCACATCTGGTGCCAAACGCTTTTTAGCTTGAGTTCCCTAGAAGTGAACCAAAATGAGAGTGCTAGTACAATTCATTAATTGGGGAAGTGCTCTCAGGAGAAGCAGAGTTAGGAAGCAAGATAGGGGAGGGAGGAACAGCTAAGCCAGAACTTGATCTTGGCTGGAGACCAGCTTTAGACTGATCCCACAGGGAGACTCTGGAGGACAAACTGTATCCCACTTAAATTCAGTTAATGGATCTTTTATCCCTGTGTCAGTCAATCAATCATTGGCAAGGGGTAGGTATTGGCAAACAGCCTCCTAGGCAAGGGGGACTCCTGTTTGGCTGAGGGAAATTCTCTCAAGAAAAGGGGAGTTGTGAGTTGTTATCAACCAACATTTATAACAGCTGGAAATGGGTGCCCAGGTAGGTAAAGGGAATAAGGGCAGGGTATCAACAGTATGCAGTACAGTGACTGTCCTAAATGTTTAGGGGTGTGCCTCTGATCTCCAGTCTGCCCTTGTCCCAATTCTATTGTCTAAGCTCACAGGGTCTTTTGAGGGTGGGCTACACCGATGCCTTTATCTCAAGTTTGGGCTTGGGAGTCTTGGCAAGGTTGGTAGCTTCCACATTACGGCTATGTTCCCAAAACACTGCAGTCATTCTTCATTAAGGTTCTGCCAAACTCGCAGAATATGGTTCCTTACACTCATGCAACAACCAGACCTGCATCTTTGTCCCATCTCAGGGGAAAACACAAAGCAAACTTCTCTTCTGAATGCCTCTTTCATACAGAAGAAAATTGAGGCTCAGGGAGGCTAAATGAATTTTGCACCAAGGCTGAAAGAGGTAGAGCTAGGACAACACGTGTTAACTTACAGCCTTCCACTCTATCAGGGAGGAAGATTATGGTCCATGAGCCAAGTCCACCTTCCTCCTTCCCCTACCTGTTTTGCAAGCAAAGTTTTATTGGAACATAGCCATGTCCTCGTTAATGTATTGCCTATGGCTGCTTTCACGCTATAATGGCATCACTGAGTAGTTGTTACAGAGGGAGTATGACCTGGAAAGCCAAAAATATTTATTGCCTGTAAATATTTTCGCTACATCATGCTCCTTCTGTGAACCTCCACAGACTTTATAATTCTAAGACCCAGTTATTCTAAGGATTTAGTTGGAGGAGGGATTCTCCCTGATTCTTAGTGAGACAGCACAAGGCAGGTCTTGAAAACCTACTTTCTTCTATACTAGCAGGAAATTAGGGCAGATCTAGTGCTACTTAGCTAAAGGGGATTTTGAAAAGTCCTGGGGAGATCTGGCTTTGGTGTCATGTGACTATAGTCTCAGCTACTTGGGAGGCTGAGGCAGGAGGATCACTTGAACCCGGGATTTTGTCTAAAAAAAAAAAAAAAAAAAAAGGCCTGGCGAGAAAGAGGGATGAATCAGCTTAAAAGGTAGCCCTTAAAAAAAATAATAATGAAAAGACTGTAGATCTTCCAATTCAGAATTCTGCAGCATTTGTGAATGAATTAATATTGGTATGTATAAAGGAAAGGTCTGGAAGGTTTGGTGAGTGGTTACCTTTGGTGGAAGGAGAGACATTTAACTCTTCCATTTCTTCTATATTGTTTGTGTTTGTGTGTGTGTGTGTGTGTGTGTGTGTATATATGTATGTATGTATGTATATATAGTATAACCAAATACTTTTTGCAATTAAAAAAACACACAAACACACACAATAAGAAAGTGGCGGGGAGAAAGAGAGAGAGAGAGAGACCCACCCCCTCCTACTGGTATTTAAGAAAAGAATCTATCTTTCTAGAATGATGGATGCAGCTGTGTTCGTAGTGGATGGTTGACTTAATGACCTCACTTGCCCCTGGCATCCATCCCATGATTGATAGGCTGCCTCAAATTCCTCAGGCTCTGTGTTCCTTTATGAGCAGGGAGCTGGAAGAAACATTCAGAATAAAGTACAGGCAAACATTCTGCAGAGGCAAACGAATTGCATAGTTGTGTTTGAAGATACAATTGCAACTATTTTCCCATTTCTCAGTAAGCTAGTATGAAGACTCATTTGTGGATGTCAGAAACCCAGTCAAGAAATATTTCAACCTTTTTTCAGAATTGCTTCATGATATAAAGGGATGGCTGAGTTTGTTTCTATTAGAAAAAATACAAATAATATATGAGCATTGTAAAACATTCAAACAATACTAATATGTATAAAATAAAAAGTGAAAGTCCTCCCTTGAAATCACACTCACCAGGGTAATAACTGCATATAATTTGACATTGGAACACATGTAAATAGGTATTTACAGGTATTTCCATTCATATTCTAATATTCATTGTTAAACAAAATGGCATCAGGCTACATAGAGGAAACCATTTTTATTTTCACTTCATCTATCTTGGGCCATGGAATATAAGGTATATTTAGATTCATTTCATTCTTTTTATGGGTGCATAATATTCCACTGTGACTGTACCATAATTTATATAACAATGTCTTTACTTTTAGACATGTAAGTTGGTCCTCTTTTGTGTTGTAGTGCTGCAACACTGAATATCTCTTTTTTTTTTTTTGAGACAGAGTCTTGCTCTGTTGCCCAGAGTGCAATGGTGAGATCTCGGCTCTCAGCAACCTCTGCCTCCTAGCTTCAAGCGATTCTCCTGCCTCAGCCTCCCCAGTAGCTGGGATTATATGTGCGCATCACCACGCCCAGCTAATTTTTGTATTTTTAGTAGAGACGGGGTTTCACCATGTTGGCCAGACTGGTCTTGAGCTCCTGACCTCGTGATCTGTCCGCCTTGGCCTCCCAAAGTGCTGCGATTACAAGTGTGAGCCACTGCGCCTGGCAACGCTGAGTATCTCTGTACACAAATATTTGGACTGTGCATGCAAACATTTCTTTTGGACATATTTAAAGGGTTATGCACATTTAATTTTGATACCAAAATTGTTCTCTACAAAATGGTTGTACATCTTAGAACCTTACCCCCAATTTATACTTTCTTGTTTCTTATTTCCCATTTTTCTAATTACCATCAAGGTTGAGCATCTTTTCATGTTTGTTGGCCATTCACATTGCTTCTTTTGTGAATTTTCTTAGTCTTTGGTCTTTTTAAAATGATATTATCTCCCCCCCCCCCCCCCCCCCCCCCCCAGCCCATTGATTTGTAGGAATGTCTTTTAGGTTATAGATATTAATGTTTTCCTTTTTTCCCCCTTTATCTATAAGGTCCAGAAGAGTAACTTTCTACAATTGAAACATCCCCAATTTACATTTATCATTGAGCATGAGAATGACTTTCATCACATAGAGACTTGTGATCTTATGTAGTCAAATCTGTCAAGTCTTTTCTTATATTGCTTCTGGGTTCCCTGTCACTCTTAGAAACAAATCTCCTCCAAAAATTACAAGCATATATGTACATGTGTGTATGTGTGTGTATATATATATATATACACACACACACACACACACATACATATATACATACATACATACATACATATATGCTTGATATAATTCTTTTTTTTTTTTTTTTTTTTTCTTTTTGAGACGGAGTTTCGCTCTTTTTGCCCAGGCTCGAGTGCAACGGCGCGATCTCGGCTCACTGCACCACAACCTCCGCCTCCGGGTTCAAGCAATTCTCCTGCCTCAGCCTCCCGAGCAGCTGGGATTACAGGCGCACCCCACCACGCCCGGCTAATTTTGTATTTTTAGTGGAGACGGGGGTTTCTCCATGTTGACCAGGCTGGTCTCGAACTCCCGACCTCAGGTGATCCGCCTGCCTCGGCCTCCCAAAGCGTTGGGATTACAGGCGTGAGCCACCGCGTCCGGCCCATGATTATATCTTTAATCCAACCATGTACTATTTTTGCTAAGGATGCACGTAAGTCTCCCCTCAAGTTATTTTCTCCAATCTGGCTTACAGTTAAGGAGTTTCTGGAGAGATTTACGGAGTAACGTAGGGAAACGGCTGCCTGGGTACCTAAGCCTTTTTGACACCAACGCGTGCTCCGCACCTTACATACACTGCGTGATTTTATCCTAAAGCGAGTTTAAAAGTCCCAGTCTGTAGACAGAGAAATTGGGCGTCACATAAGGTAAGTGACCTGCACAGCGGGCATCGAAGGAGACTCGGACAACACGAGACAAGGACAGGACGTAATGCACCCGGCGCCGCGCCCACTTTCCAACCTCTCGCGACAGTTGTACGTCATCCGAGAGCGCCGTGGAAGTCGTGCGGCCGGCGTTGCGCCAAGCTTCGCTTGTAGGTGCTGTCTCACGGGTGAGACCGGGAAGTCGGCAAGGCTCGCGCTCTGTCAGACCTGGAGCCCCTGGCCTCCAGCCACCATGGAGTACCTCATCGGTATCCAAGGCCCCGACTATGTTCTTGTCGCCTCCGATCGGGTGGCCGCCAGCAATATTGTCCAGATGAAGGACGGTGAGGAAGCAGGGGAGGCCCGGCCAGGCCTGGGTGTCGGGCGGCCACAGGGAGTTCCTCGGGGGTTGAATGAGTACCAGGGAGGATCTGAGAGGTAGATGCCGGCCTGCCCTGCCGGTACTTACTTTTTGTTTTGTTTTGTTTTGTTTTTTGAGATGGAGTTTCGCTCTTGTTGCCCTGGCTGGAGTGCAGCGGCGCGATCTCGGCTCACTGCAACCTCCACTTCCCGGGTTCGAGCGATTCCCGTGTCTCAGCCTCCCGAGTAGCTGGGATTACAGGCATGAGCCACCACCCCCGGCTAATTTTCGTATCATTAGTAGAGACGGGGGTTTCTCCATGTTAGTCAGGCTGGTCTCGAACTCCCGACCTCAGGTGATCCGCCCGTCTCGGCCTCCCAAAGTGTTGGGATTACAGATGTGAGCCACCGCGCCCGGCCTTATTATTATTATTTTTCAAAATAACGGAAAAAACAGCCAGACAAGTCTGGGGCCCTGGCATTTGCTCCTCCGGGACTCCTAGGTCAGTGCTCTGCTCTGGCCTTCGCTAAATGCGTCTTGCCTGTTGAGAGCTGACTAAAGGGAATCAGTTTATAAATGTTTAAGCGCCTGCCCAGAACTTGGCTCTCTAGATTCCCGAATCTCTGATAAATTTCCCGTTGTTGCTAGTAATGAGGTTAGTTTGTTGGCGGCATAAGGTGGATCCTGGGGAGAGTGAGACTGTGGCACCAGAAGCTTGGCATTTCCCTTCGGCTGCCGGTATCTTCCCGTGACTCCCGATTCTTCTTTTCCAGTTTTCCAGGGCAATGGCTGCCAGGTTTTCCTTATATTTAAGTAGTTAATGGAGTTAGGAGATTAGAGCCCTGTCATTTATTTGCCTTATCACTTTGTATAAGTTATTTCGCAGTGCCCAGATTGCCTCATCTTTAAGATTCGCAATACCAAACTCTCAAACTTGTTGGGAGGATTGAGTAAATGAGTTATGTGCAAATGCTTCGCACTAGACGGGTACTTAATAATACTAAGTACATATAGGTGCCCAAACGTATTGGTCAAATGAACATTAAGTCATCTGAACCAAAGCTTAATCTTTTTTGAACAGTAAAAGTCTTCGATCAATTAGGAAAACAAACTTAGATTCTGCAGAAAAACAACCAAAATCTCAAAATTATGTATTGAGTAATTTACTATAGAGAGACAGTATAGTATAGCATAGTATAGTATAGTATAGTAGTTATGGGCAAAATATCTGGACTCAGACTGCATAGGTTGAACCTAGGTTCTGCCACTTGTAACCTTAAGCAAATTTCTCAAACTCTGTGCCTCAGAACTAACATCTATCAGGTGGTGATGTAATAGCGCCTATCTCAAAATGTTAAATGAATTTTTTTTTTTTTTTTTTTTTTTTTGAGAGAGGGAGTTTCGCTTTTTTTCCCCAGGCTGGAGTGCAATGGCGCGATCTCGGCTCACCGCAACCTCCGCCTCCTGGGTTCAGGCAATTCTCCTGCCTCAGCCTCCTGAGTAGCTGGGATTACAGGCACGCACCACCATGCCCAGCTAATTTTTTGTATTTTTTAGTAGAGACGGGGTTTCACCGTGTTGACCAGGATGGTCTCGATCTCTCGACCTCGTGATCCACCCGCCTCGGCCTCCCAAAGTGCTGGGATTACAGGCTTGAGCCACCGCGCCCTGCAAAATGTTAAATGAATTAATGTAAATCGCTTAACACAGCACCTGATACTTTATGCAATTCTATGATTAGTTTGTAGAAGTTTTGTTTGTAAGCCAGACCTTCCAAAGAAGTGAATTTGTTTTGAGAGTAAATTTGTCCATTAGTTTGAATACTAAAGCCAAATGATTTTAGCATTAAGTCGTGTCTAGGTAGAACAATAATCATTACCTTCACAGGTCTTTTGTCTCATCCCAATAATGTATGTGAAATCACACTGAAAAGTAGAATGTGCTTTAAGCCTACTTATGTACACAGTATTTCTAGTCATTATAGGGAATGCAATATATTACTTTTAACATGTAGAAGAGTCCAAGATGTTAAGAAAACAAGGAAATAAATACTGCAAGATGATTTTGTATGATAAAAAAAAGTATTACTAGTTAGTGTTAATAAAGAAATATCACTGTGGTATGGGAGAAAGATGAATGTGCGTTAGTTCTTGAAAAATAGTTGGAAATAATTGCACTCCACACATTCTAATTTTTCCTGTAGTCTTTTCTGGTATTAAAAAAATTATGATAGAAATTTTAGTGTTTTATGATGACATTTTTCTAACCATTTCATGATGGAGCTTGTTTAGAGTAGGCAAGAATGCTGAAAAATAGTAACCTTTTTGGGACTCCTTTTCTCCAAGTATAAAATGATAATACAACTTCCAATCAATTGTCCAGTATGTCACTTTGTAAAAACATTTTGATACTATAGACATTTCCTGAGGACTGCCAGCTTATTAAGTGGTACAACTTTTGGTTTGCTTAAATGCTGCATTGCATGCCTCTTTTCTCTTGGCCTGTGTAAAATTGCTTTTAAGTTACTCGGAGTACTCCAGCCCATACAGAATTCTCTCCTTTCTGAATTCCTGTAGCGTGTATAATCTGAACTACATTATCTAACACTGAGTGTCTTAGTAGTGGACATGTATAGAATTCATTAGTTTTTCCTCACTTGTGAGTTAGACGGGGGTAGGTGATATTAACATTTCACACATTTGGAAATAGCATTTCACACATCTGGAAACCGGGGCTTAGAAAGGACAAGTAATTTGCTGAAGTTCGGAGTGCCAAGTCCACATCATAACCAGGTCTCTTGGATTCTAGTCCTGTTGGTTTTCCACAGTATGACATGCTAATGTGGTTCATTTTGTTGTCCATTTGTTTCATGTCTGTGGCTCTTGTAAGTTCCTTGTAAAGAATCTTAAATTCTCCAGAGCTACACAGGCAGTTTCCTCTTCCACTCAGGGGTCTCTTAGTATCTTTCTCTTGTATTTCTATTAAATATGTTGCCTTCTGCTACTCATTGGACATACTCAGTGTTTAAAAAACATTTTTGGTCTTGTATTAAGCTAATTTCAAAACTGAACAGGTTACTGCCTAGAATTTTAGTCTTCTAAGTGTCACATAAGTTCTTTATAAACAAGCTCCCCCCTCAAATAATATTTCTTATTGTAAAAATACAATAATATTTCTTATTGTAAAAATAATGCAAACTTTTTTTTTTTTTTTTTTTTTTTTTTTTTTTTTTTTTTTTTTTTTTGGAGACGGAGTTTCGCTCTTGTTACCCAGGCTGGAGTGCAATGGCGCGATCTCGGCTCACCGCAACCTCCGCCTCCTGGGTTCAGGCAATTCTCCTGCCTCAGCCTCCTGAGTAGCTGGGATTACAGACACGTGCCACCATGCCCAGCTAATTTTTTGTAGTTTTAGTAGAGACGGGGTTTAACCATGTTGAGCAGGATGGTCTCGATCTCTTGACCTCGTGATCCACCCGCCTCGGCCTCCCAAAGTGCTGGGATTACAGGCTTGAGCCACCGCGCCCGGCCTAAAAATAATGCAAACTTATTGAATAATGTTTTCTTAGAAAATGAGGCATGTTAAGTATAGAAGTGTTAGGAAATACTGATAAGCAAAAAGAAGGAAATAAAAACTGCCCATACTCTTACCACTGGCAGGCACTTAGAATATACCCTTCTGCTCCTTTTTCTTTGCATGGATAATATAACAAGTTTTTCTTTTATTAGCAAGTTCACAAACTAACAGTCTTTAAATCTGTAGCCTGTATAACAAATAAAAGTGTGTTTGTTTAGAAGTTTTGAGGCAGTTTGATACGATCTACAGGTGCATTTTGTGTGTTTCCCCCAAGTCTAAGAAGCCATATTACTGATATCTACAACTCTGAAACACTTGTAAAGTATTTGACAGTAGCATTTTGTTCTTTAAATCCTATTAAGGGATTTTGACATTTCAGAAGCTTTAAAACAGGTAACATGTCTCCCAGGGAAGATTATTCAGCACTATTTGGAAAATGAAAAGTGAAAGTAAGAGTGAGATAGGAAGATTTAGGCCTTTTCCGAAGCTGCAGACTGAATGTGGTGTTTTCTTCCTTAGGCAATAACTGTAACCTGAATATTTATCAATCTAATCTGAATGAGTCTGGTTCAGCTAGATAAGATTAGAGTATTAGGATTTTTGTGAGGTATTTTAAATAGCTTACTATCAGAATATTCACTAGAATTTTTGCTTTGGCAATAATTTTTCTTTTCTCTTTTTAGAAATGGAATTGGTTTATTTTTTAAAGAGATTAATATTCTCAGTTGATTGGCCAGGTTCGGTGGCTCACACCTGTAATCCCAGCACTTTGGGAGGCCGAGGCGGGTGGCTCACAAGGTCAAAAGATCGAGACTATCCTGGCCAACATGGTGAAACCCCCTCTCTACTAAAAATTTTTAAAAAATTAAAAAATTAGCTAGGCATGGTGGCACTCGCCTGTGGTCCCAGCTACTCGGGAGGCTGAGGTGGAAGAATCGCTTGAACCCGGGAGGTGGAGGTTGCAGTGAGCCGAGATTGCGCCACTGCACTCTAGCCTAGTGACAGAGCAAGACCCGTTCCCCCTCCCCCTGCAAAAAAAAAAAAAAAGTATATATATATATTCTCAGTTGATTTTCTGTTTTTTCTTGAGATGTTTCCTTAATTTTAATTGCGGCACGAGTCCTTTCCATATATGCTTTTGTACAGCTACAAATAACTAACATTTGTAGTTGTAGAAACATTTTAGGGCTTTGTTATCATGAGCCTAAATAAAGATAATCGCCATTGGTTGGATTCCTTCAGTTTCTTCTGTTCTGTTCCTTGCATTTCAAATGCCTTTAAATACTTTAAATTGTATTTTCAACTAGTAGCTTTCATGTATATTCTCCAACTGAATTGACACTACACAATATGTTGATGCTTTAGCATGAAGAGTGGAAGAGACAAATTGATAACATTACCTATTAAAATCTTCTAAAAGCAATGATTAGTGAAATTATTCAATGTACAGTCATCACTGGTATCTGTGGGGATTGGTTCCAAATCTCTGCAGATACCCAAATCTATAGCGTATTACATATGTAGATACTCCTGTGTATTTTAAATCATCTCTAGATTGTTTATAATACTTAATATGACATAAATGCTATGTAAATAGTCGTTGTATTGTTTAGGGAATAATGACCAGAAAAAAAGTCAGTACATGTTCAGGATAAAAGAAAGCATCTATTTTTTTTTTCTGAATAATTTTGATCCATAGTTGGTTGAATTTTGGATTCTGAATCCATGGATATGGAAGGCCAACTATAGTAATTAATAAACCTGTTTATGGTTGCATAAATAACGACAGTCAATTTCTGTTAAGGCAATTTCTAACACAGTTTTTTTTCTTTGAGCAGATCATGACAAGATGTTTAAGATGAGTGAAAAAATATTACTCCTGTGTGTTGGAGAGGCTGGAGACACTGTACAGTTTGCAGAATATATTCAGAAAAACGTGCAACTTTATAAGATGCGAAATGGTGGGTAAGAGAGCTTTGGTTGGCATATGAGTTTACTAGGGCTGCCATTATAGAGTCATAGAGTGGGTGGCTTAAACAACAGACATGTATTTTCTTACACTTCTGGATATCAGAAGTCAAAGATTAAGGTGTTATTTTCCTTATCTCTAAAATGAATTCTAATAATACTAATGAATAATACATATGAAAATGCTTTGTAAACTTAAAGCATTGTGTAACTAACTGTAGGTATTTACTATGCCATAAAAGGGTTTTACCTTAAGAGGGTTGATTTCTGAGACCTCTCTCCTTGGCTTGCAGATGGGCATCTTCTCCCTGTGTCTTCACATGATTTTTCCCTCTGTACTGTGTCTAAATTTCCTCTTCTAAGAATACCAGTCATATTGGATTAGGAACTCATTTTAATTTAATAATCTCTTAAGGATCCCTTCTCCATATACAGTCACATTCTGAAATACTAGGGATTAAGACTTCAACATGTAAATTTTTAGAGGACAAAATTCAGCCTGTAACAATTGGTTTGTCTTTAAATTTGAACTGAAAAATAATATTCTTTAAGACTTATGTAGTTATATTTTCATTTGAGTTTTCTATGTTTTAAAAAGTTGTCTCTACCCTAAATATTCTAATTCTTCTGATCTTGAAAGATTTCCTACAATAATGCTAGAGCAGAGAACTATTGTAACACTGATAGTTGGATATTTGATAGTTGGTAGATAAAACTAACACCATTGGCCTGGTGTGGTGGTTCACACCTGTAATCCCAGCAATTTGGGAGGCCCAGGTGGGAGGATCACTTGAGCCTGGGAGTTTAAGACTAGCCTGAGCAACATAGTGAAATGTCATCTCTACAAAAAAAATTTTTTAATTAGCCGAGTGTGGTGGCATGCACCTGTAGTCCTAGCTACTCAGGAGGCTGAGGCAGGAAGATTGTTTGAGCTCAGAGGTTGAGGCTGCAGTGAATTATGATTGTACCACTGCACTCTGGGAGGCAGCAAGACTCTGTCTCTAAAAAAAAAATTTTTTTTTCCCCATTTATTTATTTTATTGCATTTGGGGAAAGGATTCCCTGTTTAATAAATGGTGTTGGGAAAACTGGCTAGCCATGTGCAGAAAGCAGAAACTGGACCCCTTCCTGACACCTTACACTAAAATTAACTCCAGATGGATTAAAGACTTAAACATAAGACCTAACACCATAAAAACCCTAGAAGAAAATCTGGCAAAACCATTCAGGACATAGGTGTAGGCAAGGACTTCATGACCAAAACACCAAAAGCATTGACAACAAAAGCCAAAATAGACAAATGGGACCTAATCAAACTCCACAGCTTCTGCACAGCAAAAGAAACAGTCATTAAAGTGAATTGGCAACCAACAGAATGGGAAAAAATTTTTGCAGTTTACCCATCTGACAAAGGGCTGATATCCAGAATTTACAAAGAACTAAAAAAAATGTTTTAAATCAACCCCCCAAAAAAAACAAAACCTAACACCATCTTGGAGGTAGGGATGGTAGTATCAGACTTTTTAAGTGTTAGATATTTCAGAGGATGTGATTTTGAGTTTAAAAGTATCTGAATCTGGCCAGGCAGAGAGGCTTATACCTGTAATCCCAGCACTTTGAGAGACTGAAACAGGAAGATCACATGAGGTCAGGAGTTTGAGACCAGCCGAGGCAACAAAGAAAGACCCTGGCTCTATAAAAAATAAAAAATAGTGGTACACGCCTATAGTCCCAGCTACTCAGGAAGCTGAAGTGGGAAGATCGCCTGAGCCCAAGAGTTCAAGGTTGCAGTGATCCATGACTGTGCCACTGCACTCCAGCCTGTGCAACAGAGTGAGACCCTGTCTCAAAACAAACAAACAAAAAAACCTGAATCTCAGAGTCAAAAAACCTACGTAAACCTTGGCTTTACTATTTTCTATGTGATAAGTCATTTGTCTTCTCTGGGCCTTTATTTTCCTTATCTCTAAAATGAATTCTAATAATACTAATGAATAATACATATGAAAATGCTTTGTAAACATAAAGCATTGTGTAACTAACTGTAGGTATTTACTATGCCATAAAAGGGTTTTACCTTACTCTCTGATAGGTTCCCATCTAGAGAGATAATTAGGACTATTGTGAAGTATTTTGTAGCTCTCTCTGGGGCTAAGAAACTCTTATCCACTGGGAAAGCCTCCCCATCAAACAATACTAGCCACTAGGCCTCTGATCCAGGAACATTTGTAGTGGTGTTCTGGCAGAGAAAACCTTATTTCCACTTACTTCACAGTTCAATAACAACATTATACATTGCACTGGTATAATAATATTGTGAAGGAACTTAATTTGACTACATTTGCATGTGTAAAATGCCTCAAGATCTAGTCACATAGTTTTTTGGATAGTGGATTTAGCATTTGTATTCAATTCCATAAATATTTTTGAGGGCCTATTCTATAGTAAGCATTCTGCTTAATATTGCAGAGAATTCAAAGATGAATAAGGCTTAGTCCCTACATTCAGGAACATAATGCACATGGTACTTAGGTTTACGCAGGTTTAGAATATTTCAGCAATTTTGCTTTTTTTCCCCAGTGGTTCCACTTTTTGCCTCCATAACAAATGAAGTATGTCAGTAATGCTTCTGAAGTCCAGTTGGTACAGTATTATTTCACTGGCTGTCCTGAGACAGGGAGAAGAGTGAACAAGAGTAGCAAGAGTTGTTTATACTTAAGTTTTAGGGTCTAAAGTAAGTGCACAGAACATATTTGGTTAAAATTGCCCTTAAAGACCCTAAAATTACCTGTCAAGTACAGTTTTGTCTATGTAACTGTATATCTTAATTCTTATCTAAGTTAAAGAACTGAGCCAAAATAAGGGAAAGAAAGAGAAAATCTATATGCAGCCTAATTAGGCATGACTTTTCTGCCTTTAGGATAATGATCAGATCATTAGTTGTGTTTAGGGGTTTAGATAAAGAAATGAATAGTATTCCCATTTGTCTGGGTTGCTTCTTTTTTTTTTTTTCCTTTTTTGAGGCATGGTCTCAGAATTTCTGTCACTCAGGTTGGAGGGCAATGGTGCAGTTTCAGCTCACTGCAACTTCTTACTCCTGGGCTCAAGTGATTCTCGTGCCTCAGCCTCCCGAGTAGCTGGAATTACAGACATACACCACCAAGCCTGGCTAATTTTTTGTATTTTTAGTAGAGACAGAGTTTCGCTATGATGGCCAGGCCGGTATTAAACTCCTCAAGTGATTCACCTACCTGGGCCTCCCAGAGTGCTGGGGTTACAGGTGTGAGCCACTGTGCCTGGCCTCTTTTTATTTTTTTGTTTTTGAGACAGGGTCTCACTCCTGTTGCCTAGGCTGGAGTGCAGTAGCACAATCATGGCTTATTGCAGCCTTGACTTCCCAGGCTCAGGTGATCCTCCCACCTCAGCCTCCCAAGTAGCTGGGAAAACAGGTGCGCACCACCACCCCTGGCTAATTTTTATATTTTTAGTAGAGATGGGGTTTCACCTTGTTGCCCAAAATGGTCTTAATATCCTGGGTTCAAGCAATCTACTTGCCCCAATTTCCCAAAGTGCTGTGATGACAGACATGAGCCACTGTGCCTGGCCAAGGGTTGCTTTCATTATGATTTAATATGAAGTAATAGACTTGTGAGGCTAATGTACAATAATACATGTGAAAAGACAGCATAGATCCTGAAACGTATTTGCTGCTCAATAAATATTTGTTAGAATTTTGATCTAAATCTCTCCTAATTTAACAGTGGTATTTGAAGTGTTGTAAGCAATTACTTAACCACATTGCTGTGTGTCTTTCCATATTGACATTTTCTGTGTGGGTCCACTGAGTTATGGATCATTCTTGTGCCTTTTGGCACTGGTCCTAATTTACAGGGGGATTAAGCTCCAAAGTGAATGCATTATTACATGCACACCTGATGTTATTCCTCTGGGTGGTACCTTTGTTGGTATGACAACTTTTATTTTTGAAGTTTTAACACTTGAGATACTCTATTTTTAAAAATATTGCAGAATGATGGAAATGTTTTTTCCCCCCCGTGGCTTGTACTTTTGAAAGTCATACTTCTTAATAAAGTTACACTTAAAATATTTTTTTAATAAGGGATAACTCTGAGGTAGTCCTAATTTCTAGCCTTTCTTTTCCCAATATCCTTTTTCATTTTTTTAGAGACAGAGATTTGCTCTGTCACCTATGCTGGAGTGCAGTGGCACAATCACAATTCACTGCAGCCTTGAACCCCTGAGGTCAAGTGATCCTCCCCACTCTGCCTCCTGAGTAGCTGGGACTATAGGCATGTACTACCATGCCTGGCGATTTTTAAAAAAATTTTTATAGAGATCAGATCTTATTATGTTGCCCAGACTAGTCTCAAACTCCTGGGCTCAAGCGATCTGCCCACCTTGGCTTCTCAGAGCTCTAGGATTATAGGCATGAGCCACTGTGCCTGGCCCCAATATCCTTTTTTAAATAAACTTTAAAAAAATTGGTATCTAAGACGTCTTTTTTTTTCCCCACTACCTGTGTACCTGTGCCCCTTTCCTTCTATGGCAGAAACCACAGTGTGTTGATGAGTGAATAGTTTAAGCAAGGCAACAAGTTTCATTCCACTATAAAACTGATTCTGTTTGTGGCCAAGAATTGCTGTCAGTACTAACCAGCTATTTCACAGCTGTTGCATGAGGAAAGGGACTAGAGGAGGAATGTACCCCTCAGTCTATGGGCTTTGTGTACTCTGAGTGTACAAAAGATGTACGCAGAGCAGGGGTAAAACAAACAAAAAAATTTTAAAAAAGAGCAGGGGTAGTGAATAATTTGGGGCACTATTATTCCTTCTGTTTTACTTTAAGTATGACTCTTTATCTCTTCTACCAGGATATGAATTGTCTCCCACCGCAGCAGCTAACTTCACACGCCGAAACCTGGCTGACTGTCTTCGGAGTCGGGTACGTGATACATCAGACATTGTTAGATAAGAGCAGAAAAATCCTTTGTGCTTCTTTTATATTCTCATTATACATGAGTAATATATTTAACCTTTTTTGGCCTTCCAGAATCCTTCCCATTGCTACTTGTTCATTCTTCAGTCCAGCTGTCTTTGTGCACAGTTGTTATTAATAATTACAGCTCAAAGGGCAAATCTTCATTCCAGAGAATTGGTTGGGACACACCAATATGAAGGCCTGTGACAACCTAACCTTTTTTTTTTTTTTTTTTCCTAAAAACTATTTTTTAGAGCAGTGTTAGGTTCACAGCAAAACTGAGAGGAAGTATCAAGATTTCCCACACTCCCCCTCACCCACATGTATAGCATTCTCCATTATCAGCATCTTCCACCAGAGTGGTACATTTGTCACCTCATAAGCCTACGTTGACAGTAATGACCCAATGTCCATAGTTTACATTAGGGTTCACTATTGTTGTTGTGTTTATTATGAGTGTGGACAAATGTATAATGACATGTGTCTGCCATTACAGGATACAGAGTATTTTCATTGCCCTAAAAATCCTTTGTACTCTACTTACTCATTTTTCTCAATCCCCTCAACTCCCGACAACCACTTATCTTTTTACTTTCTCTATAGTTTGCCTTTCCCATCATGTCATGTGGTTGGAATCATGGATTATGCAGCCTTTTCAGATTGGCTTCTTTTATTTGGTAATACACATTTAAGGTCCCCCCATGTCTTTTCATGGCTTAATAGCTCATTTCTTTTTAACATTGAAAAATATTGCATTGTCAGGCTGGGCACGGTGGCTCATGCCTGTAATCCCAGCACTTTGGGAGGCCAAGGTGGGCGGATTATGAGGTCAGGAGTTCGAGACCAGCCTGGCCCACATGGTAAAACCTCATCTCTACTAAAAATACAAAAATTAGCCGGGCATGGGGCAGGTGCCTGTAATCCAAGCTATTTGGGTGGCTGAGGCACGAGAATCACTTGAACCCAGGAGGCGAAGGTTGTAGTGAGCGGAGATCGCACCACTGCACTCCAGCCTGGGTGAGAGTGTGAGACTCCATCTCAAAAGATGCAGCACTATGTTAAGGATTGAATGCATTAAAGATTGTGTAGGATGTGCTAGGAAAGTTCATATGGTTGCTAAAGGTGTATGTTATTCCCTTCCCACAGGGACTAAATAAATAGAGCCTTACCATGTGATCTCACCCCCTGTGCCTGTTTACTCATCTATGAAATGGAGATAACTTCCTAACCCCACAAGAGTGCCAGGAAAATGAATGCTTGTAAATCATAATATTTAACATTCATATGACTTTTGCCCAAAGCATTTTGCTTAATAATTTAATCTACTCACTATTCCACTGAGAAAGATAGTAGTTAATTCTCTATCACTGAGATGAATAGAAAGGCATAAAGTGGCAAAGGGACTAGCTCCAAGTCACACAGCAGGTCAGACAAAGCTAAAATGATGGTGCCATAATTATTTGGCTGTTCTGCATTAAGTTCGGCTCTTTGGTTCTTCAGTAGTATTTCTAGAACACTGGTGCTGTTCATATTTTTATTATAGTTTGAGTTTTCATCTGTACTTGCTTAAAATAAGTTTCTTTTTTAAAGCTACTTACTGCAGATCTACAAAGCAGTTTAGTTTCTAGTGCCTAATAATCTTGGACTGATAATTTCTCAATAAATAGTACCTCTTCGTACTAGCTTTGATCAAGAGCTCGTACAATCTGAGGGATCATGAAGCCTGAAGAGAAGCTAGAGACACATAGGATTGAGAGGAGGAGGCACATTTACATACACTGTTTTGACCTGGGTGAAAGAGCAGTTTTCCTTAAAAAACAAAAATGTATTTATTTATTTATTTTTATCTTCCAAGGTCATAGTCACCAAGTGGTCTTTTCCTGTTCACTCTTCCTTGAGAAAGGAAAATGGGTCAGACATTAGCTTTCCTGTCACCCAGAAGTTCCTCTAGTGTTCAGCATTCCATAGCTTGCCATGTACAATGTTCCTCTGACTTATCAAGCAGAACTGGAATAAGAATTCCAGCTTTGGGCACAATAAATACTGTCATAAATATTGCAGACATTAAGTGAATTAAGCTCCCTTTTAGAATTGAGATAAGAGTGGCAGTGTGCTTCAGGCAAATGAAGTGAATCCGGTTTAATCTTCTCCTAGCAGAAATGTTTGATGTCTTAACAAACAAATATCCCTTGTAGACAGTGACATAGGGCTCTCGTAAATACTGACTACCTCTGCCTGTGCTTCTGCAGTAGGTCCAATCTCCGCTCCCCCATCTCCCTATCAAAGTAGATTGAGTTCTAGAATATGAATTTATATTTTAGTCATTTAATTCTGGGAAGAGAGATGATAGTTTGTCAGTGTTCCTAATAAGTTCAAAATCACCAAATTTGGTATATTTACATGGTCACGCCAGTTGACAAATGTGAGTCATTTTGGGTCAGCCAGTTACCGTGTATAACTTTTGTGTCTGTAGCTCAAATTGTCTGATTTCTAATTTGCTCTGTATATGTGTGGTTGTTTAGTTGGGAGGACATTTATTACCACCGAATATATATTGAGTCTTACATAAACTGGTTCATTAAAATATAGGCAATTTAGCATTGTGGTTAAGGGCATAGTCTCTGGAATTGGACTACCTGGTTTGAATATTTGCTTACTGACTTAGTAGCAGGATGTCTCTGGACAAATTCTAAGCTTAATTTTTCTACTTACAAAGTGATAGCACCAACTTCAAAAAGTTGTGAGGTAATAATGCAAAGCTCTTACTTAGCACATGTATGTCACATATAACTGATTAATAAATCACTTTTTTTTTTTTGAGACATGATCTCACTCTGTCTTCTAGGCTGGAGTGCAGTGGTATGATCATAGCTCACTGCAGCCCCTTGACCTTGCAGGCTCAAATGATCCTCCCACCTCAGCCTCCCTGGCAGCTGGGACTGTAGCTACATGCCACTATACCTGGTTAATTTTTTGCAGAGCTGTGATTTCTCCATGTTGCCAGGCTGGCCTCGAGCTCCTGGGCTCAAGCAGTCCTCCCACTTTGGCTTCCCAAAGTGCTGGGATTACAGGCATGAGTCA
Organism: Sapajus apella; assembly: GCF_009761245.1. Taxonomy (NCBI): domain Eukaryota; kingdom Metazoa; phylum Chordata; class Mammalia; order Primates; family Cebidae; genus Sapajus; species Sapajus apella. The sequence continues at coordinate 7,632,865 of NW_022437002.1, read as the reverse complement.
CCATGCCCAGCCCACTTTTGTTTTTATGCTGCTGTTGCTGTTTGATTGAAGAAGCAGTTTAATGGCTATAAATTAGTTTTTTATGGGGGATTACTTGTTGTGGGTTTTTTTGTTGTTGTTGTTTGTTTGTTTTGCTTTTTTATTTTGAGATAGGGTCTTGCTCTGTCACCTAAGAGATGGCACAGCTTCAACCTCCTGGGCTCAAGTGATACTCCCACTTCACCCTCCCAAGTAGCTGGGACTACAGGCACCAAGCCACCATGCTGGTATTGAAAGGGAAAATAGAAGTAAAATAACATTGAATATATATTACGTGCTAGAATTTTTCTAGATCTACACAGTTCAGTATGGTAGCCAACTAGCCATATGTGGCTATTTAAATTTAAATTAAATTAAATTAAATTAAAAATTCAGGTTTCAGAGGAAAATCTCCCGGTGGACTTTGCCTGAGTGCTAAAGAAACTTTTGTTTCTTTTTTAAAAAAAATTCCGTTCCTCAGTCACAGCCACATTTCAGGTACCCAATAGCCACATGTGGCTAACCTCTGTTGTGTTAGACATCACAGATATGGAACATATCCATCATCATAGAAGTTCTCTTGGACAGTGCTATTGTAAATACTTACATATGTATCTGTTATTAAGTATCCTTATTATGACACCATAAAATGTATTATGACCCCATTTTACTTACAAGGATGTTAGGTACTTCTCTTATATATATTTCCAAAGCACATATATAGTATGTAAAAGGGTAAGTTAAGATTCCAGCTTCAAATGTCAAACTCTTTTATACTATCTTCTTTATTAATCAGTGGACTAAAGTACAAGTATGTTTGTGCATTTAGGGAAACATGAAATGTTCAGTTTTGTTAAAATGTCAAAATCATGCATAGTATTGTATAGATAAGTTATGAAAATGTGTCCATTTTAGGTTTTCAATAAGTGTTTGCTGAATAAGTGTCATCCAACTAGGTTTATATATTCTGCTGAGAATGTTAATAATGCATTTATACACTGGAAGAGAATTCTTAATGAATGGAATATTGGAAGAAGTATTCTTAATGAATGAATGTTAATTCTTTTTTTTTTTTTGAGTCGGAGTTTCACTCTTGTTACCCAGGCTGGAGTGCAATGGCACGATCTCGGCTCACCGCAACCTCCGCCTCCTGAGTTCAGGCAATTCTCCTGCCTCAACCTCCTGAGTAGCTGGGATTACAGGCACGTGCCACCATGCCCAGCTAATGTTTTTGTATTTTTAGTAGAGACAGGGTTTCACCATGTTGACCAGGATGGTCTCGATCTCTTGACCTCGTGATCCACCCGCCTCGGCCTCCCAAAGTACTGGGATTACAGGCTTGAGCCACTGCGCCCGGCCGACTGTTAATTCTTATAGGAATTAAAAGCATGAAATCATCAGAAGATGAAAAAAGACAGATGAGGGAAAAATTCAAAAGACTTCATTTTAGTTATTTAAATGCATGTGTACATTTAAGATGATCTCTTCTTGGTTAGACCCCCAAAGGGCAGAAAAACGGCTTATACTATGCTCAAGGCTTGCTTGGTTAGGCCAGGAATGGTGGGTCACGTGTGTAAACACAGCATTTTGGGAGGCCGACATGGGTGGATCACTTGAGCCCAGGAGTTCAAGACCAGCCTGACCAACATGGTAAAACCCCGTCTCTACTAAAAATACAAATACTCAGATATGATGGCACACACCGTAATCCCAGTTACTCAGGAGGCTGAGGCAGGAGAATAGCTTGAACCCGGAAGGTGGAGGTTGCAGTGAGCCAAGATAGCGTCACTGTACTCCAGCCCGGGTTATAGAGCAAGACTCTTGTCTCAAAAAAAAAAAATAAATAAAGAAAAAGAAAAGGCTTGCTTGCTTACAGTTTGACTAATGTTAGAGAATGATGAACTAAGAGGCTGTTTCTTACTTAAAATAAATTATGTGACATATTTGGTATAGGCCATCTGAATGGCCTAAAATTATCTCCATTTAACAGACAGAGAGAGAGGTATAAACCAGGCAAATCTGGTGTCCTTGGGAACGTGAAATTTTGTGGCAAGGCTTAGAGTAGGATGCTGGCCTCTATGATGTGTAATCTTCAGGTTTCACTGCTGCTACTCACTGGCCAAAGAGTTTTCATAGAATTTTTTCTGAAGCGTTTCATGAGCGTTTGGTCATTTATCTTTTTATCTATTTACTTGTAAATGCTTAGCAAGTAAACAGTAGAAATAATGAGTTGAAAAGATATCCAGCCTGATGTCGTGTTTTTCAGACTTTATTCGGTGAAGCTGCTTCAGGATGCTCACCAAGGAAGACCACTGTGCCACACTTTTTTTTTTTTTTTTTTTTTTTTGAGGCAGAGTCTTGCTCCGTCACCCAGCCTGGAGTGCAGTGGTACGATCTGAGCTCACTACAACCTCCGCCTTCTGGGTTCAAGCTATTCTCTTGCCTCAGCCTCCTGAGTAGCTGGGATTACAGAAACCCATCACCTTGCCTGGCTAATTTTTGTATTTTTAGTCGAGACAGGGTTTTCACCATGTTGGCCAAGCTGGTCTCGAACTCCTGACCTCAGGTGATCCACCCACGTTGGCCTCCCAAAGTCCTAGGATGATAGGCGTGAGCCACTGCTCCTGGCCAAGTGTGCAACACTTTAGTTCTGCCTCATATAGCTCAACTCGGCTTTTATGTATTTGATAGATAGGAATTCTAGGTAAAGTTTTATTTGAAAAGGTGCCTTCATTGTTCCCTTACCACCAAAGAGCCCTGCAATAGGAGATTTAATGCTAGCAGTGCTGTGAGTTTGTTGAAAACCTTGGAAGAAGGCAAGCATTTGATTGGATGGTTTTTAGGGTTTCTTCCAGTTCCCACATAGCATAGTTTAAAGATCTCATGTCAAGACCATAACCAGACTTGAATTTTTTTGTGAAAGGGAAAGAATATGTAGGAAAGGATTTCAGGTCTTAGTCATTTCCAGCAGTGACCAAGGCTTATCCCCACACTCTGGCCTTAATTTGAGGGTGTTTGGTCTGGTTAGTAGTAGGCATGTATAGTATGCTTCTGTCCTAGAAGATTACTGTTACTTTGAGCCTTCTATTCTGACCACGAGAATTATTCTCCTCATGCCTTAGGTGGCTGGCAAAAAGACATCTGTTTATTGGTATCAGTGAGGTCATGTGAACAGATGGCCCAGGTGAAACCCTGACTTTGTAAGTCTTGTCCCCTATATACTACCAACCATTTGTTACATGTGATTGAAATATCACTAACAAGGGTAATTTCATGCTTTTTGGCAAATGTGGTTAGCAGGATGTGACATGACACAGCACTGCCTTCTTCCTCCATGTGCCATCTCCCTTGAGGCCTCATCTTCTCTACTTGCCCCTGTCTCACCCATGCCGAGGCTTGCCTTCAGCTCACCTGCTCCAGATGGGCGGCACAGTGGGAGGACACTGGCAAAGGCAGATGTGTTTATTTTCCGGAGACAAAATGTTGTGCTGCTGCAGATGGCAGTGCCTTGGAGCAAGTGGCAGCCTTTGACACCACTGCCACACAACCTGGGCATCTTGACAGAGCTGGCTTACTTTTGGTGATGGGGAAATTCAAAAATACAAATCAAAAACCAAACCAAGATGTTCATTATGCAGCTCCTGGACTTTCAGTGCAAGCAGCGGCCCTTTTAGACCTGGGGAGTGGTTTTCTTACCTATCAAACCTTAGTCAGCTAGTGAGGTAACTGGATTTTCACTATAGACCAAGAGTTATATGTCTGTTCATTACTTTTGCCTCCCAGCCTTAACAGGACTTAAAATAAAAACTGGAAACATGTGGCTACACTTAGATGGATATTCAGTTTGGTTTTGCAAAATATATGTGTATCCCTGGTCACATCTCTCAGGAGTCTCTTAGGATTGGGGGTGGCTAATGTTATTCCCATGGAGATACTGCTGTTCTATTTTTAGCGGTCATTTTGATTATCCAAATGCCCAGAGACAGATGTGCCTTGAAGTTGAGGTGTCTTAATTAACATGACAACACTTTGTGTGTATAGCGTTTTTCTACCAAGAGGAGTAAGAACTCTGACAGCTGCCCTTTGAAGCAGTATGCTTATGCATTTATTAGGGCTTGACTAAGTCCATTAGGAAGACAAAGACTGGCTGTTGAATCATTACACTCACTAGGCTCCTAAAAAACATAGCTTGGGAGGATTCTTTGAAAGTTACTGGCTTTATCAGGAAACATTTTTTTCTTTCTTTCTTTTTTTTTTTAAGTGCTGTTTTTCCCAGCCCTAGCTGATAGAGTTAGGAGTTTGCAGGTGTAAAGTCCTCCCCCTCCCCTTCCCTATCTCTCTCCAGGGGGCTGTATGTGAGAAGGTGTTGCTTTCTCACTCAGAGAGCATATACGTGCTACCCTGTTGGATGCCTGCTGCGAGCACAGAGAACCCCTGTTTTAGTTGAGTGGAATAAGCCTATTGGATGGCTGGAATTTTGCAACCCCATAATGCCAACTTTTCACTTAAAGCATCTTTCCTATCTGCAATGTGAGTAAAGCAGTATATGTACTTGGTCTAGATTTGTATTGTTTTAATACTCGTGTCTTAAAATTTTGTGGTGTCCTATTAAGGTTTGGTTTAAGCCTAGAGGAGGAGAGTGCTATGTCTGCTTAGTAAGAATGTGCATTTGTTTTTAAAATATTTACTATTAGAAGTGCAGATTTACCCCCAACTTTTAAGATAGCTTTAAATCAGTTGCCCCAGCCTGGGAAGGCATAGGTGTGGACATGCCCTCACACGTACTTGTTTGTTTTTTTTTTTGTTTTGTTTTTTTAAGAGACGGGGTCTCACTATGTTGCCCAGGCTGGAGTGCAGTGGCTATTCACAGGCGCCATCCCACTACTGATCAGCATGGGAGTTTTGACCTGCTCTGTTTCCGACCTGGGCCGGTTCACCCCTCCTTAGGCAACCTGGTGTGGTCCCCTGCTCCGGGGAGGTCACCATATTGATGCTGAACTTAGTGCAGACACCTGATTGGCATAGCGCACTACAGCCCAGAACTCCTGGACTCGAGATCCTCCAGCCTCAGCCTACCGAGTAGGTGGGACTACAGGCACGCACCACCACGCCTGGCACACATACTCACAGATACAAACACACACAATATCCTGGCATCTTGGTGACTCCTTTTACTTGCCGTGGCCCAAGATCATGTAGGAATATGAATTTACTGGCTGATCCCAACAGCCTCATGAGGTTTTCTTTACTCTCCCAAAAAACAGTTATCTAAAATGAAGGGCAGTACTTTTCACAAGGAGAAAGGTTGATTTTTCTATTTCTTGGCCTGAGAAGTCCTTACATGTATATTTACTATATTTGTTAGCTATACCATGTATATTTTATGCTTTTTAAAAATTATTTTTGAGACATAGTCTCGCTCTGTCACCTAGGCTGGAGTGCAATGGCACTGTCTAGGCTAACTGCAACCTCCACCTCCTGAGTTCAAGCGATTCTCCTGTCTCAGCCTCCCAAATAGCTAGGACTACAAGCATGTGCCACCATACCTGGCTAATTTTTGTATTTTTAGTAGAGATGGAGTTTCACCATGTTGGCCATGATGGTCTCTAACTCCCAACCTCGTGATCCGCCTGCCTGGCCTCCCAAAGTGCTGGAATTATAGGTGTGAGCTACTGTGCTCAGCCTATTTTATACACTTTTATGTTTATATGTTATTTCATAAAAAGGCATGAGAAAATGAAAAAGAAGACTAAAAGAGCAGGAAAACATTATTTTTTAACCTAAAAATGAAAAAAAAAAAGGGCCAGATTTACCATTGCTTTTGAATGTACACAACAGAGCATATAGGATTAACTAGATTGGAAAGAAGAAAGGAGGTAATAGTCTCTGAGTCTTTGTAAACTGAAATAATCCAGCAGAATTCTACAATTCCTTTTCTGGCGCCTCCTAACAGATGTGGTTTCTTATAGCCATGATGTTTTGTATCTGCTAATATTCATTCAGCCAGTCTCCAGCCTGTATTGTCCGTGGGGCTGAGGAAGCAGAGGTATAAACCTAAATGTGGGCCTTCAGATGGGGAAATGGGGTTACTGCAGAGTGACAAGTGCTAAGATAGCCATATGCACATGGTACTCTGGATGCACAGAGCCTAGCCTGAGCCTAACCTGAGACTTGCTGTCATTAAGGCAAAGATGAAACAAAAGGGCAAACAGAAAGCACAGACCAAGGTGTTTGAGAGTATGTTAGGTTAGGCACAGTGATTTGTTAACAATAGTCAGAGGAGGGGTAAATACTTCTCTGGGCCTCCTCCTAAGTTTATCTGTGGTGGATACTGTGTACAAAATAGGGCTCTACTGTTTAAAAACAAATTATACACACACACATATATATTATACTACATACATAAAATCGATAATCTAAAGTCAGTCGGTCACAGTGGCGCACACCTACAATCCCAGCACTTTGGGAGGCTGCGGCAGGTGGACCACCTGAGGTCAGGAGTTTAAGACCAGCCTGGCCAGCATGGTGAAACCCCATCTCTACTAAAAGTATAAAAATTAGTTGGGCATGGTGGCAGTTGTCTGTAATCCCAGCTACTCAGGAGGCTGAGGCAGGAGAATCTCTTGAAACCAAGGGGCAGAAGTTTTAAGGAGCCAAGATTGTACCACTGCACTCAAGCCTTGCCCTGTCTCTAAACAAATAAATAAAAGCAGTGGACCTCTCTGAAACTCTGTTGGCTAAGAGGGAATTAGCATGATCAGATGAGATTGGTAAGGTCATTAGCTCGTTGACTGTTCTTTGATGGAGCATTTAGGGAAAGAATGAAGGAAGCAGGGAGACCAATGAGGGACTTCCATATCAGTTAAAGCTGTAGCAATAACTTGTGTTGGACCTGGGGTGTTAATGGGGAACACTGTTCTAATAGAGAGGCTCCTAAATGGTCTTTTCCTCAGGATTTCCTTAGTACTCTAAGGACATCTACAAACGTAACATCATATATAGTCCTAAATACTCTTTTCCAGAAGACCACTTATTTATTAACTCAGAGACATGAATCAGCTTTGATGTTCAGAATTTGTAGATTAGATATTCATGGGCATGCTTAGCATGTGCAACTTAATATATGCCTTGTAGTGTGCAAGCCTGTAGCAAAGCATGGCTTCTGCATTTGAGGTTTTTAAAAACTGACTTAAAGGTATATGGAATCTTAAATTTTTCTAGAAACTGCCAGCTCATGAAAAAGAGAATTCAAGTGGCCTTGTTGCAAACATGGTGTTGGTTTTATCATTGCACAATCAGCAATTTTATTTTGATGTTATTTGGGGGGAAGCAGTATTTTTGATTAGCAAGTAAAATTAATGTAGAAAACAAATACTGTGTTAACTATTTGGTATAATAAGGCATCTGTGCCATGTTGCATTTCGACTCATTAAATTTCTAAACTTCTCATTATGGTAAGTTACAACTTTAACAGGAAAACCAATCAAACTTGGAGTCATTGATAGCTTTAGAGAAGTAAAATTTATAGTAACTTTGTAATTACTGAGGAGACCTTTAAAATCTAATTTAATTAAAAATTGAAATATACACAATATTAAAAATTTTTTTGGTCATAAAATTCAGTTGTATTGGGCACCTACTACTTAGCAAGTCTTCTTCCAGGAAAGAAAGTAATTCCCCATAGCTCTGCCAGGCAGCCAGTACTGTCCTTCACATTACAGATCTGGCAGTCGATCTGGTGGTCAAGGCTCTGTGTGGCCTATCTCAAGTAATACAACCGGAAGGTGATAAAGCCACATTTGATTTTCATTGCTTTGTCACAAAAGTACATGCCTATCTTATATGACTTATGGCATTTAAAAGCAGAGTTTATCCAAGGAGTGATTTAAAAGATGTTTTTCTTTTAAAGTTTAAAATACTGGTTGTAAATGCAGTAACGTTCCTGAGCTTAAGTTCAAGAACTCAACCGTTATATGAGTTTTTACCAGTCACATTTGAACATGAGCTAATTGTTATTAAAGGAAAACAAAGACAATTTTTATATATTTATTTTGGGTCTGCCAGCATCAAACAGGTATACCAAATATACTTTCAGAAAGTGACCTAAGGCAAGGAAAAGAAAAAGGAAAAAATTTGGTTAAACAGTCTCATTTTCAGAGCAGTGTTTCTTTTATTTCATCTTGGTCCTCTGAAAATGAAAGGTTTGCTTTGTTTGAGGTACACTTGCCTCCTTATTTCCCAATTTAGTATGAGAATTTATAAATATGGGCCAGTTTGTTTTTTAGGGCTACAGAAAATAAATGCATTTGGAACAGGCAAGAACAAGGAGAGTCAGGCAGTTTAATCTAACTTTTTTGTTTGTGAAGCTCATTATAATATTCTGATTTTGATCAGTTTAAATTTATACTTTTTTTCAGTCACAGATTAAGAGAAAATTGTTTTCAACCTCCAGTTCTATACCTTTCCCCCCAACTTGGCAACTATAAATAACAGGACCCTAACCGGCCCTGGGTTCTCTCTTACATCTCTGCTTTCGCCACTCCGGCACTTTGCTTGTCTCCTCCCTTGAATGTACCAACATCCCCACATGGCTAGCTCTTCATTGCCAGTTAAACTTAGCACTTATCAGGGAAGTTGTTTCTGTATTTGCTCCCCACCTCTCCACGTCTGTCACCCTCAATTTCTTATGGCAACTTAGGTATACATTTGCCGCAGTGTCCTGTTGTAATCATTGTCTTTTCTGTCTTCTGTGCGTGAGTGTGAGAGTGTATGTGTTTATGTGAATGAAACCTCTTCACTGGCTGGCTCTTCATTCAGTTTCATGACCTTGGCTATACACTATTTTCTCTTTCCATCTGTCTTTGGACAGCTCTACTTAAGCTCATTAGGTTCAAATTGAGCTCTTTTCATTTGCACTGCCACTGTCCCCCTTATTGAGAGTCCTACTAACTCTTCTTTCTCCCTCACTTCTTCTACTAGTTATGAAGTTCCATCATTTCTACCTTCTAAATGTATCTCATATTTCATGTATCTCTCTCTGCTTCCTCTACTTTTTCCTTAGTTTGGTCCTCATCATCATCTGTCCAGAGTAGACTATTATAGATCCTCTAATCATTCTCCCTTCTTCTCAGTCCTAATCCCAGTCTATCTTCCATATAACTGTCAGTTATCATCCTAAAATGGCAATCTGTTTGTACAATTTCCTTTCTAAAAGTCTTCTATTGAAGGGAAGCAGGGAAAATGACTGGGACTGGTGGAATATCAATCTGAGACATCAGGGTTGCTTGGCAACAATTAACCAGTGTGCTATATTATGAAAAAAGGCTTGGATCAGCAGAGGAATGGAAGTGGCAAATTTTCACTGGCTACTCCATGGTTTACATACTAATAATGTAAATATTCTTTAGGAGGCCAATGACAGCATCATCCCAGTTTCTCTCCCTACTTCCTGCTGAAGTCACGTAATTCTCCAGGTGTATGTGTCCCATGTTCCCTAGTACCTAGACATTCCATATTCCTCTGTGTTTCTTTGTCTTCACATATACCATTTCCTCTGTCTGGAGTCCTTCTACGCACATCTACCTTGTTGAGTGCCTTCCAGATCCAGACTCCCATCTTCATCACATGTCATGATGCTTCTCACATAATAAATGCTAAATAAACATTTATTGAATGTATTCACACTCCAGATCTGGAAATGAAGTTAGTTGGGGCATCTGCCTATTTCATAATTGTTCTATGTTGTAGTCCCGGGGAACTCATAGAATTTGGTTGAAGCCTTTTTTAAACTGTTTATTTTTTCCTTAAGGCTAAAAGAGATTGAATCTACACATGGGTTTCCTTAAAAGGAATATAACCAAGAGGATTAAAGTGAGCGTACAAGGCCAAGCGTGGTGGCTTACGCCTGTAATCCCAGCACTTTGGGAGGCCAGGGTGGGTGGATCACTTGAGGTCAAGAGTTCGAGACCAGCCTGGCCAACATGGTGAAATCCCTTCTCTACTGAAAATACTAAATTTAGCTGGGAGTGATGGCATGTACCTGTAATCCCAGCTATTCAGGAGGCTGAGGGAGGAGAATCACTTGAACCCGGGAGGCAGAGTTTGCAGTGAGCAGAGATCACGCCACTGCACTCCAGCCTGGACAACAGAACAAAACTCTTGACTCAAAAAAAAAAAAGGGTACAAATGATTCCATATTGCTTAGGCATTAAGGATAGGTAGTTCTCCACCCCCTTCCTCATCTATAGAACTACAGTCTTTTAGAGCTAGAAAAGGTACAGGTCACAATAATTGAAAGTTGCCAAAATCTTTGAGATTTTTTAAAGTGTTTGAACTAGTGGAATCCAATTCATATGTGAAGTCCTTCTTTAATTAAAATGGCAAAATTGAAATTGAGATTTTAAAATTATACCGCTAAACCCACCCAAAACAGGTAGCTAGTGAATTTTGTTGGTTATTGCAAACAGGGTCTAGAGTTCAGAACACTGGTGCAAGAAAATAACAATTGATTTATTTATTAGCAAAATTGAAAAATTGGCCATTGGCAAAGAAATTAAGGTGTGGGTAATATATCATCATGGGTATTTATTGAATACCTACTACTACTACTATATAGTTTTAGACCCTATAGAGGAGTCATAATTGTATGATGTTAAACTTGCCCTTTCAAAACTTAAAATATCAGATAGACACAGAGGCACCCCTCTGTAGTCCCAGCTACTTGGGAAGCTAAGATAGAAGGATCCCCTGAGCCCAGGAGTTTGAGGCTATAGTGTACTGTGATTGCGCCTGTGGATAGCCACTGCACTCGCTTGAGCAAAATAGCAAGACCCTGTCTCCTGAAATCAAACAAACAAAATCCTTAAAATGTTATTGGTCGTATAAAAATGTGATAAGTGAAATAGAGAGCAGTAGATGCTAGAATGCAAAATAACGTATTCTGAAATATTTGAGTGTGAAACTGGCATTTACATACTGAACTATATTTTTACACTAATTTCCATTTTGTGAGGGCAGCATGATTTCCTGGAAAAGCGTGTAGGACTTGCAGTTGGGAGGCCTGAATTCTGGACCTGACTCTTGATTACCTGTGTGGTTTAGGGCAAGTGACTGTTTCCTCTTTGAAGTTTAGTCCCCACATTTGTAAAAGGGATACTGGGTAAACTAGTTGAGGTTTTCTATCACGTCTAAGTCTATAAACTGCATTTTCATGAAATCTTCTCAGTGCTAAAGATGAATTTTAGAAAGTTTTGACAATCCCCTGAACTAAAAGAAATAGCAGATGTGCTGTTACTTTCAAAGTCCAGTCTCTGTTTAGTATATTTAGAAGCCTGTTTATGAAAACACTCATCTCTAGACAAACTCATTTGTCCAGAATTACTGGCCCACTAGGAATGGAGTTATGCCTCACACACTGCTAAGCATTCCAAGGTGCAGCACATCAAAAAAGAAATCACACCATTCTCCAAAGCACCTCACTCATAGCAATGTCGTCCCATTCAATTAGAGGTGGCAAAGGCTGGCCTGGCTCCAAAGGAAGACTGTCAATTCCTCTCTTTTTCTGTGTCCACGCTTGGCAGGATGCTTCCTCACGCCCACCTCTCTCCCCCTTGCTGTGACTTTAGCTTCCGCCAGATGTCACACCGCTGCTTGTCACCGCCCAGACTCTTGTCGCTGATTTTGATGTTTCGGTGTATTTATCACAACTGTTCTGTTTAGCTGTAAAATTTATGGAATTTCACACTCTTCTTAATTACTACAGTGTTTCTTTTTCATAAGAGAAGGAATATACAAGGAGTCATATGCACAAGAGTTGGAGGGAGGGAAACACTTCATCTAATTTAAGTAAAGTCTGCGTGTGTGCACTGTACATTCCCCACCCCCAAATGAACAAGAGTCCAAAGCGGCACTGAGCTCAGTTTTGCGGGGCTCAGATGCTCAGAGTACTTAAGAAGTCTATTTCAATCTCAGAAGTACATAAGAGGTGTGCTTATTGGCTAATTTCTCTGTCTTCTTAAGTTTGGTCTTTTAGCAACAACAAAAATTGGACAATTTTATTGGCTCTCTGTGGCTCACTTCTTGATCTTATTATCTTGTCAAATCTGTTGATAATGCAGTTAAATCCAAAAAGTGGTGGTGGTAGTGTTGTGATGATAGTCAATCTGCATTGTTACAATATATCAGGCATTGCACTGATCACTTTACATGTACTTATCTAAACCTTTCCACAACCTTATAATACTGGGTACTTTTATTATCTTTACTGTATAGATGAAGAAATCTCAAAATGACCTAAATGTACTTCACTGTGAAAATGAACTCATATCACATATTCATTAAAGGAGGAAAAGATACATGTGTCTAGTTTTGTCCCCACTCCACCCCCACTGCCTTCTATTAAGAGCAAAGTTTTGATGGTACCCCATGCTAGAAGCTAAAGTTCATTTTGAGTTCCCAGGATAGTTAATTTAAAATGTTTTCTTTGTATATCAATTAGGCGCAACTTGAAATATGTTGGTATTTGCATTGCAGACCATTGATACTGATTCCCAAGGCCTTTGGGTAGAGAGTATCTTAGCTAAATGTTTGGGTTCACTTGGATGCCATGTTTGGATGTTTAGGTTAATTCAGTACTGCATACTGTATAATGTTCAGTCTTAGCTTATGCTGTGGAAGAAGCCTAGTCTTGTATATTACAGTTCTTCCCCTTGGGAACCTCATAACTTTGTCTTATTACTTAGACTTACTTTGTAAAAAATTAGAATAGTAGAGACAACCAAAGGCTAGATTATATCATTTACAGAATACAGATTTCATTTTAAAAGATACTTGGTAATCTTTACAATCTTTACAAAGGATTACTTTGTAAAAGATTTTCTGTAAAGAGCATCCCTAACAGTGCTATCATTATTGATTAATGTTACCATTTTCCCAGAATAATCAGGCAAATCCTTAAATATGTAATACTGATCATGGGGAACAAAGGGAACTGATGAAAAATTGTCTAGAAAGTAGGTTTGCCACTCAGGATAGACACAGCTGCAAGGGAAAAAATGACATGGTTAGGGAGAGTTGACCATGAAGCAGGTATGCTCTAAGTGTCTAGTACAGATGCTTGTAACACTGAACACCATTACCTTAGGACCCCTGGAAAGAGTCCCAGGAATGAGAGAGGTGGAAACTATCATTTACTGCTTTTCTACTATGTGTCAGGCACTGTGCTGGGCACTAACACCCCTCCATATCCCTTTATGAAGACACATAGGAATTTCCCTCGTATCTCAATGCCAGAAGTAGTCGGGCTTCTCCTGAGTAGTTACATTGTTTATTTATAGAGTCTTTACTGTTTCAGGCATTATACTTATCCACATGCATTATCTTTTGGAATCCTCACTGCAACAGTACTGTTGTAGTAGAGATCATCCCATGTTTTAAATGAGAAATTAAAATTCAGAGAGATTAAATGACTAACTTTTCTAAAGTCACAAATAGCCCAACTCTTTCTTATTTATGCTATGGGTCTGCTCTGTGTTCAGTTCTGAATGCCTGGCCTGTATCCTATGCTTTTCTTTACCTATCACCCTGTGTCTAGAGGGAGGTAGAAAGAGAAGGACCCAAGCCTAGCAAAAAGCAACAATAAATGTACATTCATGGAGATGCTGGCAGTTGACTTAAACTTGAGCCACTTCTCAGAAGTAGCACCTATCGCTTTCTGACATTTATTTAGTGATTTTTATTTTTATTTGATAGAAATAGGGTCTTACTCTGTTGCCAGTCACGCTGGAGTGCAGTGGAGGATAGTAGCTCACTGTACTGTGGGTCTTAAGGATCCTCCTGCCTCAGACTCCCAAGTAGCCACTTCACCTAGCTTCCCCCGCCCCACTCCCATAGAGACAGGGTCTTGCCATCTTACGTATGCTGGTCTTGAACTCCTGGGCTCAAGCAATCCTCCCACCTCGGCCTCCCAAAGTGCTGGGATTACAGGCGTGAGCCACCGCGCCCAGCCAAGCCAGAGATCTTTGATGGAGCATTGTCAGAAGAATTTCACAAACTGCAAGTTGTTGCACAGATGTATTGATTTAATTAGTCTAGATAGCACCATTTATTTATGCTTAAGCATCTCACACATACAAAAGTTGGTAATTTGAAGTCACACAATAATTTATGAGTTATCTTCAATACCAGGAGTTGTAGCTTCTGAATACCAACTTTGGTAAGTGTATGTGTGTCAGATGCCTAAGCAAAAGTAAATGATACTATATAGACGAATTAAGTGATACAATGTGCTTCTGGAATTCTGTTGACATCCTGTTTCATCTAAAATCTTCTAGTAGTGTATTTTAAAATAACATTTATTGTTCTAAACAATTTAATCTCATGTATGAACAAGATCTTCATTGAAGACGAAACATTTGGGTTCTGCTTGTTAAGGCCTCTTTGAGCATCTGGGGGAATACTTAATATGCCATTGCAACTTGATGAAATTGTCTTGGTTAACTATACAGCGAGTATTCTGGATAGTGAGTAGAGAAGAGTAGAGTTTATCCTCTTAGCAAAAAGATTTAATTTAGTTTCTAATAGGTAAAAGACTGTTTTATTCTCTTGGGTAGGGAAACTGTTTTATTCTCTTGGGATCTCTTTGCTATTCTGCCTCTCTTCCTCCCTCTTTCTCTCTTCTAATTTTAACTATAAGAACACCAAGGTATTCTATGTCTGCCAGATTTTGCAGTACTGTTTTCACACTTAAAAAATATGTAACTAATAGCATTTTAAAATCTATAGCTAATTTAAGTAGGTTTGTTGTTGTTTACAGTGATAAGCTTTCAAAAAGTGACTGGGTTGTAGTTAAAATACTAGGAATTTTGGTAGCATCTTTTCTTCCAGAGTTTGGGATGCTTTATCATTATTATTTTTTCTCATTATATTCCCTAGAAGATAGAAAGAACGATTAACCCAGTTTTACACATTAAAAAAAAAGCCAGAAGCTCATAGGGATTAAGTTTTTTGCCTAAGATTGGGTTTACTAAGAAGGTACTCAGAATGCACAGAGAATTCCAGAGCTTGGTAGAGTGCAGCACACTACTCATTGGGAAATACAATAGGCAGATAATTATTTTCTCTGAAGTCTTGACTGCTAGTCAACTTATTTCTCTCTGGGACTACCCACTATCTTATCACTAAAACAGAAACTTATCTAGAGGTGAGGACTACTCTGTAATCTCCAGGTGATGTTAGGAACCTTTCCCACTTAGCACAGCTGGCTTAGAATTCCAAGTAAGTATATAACAAGAGTTTTGCAATAGGCATGGTGGCATGCCTGCACTTCAGGAGGCCAAGGTGGAAGGATCATTTGAGCCTAGAAGTTCAAGACCAGCCTAGTCAACATAGTGAGACCCCATTTCTCTCTTTCTCTCTTTTCTCTCTCTTTTTTTGGGGGGGATAGAGTCTTGCTCTATTGCCCAGTGGTACAGTGTCACAATCTCAGCTCACTGCAGCATCCACCTTCCAGGTTCAAGCGATTCTTGTGCCTCGGCTTCCAGAGTAGCTGGGACTGCAGGCACATGCCACCATGCCTGGCTAATTTTCGTGTTTTTAGTAGAGATGGGGTTTCATCATGTTGGCCAGGTGGTCTCAAACTCCCAACCTCAAGTAATCTGCCCGCCTCAGCCTCCCAAAGTGCTGGGATTACAGGTATCAGCCACCGTGTCTGGCCAAGACCTCATCTCTTAAAAATAAAAATAAAAATTAGCGGGGCATGGTGGTATGTGCCTATAGTCCTAGCTACTCAGGAGGCTGAAGTGGGAAATTCACCTGAGCCAAGGAGTTTGGGGCTGCAGTGAGCTACGATTGCACCACTGCACTCCAGCCTGAGCAACAGAACAGCGACATCCCCTTTTAACTCCCCTCACGACATCCCCTCCTCCCGCAGAAAAAAGCAAAAACAAGGAGTTTTTTAAGGCTGCCAAGTACCTGTGTTAATCGGTGTTCAAAGAATGTTAAATGCCATTTTTAGGACCATTAGCTATTATACTTCATGCCTCATAATGAGGTGTCTCACTTACTGTGCGTTTGATTGCATGCATCCATAAATTTAGAGATGGGGACATATCTATGGGCAAGGCCTGCTTACTACCCACTGAAGCAAATGCAAGAGGAGAAACACATCCTGCAGAGAAAAAAAGCCATTTAAAATGGAAGTCCCACCACTGATGCCTGGGGGCATAGACAGACTGAATTTAACATGGTAAACGACCCTGCTGGTGTAGAAAAAAATAATCATCCATTTGGCAATGAAGAGCAGCGCAGACTCAGTCATAGTTCTCTATAGCAACTTATGCTTTTAGATTTGCAGGTAATACAAAGAAAGAAAGGATATTTATAAATCCAAGTTATAATTATTTTTTATTACTTTTTTTTGGAGACGGAGCTTCGCTCTTGTTGCCCAGGCTGGAGTGCAATGGCATGATCTCGGCTTACCGCAGCCTCTGCCTCCCGGGTTCAAGTGATTCTCCTGCCTCAGCTTCCTGAATAGCTGGGACTACAGGCATCCACCACGACACCTGACTGATTTTTGTGTTTTTAGTAGAGACAGGGTTTCGCTCTGTTGACCAGGCTGGTCTCGAACTCCTGACCTTGTGATCCACCCGCCTTGGCCTCCCAAAGTGCTGCGATTATAGGTGTGAGCTACCATGCCCGGCCTTTTCATTACTTTTTATTTGTCTCAAAATTATTTCTCAGTTAAGTCTAGTGATTTGACTTAAATACTTGAGACTTACTGTCCCTCCTCACCTCATGAGTTGTTTCTTTTCTCTCTCTCTCTTTTTTTTTTTTCGAACCCAGGCTAAAGTGCAGTGGCACAGTCACGATTCACTGAAGCCTTGACCTTCTGGTCTCAAGTGATCCTTTCACCTTAGCCTCTTGAGTTGGCACCACATGTGTGTGCCATCACACCTGGCTAAGTTTTTAGGTTTTTTTGTAGAAACAGTCCCACTATGTTGCCTAGGCTGGTCTCCAACTCCTGGGTTCAAGCAGTCCATCCTGCTTCAGCCTCCCAAAGTGCTGGGATTATACCTGTAAGCTACTGCACCCAGCTATAAATTGTTTCTTTAGTAGTGGGCATACAGTTTACCACTTGGGATTGGTCCAGATGCCCAGATTGAGTTTATTTCATTCGATATGCTTGGAGCATCTGCTTTTTTCAGTTTGTGGCCTGGCACTCTCAGAATTGTTCGTTGTTTTCAACAATTAGGAATGACAGAGAGCACCTGTGCTTTGCCTGTGCAGTGCTTAAAAAATTTTTTTAATTTTAATTTTTGTGCGTTCATAGTAGTTGTATATATTTATTGGGTGTATGTGATATTTTGATACAGGCATATGATGTGTAATAATCACATCAGGGTAAATGGGGTATCCGTCACCTCAAGCATTTCTCCTTTGTGTGACAAATAATCCAATTATATTCTTTTCATTATTTTAAAATATACAATTAAAATATTATTAATTATAGTCACTCTGTTTTGCTATCAAATACTTTTGAAGAAGGGCTTTTATACAGGTTCTCATTTGTACACTTTAAGAAGATAGCAGCTTTTTCATATACTTTTTTTTTTTTTTTTTTTTTGGGACGGAGTTTCGCTCTTGTTACCCAGGCTGGAGTGCAACGGCGCGATCTCGGCTCACCGCAATCTCCGCCTCCTGGGTTCAGGCAATTCTCCTGCCTCAGCCTCCTGAGTAGCTGGGATTACAGGCACGCGCCACCATGCCCAGCTAATTTTTTGTAGTTTTAGTAGAGACGGGGTTTCACCATGTTGACCAGGATGGTCTTGATCTCTTGACCTCGTGATCCACCCGCCTCGGCCTCCCAAAGTGCTGGGATTACAGGCTTGAGCCACCGCGCCCGGCCCTTTCATATACCTTAAAGTGCTCCAAATGCCCTTCTGTTCAAAGAGAATAACTCAATGTCCCTTGACATATTACCATACTCCAAGTCTTCTAGATTTCCCTACATTTTTACTTTCATTGTGATTTACTCAGTTGCTGCTAATATTTTCTTTCTCATCAAGAGTCAGAATATTCCCATTTGCCATGGGAAGAGATGTTGGTGTTCTGCTTATCACTTTGCCATATCTTTTCTTTGCAGACTCCATATCATGTGAACCTCCTCCTGGCTGGCTATGATGAGCATGAAGGGCCAGCGCTCTACTACATGGACTACCTGGCAGCCTTGGCCAAGGCCCCTTTTGCAGCCCATGGCTATGGTGCCTTCCTGACTCTCAGTATCCTGGACCGATACTATACACCGAGTAAGTACCAACACTCTAGGGAGGGAGCAGTGACAGAGCCCTGCCCTCAGCTGCTTCCCAGGTTTGTCCACCCTTAGAGTTGGGTGGCCAGGACTTGAATAGGATGGATCTTAAAAAGCACAGGCAGGTCCCCCTCTGGAAGCTGCACTCTTCTGTGGGTCAGTAGGATCTTCTAAAAACTGATTAAAGTCCCATTTTTTGCCAGCCAAAATGAGATATTACATATCTCTAGAGCTGGGTTTTGTTTTGAAGGAGGATTGGAATAGATGACATAGTGAATAAAACATTTTTATTGGGTTCTAAAATTCTTCAGTTCTAAGAGTTAGTTTTTTCACTTATTTTGCTTTGCCTAGATGCTTATTGGCATCTCAGTAAAGAACGAGTGAGTAAAGGAAGTAGATATATAATTTGTTTTGAACTTGTGAGGATGAATATGTCCCCAGCATGACAACTGAAGGTTTCTTTGCTTAAACATCAAAGCTTTCTAAGGCTACAAATGTGAGCCTACCCTTGCTTGTCACCTAACAGCTCACCCCTCTTGAAAGAAAAAGCTTTTCTCTACTTGTCCGTAAAGCATCAGCTTGGCAAAACTTCAGATACAGGGATGCTTTTTAAAAATTTTATTTTTTAATTGACAAATAATAATTGTGCATATATTCATGGAGTACATCATGTTTCAATACATGTAATGTATGGTGAACAGATCAGGGTATTTAGTATATCCATCATCTCAAACATTTATCATTTTGTGTTGGGGACATTTAGTATCCTCCTTCTAGCTATTTGAAACTATATATTGTTAACCAGTCATTTTACAGTGGTATACAACACTAGAACTTATTCCTCTGTCTAGCCATAATTTTGTTTCTTTTTTTTTTTTTCGAGACAGCCTCCCCGTCACCCACGCTGGAGTGCAGTGGAGCGATTTCGGTTCATTGTAACCTCCGCCTCCCAGGTTCAAGCAATTCTCGTGCTTCAGCTTCCCAAGTAGCTGAGATTACAGGCGCATGCCACCATGCCTGGCTAGTTTTTGTATTTTTTGTAGAGATGGAGTTTCACCATGTTGGCCAGGCTGGGCTGGAACTCCTGACCTCAAGTGATTCACCCTCCTTGGCCTCCCAAAGTGCTGGGATTACAGGCGTTAGCCACCGCACCCAGCCAGTTTTGTATCTTTTGACAAATGTCCCCCATCTCTTACAGAGGATTTCTCAACCTCTAGTATCCTCTGTTCTACTTTTTACTTCTGTGTTCAGCTTTTTTAGCTTCCACATATGAGTGAGTACGTACAGTGTATTAACTTTGTTCCTGGCTTATTTCACTTAACAGAATGCCCTCCAATTCCATTCATGTTGCCATGAATGACAGATTTCCTTTTTTATGGATGAATAGTATTTCATGGTGTATATACCACACTTTCTTTATCCATTGATCTGTCATTGGACACCTAGGTTGGTTCCATATCTTGGCTGTTTTGAATAGTGTTGCAGTAAACACTGGGGTGCAGTATTTCCCCAGTGATAAAATGATTTCATCCAATATAACGATTTCCTTTCTTTTGGATAAATTCCCAGTAGTGGGATTGCCAGATCATATGGTAGTTCTATTTGTAGTTTTTTGAACAACCACCATACTGTTCTCCATAGTGGCTATACTAGTTTACATTCCCACCAACTGTGTATAAAGAATTTCCTTCTCGCTACATCCTCGCCAGCATTTGTTTTTGTTATTTTTTGTCTTTTTTTTTTTTTGTAGAAAGTGATTTACTTAGGTAAAAAAAGAGAAAAAGGAGAAGAGAGAAAACTTCCATGAAGAGTGTGGAAGGAGACTCCAGAGGGGAAATCCAGGAGGGGAAAGAGAGCTCCCACTTTGTGGGAGGGGATTCCAGAGAGCTAGAAATCCCTTTTTTGTCTTTTTGATAATAGCTTTCCTAATTGATAATAGCTTTTTTAATTGAATTTGTTTTTTCTGTTGAGATGTTTCAGTTCCTTATATTTTCTGGATATTAATCCCCTGTTGGATGAGTAGTTTATATGTATTTTCTAACGTTGTGTAGGTTATCTTTTCACTCTGTTGTTTCCTTTGCTGTGCAGAAGCATTTTAGTTTGCTATAATCCAGTTTGTTTATTTTTGCTTTTATTGCCTGTGCTTATGAGATTATTCATGAAATCTTTTGCCAGATCAATATCCTGAGGCTTTTCCTCTATGTTTTCTTCTAGTTTCAGGTCTTAAATTTAGGTCTTTGATCCATTTTGAGTTGAATTTTGTGTAGGATGAGAGCTGAGGGTCTGGTTTTATTCTTCTGCATATGGATATCCAGTTTTTCTAGCACCATTTATTGAAGAGACTGTCCTTTCCCCAATGAGTGTTCTTGGTACATTTATCAAAAGTCAAATGTAGATTGTGGCATAATTTCTTAATTTCTCTATTTGGTTTAATTGGTCTATGTGTCTATTTCTATGCCAATAGCATGCTGTTTTTTGGTTACTATAACTTTGTGGTATATTTTGAAGTCTGGTAGTGGTATCAACTATCAGATGAGTTGTTTTTGCTCAGGATTGCTTCAGCTATTTAGAGTCTTTCGTGGTTCCATACAGATCTTAGGATTTTTTTTCCCTAATGCTGTGAGGCATGTCAGTGGTATTTTGATAGGGATTGCGTTGAATCTGTAAATTTCTTTGGGTAGTATTGTCATCTTGATAATGTTAATTCTTGGCCAGGTATGGTGGCTCATGCCTGTAATCCTAGCACTTTGGGAGGCCAAGGTGGGCAGATCACAAGGTTAGGAGTTCAAGACCAGCCTGACCAACATGGTGAAACTCCGTCTCTACTAAAAATACAAAAATTAGCCAGGCGTGGTGACAAGTGCCTGTAATCCCAGCTACTTGAGAGGCTGAGGCAGAAGAATTGCTTGAACCGGGAGGTAGAGGTTGCAGTGAGCCGAGATTGTGCCACTGCACTCCAGCCTGGGCAACAGAGTGAGATCCTGTCTCAGTCAGTCAGTCAATCAATTAATATTCTTCTGATCCATGAGCATGAGATGTCTTTCCATTCATTTGTATCCTCTTCAATTTATTTCATCAGTGTTTTATAGTTTTTGTTATAGAGGTCTTTCACCTCCTTGGTTAAATTTATTCCTAGGTATTTTATTTTCTTTGATTTTTGTTTCTATTATAAATGGGATTGCCTTCTTGATTTCTTTTTCAGCTAGTTTGTTTGTATATAAAAACACTACTAACTTTTGTATATTAATTTTGTATCCTGCAACTTTATGGAATTTATCAGATATAAGAGTTTTCTGATGGGGTCTTTAGGTTTTTCTGTATAGAAAATAATGTCATCTGCAAATAGGGACATTTGACTTCCTGCTTTCCAATTTGGATACTCTTTATTTCTTTCTCTTGCCTAAGTGCTCTGGTTAGGACTTCTCAGACACGGGATGCTTTTGTGCTAAGTTCCATCTTCTGACCCCAATCCTAACCTTGACTTTAGCTTCTGTGGCAATGGGTATTTTGGAATCCTTAGCCTTTACAGACTATAGATGCAGCACAGATAACCACTTATCTCCTTACATTCCATTCTTCACTGTCAATATCATAAGAATCTGGCATGTTCATTCTTTTTTGGTGCTGCCCTCTGGCTCAACCTCAGCCACACTAGAGCTCTGGGCCACATCCTGAAAAGAATTAGCCTGGCCTCCCAGTGACTTTCTTGATTTGGCATCTGTTGGTAATATAGCTGATTTGCCCACCAAAATAACGACTAGCCACCCCTGAAGCCTGACTGCATAACATGTCATTCCAGTTTGCCATGCCCACAGACAGTTGCCTTGGCTCCTGTCAGCCCCATCCTATAAATTCTCTTTCCATTGTTAAACAGAGACCCAGCTGGGAAAACAAGGCTTAAATTCTGACCCTGTCTTCCCTTTCCCTGATTTGCAGCTGACTAGGGCAGATGGAATTGATTTAAACCCTGGACTGAGGGGGAGTGAAAGGGGTGGGCTAAGATAAAGTGAGACAGGCCTCTGGACTTCTTCAGAGGCGGGCCCTGGCCAGGGGAGTCAGAATTCCTTCATGCTTACCCTTCACTGTAGCAAATCAATTTGCAATGGCGTGTAGCTGATGGAGCATTGGGTCTGGGGCACCCCCAGGTGCATGTGGAGTAAGTTGGTTGCAGGCTGGAAGGCAAAGCGTTTTTTTGCCTTTTCCATTTGTGTGGCACTTGGACCTGAAGAAGCCAGCTTTGATGAAGATTTGAAACTTAATCAAAAGGTGCTGAGAGTTGGATTTAATGACAGCACCTTAAGTACTTGGTCTCTGTGTTCTCTTTCAGCTATCTCACGTGAGAGGGCAGTAGAGCTTCTTAGGAAATGTCTGGAGGAGGTGAGTAGCTCCCATGAGATCCTGAAAGGAATGTTTGTGTCTCTGTTTGCCAGTCTTGTTCCTGTTCCTTGGTTATATTTTTTTCTGATTTTTACCAGAAGGTGTAATACATACCTACTAACCAGGTGTGAAGTTGCTACCAGGGATAGAGTTTGGTGTGGGTAGCAAGCTTATTTTTCTTTTACAGATTACCTCCTCAGTGTCAATTTTATAATTTAATTCTTTCTGGTTTATCCAAACCAGTGGTTCTCAAATTTTAGTGTGTGTAAGTATCACCCGGAAAACTTGTTAGACAGATTGCCGTCTCTGCCCCAACCCTCAATTCTGATTCCACTGCTGTGGGGTACAAACTGGGAAGCTCTGTTTTAATTGGCAGTCCCAGTTGATTTTGCTACAGGTGGTAACTGAGGCTGTACTTGAAGAACTTCTGCCCTGGACTTTATACCTGCTCTGTTCTTGTGCCACCTGTAATTGGCATACTGCCTGTTCCCTTAGTAGTGCATGAGTCTTTGTGATCTAGAGAGAAGGCCTTCTCTAAGAATTCAGGAGGACCATAGAAAACAACTAAGAAACTTGGGGCAGAAGGGGAGAGTAGACTTTGGTTTGTGAGGCCAGGATCATAGCACACCCCCCCTTTTTTTTTTTTTTTTTTTTTTTTTTTTGGAGACTGAGTCTTGCTCTGTCACCCAGGCTAGAGTGCAAAAGCTCCATCTTGGTTCACTGCAACCTCGGCCTCCCAGGTTCAAGCGATTCTCCTGTCTTAGCCTCCTGAGTAGCTGGGATTACAGGCATGAGCCACCACACCCGGCTCAGAATATACCCTTTCTAATACCGCTCCTTAGAGTCTCAGGCTTTGGGTATGGATGGAGGATGAGGAGGTCAAAAACCGGTCCCATTAGGTTTTTTTATTCTTTTATTGTTCCTGTGGCTTAAGGATGAACTTGAGCTCATGGTTTAGTGAGAGAATAGGAGGGTAACAGCAGGAGCATTGGGAGTAATGACAGTTTGCCTCTTACACAAGCCTTTTGCTTTCAGTCCACAGTCCCCACCCCCACTTTTTTATTAGAGATGGGGTCTCCCTTTGTCACCCAGGCTGGAGCAGAGTGCAGTGGTACCATCACAGCTCACTGCAGCCTGGACCTCTGGAACTCAACCGATCTTCCCAAGTGGCTGAGACTACAGACAGGCACTACCACACCCGGCTCATTTTTTTTTTTAAGAGATGGAGTCTTGCTATGTTGCCCAGGCTGATCTTGAACTCCTGGGCTCAAGATATTCTCCCACTTCAATCTCCCAATTTCAGGCCTGAGCCACCGCTCCCAGCCTCTGCTTTGTCCTGAGGACAATTAGTCTTTGTTAGTTTATTATCTTGAGACATTAAGAGAGACGTCTGTGTTTACCAGACTGATCGGTAACACACTATGGAGAACAGAACACTGGATGGTCTCATTCTTTCGTTGGTTTACTGACCAGTGACAGGCTCTTAGCTGCATCTTGCAGTTCAGCCTCCCTGCCTCCCAGTCATCCTCCAGCTGCTGTTTGTGTACCCGGTACTACTAGGGTACTAGTGCCCTACTACCAACTGCCTCCAATAGAATTTCAGTGCCACAAAAGCAGGGATTTTTGTTTGCTTGTATCCCATGTCTAGAACAGAGCTTGGCACATAGTAATTATTTGTTGACTGATTTCCTTCATGTCTCTCTGCAGCTCCAAAAACGCTTCATCCTGAATCTGCCAACCTTCAGTGTTCGAATCATTGACAAAAATGGCATCCATGACCTGGACAACATTTCCTTCCCCAAACAGGGCTCCTAACATCATGCCCACCCTTCCTCCCACTTGCCAAGGAACTTTTTTTTGCTGGCCTGCTTTATTTTTTTCTACTCTTTTCAGGTACATTCTTGATAAATGGTTAATTCAGAATAAAGGTGACTGTGGATATAATTGAGCCCTGTGGTCTGGGTCTCAGTTTACCTAATATTACCTTAGAAAGGATGTGGAGGGAAGATGGTCTTTTTGCCAGGCCTGACTTTTCCTGCTCTGCCCTCCCTTAATGCTCAGTACCCTTTAGCAGCTGATGGCTCCATGTTCTATTCCATGCTTGGCTTCCTTTCCAACTAGCTCTTTCATATATTTTACTTGTTAATGTCTTCATTCTCTCTAAAGTAGTGGTTCTTTTCACCCGTAAACTTACATTTTTTAAATTAATCTGAATGGATAATACATGTACTTCATAAAACATGCAAACAGTGCAAAAACATGTAGTGAAAAAGTTTTCTCCCATCCCTATAGTCCAATCATCTGCTTCCTTTCCTCAAGGAAACTTCAGCTACTAATTTCTTATGTTTTTTAAGAGATATTCTGTTACTGAATAAGGTATACATACATGCAGACACATGTCCCCTTTAAATTTTTTAAATTTATTTATTTATTTAGAGACAGGTCTTACTCTGTAGCCCAGGCTGGAATACCGTGGTGCAATCTTGGTTCATTGCAACTTCTGCCTCCTGGGCCCAAGTGATCCTCCCATCTCAGCCTCCTGAGTAAATAGGATTACAGGCATACACCACCAATGCCCAGCTAATTTTTATGCTTTTCATAGAGGCGGTGGTCTCACCATGTCACTTAGGTTGGTCTCGAACTCCTGGGCTCAAGGAGTCTGCCTGCCTTGGCTTCCCAGTGCTGGCATTACAGGCGTTGAGCCACCATGCCTGGCTAAAAAGTATTTTTAAATGTTCTACGTATTGCTTATTTCACTTAGCACTGTATTAGAGATTGTTTTCTATCCATACAAATAGATCTATGTATTCTTGTTGACAGTTGCATAATATTCCATTAAATTGATGCATCATGGGCACTTAACCAGATACCCATTTTACTCTTAGCCTACCTTTAGGGAACAATGTAGACGTTTTGTGGTTAAAGCCACTAAAGCAGTGATTCTTAACCAGATGTGTGTTTCTGAATGTTCATCTCACACTTCCGGTTGCTACTGATGCTGCCAGTCTAGGAACCACGTATCAAAACCATTTGGCCTTAGACTAAGATAAACTCTACTTTATCCAATTCTGTGCTCCTCTTAATACCATATACAGATGGGTTTTTGATTTGTCTGTGATGAAATGTGTCATCTAAGATACTACCTAGTGATCATAATGTTCATATTAACAGTATTGGGTTAACATTAGATTTGTGTCTTATATACTATTTAATATACCAATGGTAAATGCCTTATACCGTAAGAAGAAAACTAATCATGAATAAATGGGAGAAAAGAGATGATTCACATCACTACAGTTGGTTCAACCTCCAACACCACTGTGAATATGCATAGGTTTGATCTTTTAGCTAGATTCCTGAGTGTAAGACATCTATTTTAAAAGCACCACAGGTGATTCTGATGCTCTACCCAGTGGAGTGCCGCTACTAAAGCACAGGCTATCCTGCTACCTGATTTTCCCGTCTGTAAAATGATTGAAATAGCACCTATTCCATGTAGGTAGGTATGAGAATTACATTAGTAATATAGGTGAAAGTTTAGTGCAGAGCCTGGCATGTTGTAAGTGCTCAGCAAGTGTATAATCATTAGTAAACTTGTTATTCTGCATCCAGGCCTCACCAGGGATGACATGTGGTTCTCTGCCTTTGAATGTAAGGTCCCCAGGGCAATCTCAGGCAAGCCTACAAACCCATCCTCACTCTAGGGTTTTTTTGCCAACCTGGATCTCTTTCCTGAGCTCCAATCAGCTCATTCCTAGATAGCTCACTCTCCAGATTTAGGGACTTCAAACTCTATGTCTAAAACTGAGCCTTACCATCTGCCCCTCTCCAGACCTTCTCTGTGACATTCCGTCTTACAGAATTGGAGCCACCGGTTCCCAGGTACCTAAGTCAGAAACCCAGGCATCATTTATTTTTAATAAACATTTTATTCTGGAATAAGAAAAGTTGCAAAGATAATACAGAGTGTCCTTATACCCTTTATTCAGTTTCTGTAATATTAACATCTTGCATATACCATGGTATATTTGTCAAAACTGAGAAACCAACATTGGTTGGTATATTAGTATTACTATCCAGGCTCTATTCAGATTTTACCAGTTTTTCCACTAATTTTATTCTTCTGTTCTAGGATATAATTCAAGATACAACATTGCATTTAGCTGGGCATCATTTTTATATCATTCATTACCTCCTATCTCTATGTGGTCACCAAATTCTGGCATTTCTATATCCTAAATTTTTAATTTTTGTTGTTGTTTTTCAGAGACAGGATCCAGCTCCCAGGCTGGAATGCAGTGGCATGATCATAGCTTACTGCAGCCTTGAACTCCTGGGCTCAAGTGAACCTCTCACCTCAGCCTTTCAGCTAGCTGGGACTGTAGGTGTGCATCACCATACCCAGCTAATTTTGTAAAAAATTTTTGTAGAGACGGGGTCTCACTATGTTACCTAGGCTGGTCTCGAACTCCTGGCCTCAAGTGATTCTCCCACCTTGGTCTGCCAAAGCACCAGGATTATAGGTGTGAGTCACTGCACCTGGCCTAAATCTCTTTAAATCTCCCATCCCCATTATTCTGATTCACCCCCTGTCATTTCTTAGACTATTTAACAGCCTCTTAACTTGACTCTACTTTTAATCTCTTCCCTCTTCGGGTCTTCATCCATACTTTAAAAAATTAGTTTCACCATCCATTCCTCTCTGCCCTTAAAACTTTCTGGTGGTTTTCCATGGCTTAAGAGAATAAAGCCCGATTCTTTGGTTTGACCTGCTAGGCATTCCATAATGCTCTCCTAACCTTACTCCCCATTTTCCTTTCTCTCTTTTACACCTCATAAAGCCTGTGTTCCAAATACATTTACATGGCTTCAGTCATTCATTTGTGACTTCACACTTATGTATACCTACTGTAAGAAGGGTAAGCATTACTTTATGGAACTTTTCTTACAGAGGAGTGTGTGTGTGGAGTCATAATGTAGTGTGTTCTGGTAACTTTTGTTTTTTTCTGCTGGATTTTGGTTTTTAAAATGCCAGCTTGTCCTAAATCAATTTCCTGAAGTTTGAAAAACACTGGGAATGTACCCATTCTGTAACACTCCTGGCCAAACGCTGTTCAGAAAGGAGTTCTGATTAGCTCCCATCTGCTTTCAGGTGATTAATACACAGAAAAACAAATTATTCCTTCCCTGGCTTATGGTGGGAGTGGGATAGGTTGGAGAAGAGAGCAGCTGTTTCGCCTCAGGGTAGGGAGGCTCAGAAGCTCAGCCCAACCAGAGAGCGGATGGGAAGGCAGGAACCTTTGAGAGATGGAAAAGGCCACTGAAATGTCCCAAGAGCTTCTTGGTGTTGCTAGCTGAGCAACCACTCTGGGCCTGCCCTGCCTGAAGCCCAGAGTCCTTTCACATCTGCTCCCCTCGGCCTTTTGACCAGAGCAGCAGCAGTGCCCAAGCAAGAGAAAGAGGCGTATTCTTGGGTTCTCAGTAAGTGTGTGCTGCTGCTTGCTTACTCCAGTGTGTGAATTATGAGTTAGTGTGTTCGGAAGGAGAAGCCTGCACCTTGCCGTCACTTACCTTCCTTCATGGGAGGGAACGTTTTTAAAGACTGCACTTTTCGTATTTCTTCTGGAACACTATGATCCTTAAAGTAGGAAAGCCTTTTCTTTAAACTCCAAATTGGAATGCTTACCAAGTCTAAACACTCTCCATTTAATTTGCAGCTACTTGCTTTGCAAAAAAGAAGCCATGTAAAACAACATGTGTATATTTTATTTTTATTTTTTAATTTTTAATTATATTTTTATAGAGACAGGGTTTCACTATGTTGGACAGGATGGTCTTGAACTCCTTACCTCAAATGATCCGTCTGCCTTGGCTCCCAAAGTGCTGAGATTACAGGCGTGAGCCACTGTACCCAGCCCTCGTGTATACTTTAATCATCATCTACTTTTCCTTAGGGCTAAACCCAGTTAGAGGCTAAAATATGATTTATTTTGCTGTGGGATAAAGAAAAACAACTTAATGGGAAGAATCAAGTGCTGAGACCTCATTAGAAGCTTCTAATGCCACTTAGACGTGTCCATACCATACTGCTTCTGCACTGTTAATGATCCTGACCATATGCTGGCTTAGCAGCGTCTTGGGGCACAAAAGGCTGGGAAGACCTGTTTCCCCTTGCTGGGGTCAGGCCTGTGAGCCCTTCTGTAGATGGCCATGTGATGTAGTGGAAATGAAGGGAGGGTCAGATCACACACAGATGCGTGAGTCCCACTCACTTGCTTAGTGACCTTGGGAAAGTTGCTTTGATCTACCACTTTCTTGTTTGTAAAATAGGATTTGGTGAGGACTACATGGTCCTTTCCTTAGGAAAAGTTGTCTAGCCCCTGAAAAGTTTTTGATAAACTAATTTCTTCTGGATATTTATAACCTTTTATTGATTTGTTACTATATTACAAGCATTATATAGAAGTGCTGTGGGCCGGGCGCGGTGGCTCAAGCCTGTAATCCCAGCACTTTGGGAGGCCGAGGCGGGCAGATCACGAGGTCAAGAGATCGAGGCCATCCTGGTCAACACGGTGAAACCCCGTCTCTACTAAAACTACAAAAAGAAATTAGCTGGGCATGGTGGTGCTTGCCTGTAATCCCAGCTACTCAGGAGGCTGAGGCAGGAAAATTGCCTGAACCCAGGAGACAGAGGTTGCGGTGAGCCGAGATCGCGCCATTGCACTCCAGCCTGGGTAACAAGAGCGAAACTCCGTCTCAAAAAAAAAAAAAAAGAAGTGCTGTATATCTTATTTAATCCTCTCAACTTCCCATAGTCTAAGACAATTTTAGAGGTAGTATGTCTCTTGCCAGGCCCTAGGCTTCAGTTAAAGCAGAGCGTACTTCAGCCTTCCCCCACATTCCTTTCTGTTCCTTTCTGCAGAAAGGAGTAAGTAACCCAGATAGGGATACTTGGGGAAAGGCACTGAGCCTCTTTGTTAAAATGAGGAAAAGCAAATATTAGGTGTTAAAGCCATGCCAACCCCAAGTGGAGACTTTCTTCTTGATGTATTCAGAGGGACTGATTGAAAGGGACTTGAAAAAGGCAACACTTCCTCCCCGCATGATGCAGAATTCTTCAGTGCCACACCTGGAGGCTGCCTCAAGGTATCGAGCACCCCCTAACAACCTGCTGTGGGGTACATACCGGGGGACCCAAAGCTCAGGGGGGCACACCAAGTGAGTGGCAGGGCCAGGATTAGGACGTGTCCAGGGTCCCCATGCATTTAGCATGAGGGACAGGCCCCCAGAGGAGGCCCCACTGTGTCCAGAGAGCTTTCACTGGACACATATGGGTGAGTTGAGGCATTGCAGCTCCTTGGGAAAAGAAGTCACATCTTTGGACCCTTATCCTGAGAAATGATGCCTAGACCGTATGTTTCTAGCACAACCTTCACTTGCAAAGCACCTCATCATCTATCCTTGACAGGATACTTGCAAAGACATGGGGAACAGCAATCCAGGCAAACAACAGTGAATGCAATGGCCCTGAGACATAAAACAAAATGTTAGTTTGAGGAACAGAAAGGAGACCCATGTGGCTGGAGCAAAGTGAGCGATGAAGAGAGTAGTTTTTTTTTTTTTTTTTTTTTTTTTTTTGAGACGGAGTTTTGCTCTTGTTACCCAGGCTGGAGTGCAATGGCGCGATCTCGGCTCACCGCAACCTCTGTCTCCTGGGTTCAGGCAATTCTCCTGCCTCAGCCTCCTGAGTAGCTGGGATTACAGGCACGCGCCACCATGCCCAGCTGAATTTTTGTATTTTTAGTAGAGACGGGGTTTCACCATGTTGACCAGGATGGTCTCGATCTCTTGACCTCGTGATCCACCCGCCTCGGCCTCCCAAAGTGCTGGAATTACAGGCTTGAGCCACTGCACCCGGCAAGAGAGTAGTTTAAGATGAGGCTGGAGAATCAGGCAGTCAGATCATTGTTAGACCTGAGTTTGAAGGTGTACCAGAGAAAATAGACCAGTTGGGAGACTACTGTAGTAGTCCAGAGAACTAGGGTGGTGGCAGAGAAGAAAGAAGATGCACTCAGAATCCACAGGTCTTTCTGAAGGATTGAGTATAGAGAGAGAACCAGATACGACCCCCTAGTTTCTGGCTTGAACAATTGGGTAGAAGGTGGTGCCATCTACTGTGGTGGGACGGTCTGGAAGAGGTCACGATTTGAGTATTTGAGTCATGCACTCCATTTTGGACATGAATTTGAGATGCCAGCAGACATCAGGCAGACAGTTGTACATCCAAGTCTGGAGTTCAGGGAACAGCCTGGGCTGAAGATAAATGTTCAGGACTTGGCAGTATTTAGATGTTGAAAGACATGGGATTGAATGAGACCAATCTAAGGAGTCAGTATGGAAAGAGAACGACCCAAGGAAAGCTAGCATTTAGAAGTCAAGTAGA
Source organism: Sapajus apella (assembly GCF_009761245.1). Taxonomy (NCBI): domain Eukaryota; kingdom Metazoa; phylum Chordata; class Mammalia; order Primates; family Cebidae; genus Sapajus; species Sapajus apella. Next base: position 7,601,723 of record NW_022437002.1, on the reverse strand, counting down.
GAAGTAGCCAGCTAGGAAGACAGAACTGGAACCAGTGAGGTCCTAGGAAACCAGAAGTTAGGAGCCACAGAGAAAACAGTTGCAGAAAACAGCAAGTGGTCAGCCATATCCACTGACTGCTACTGTTAAATCCAGAAGAAGACAGCCTTGAGATTTGACATTGTGATGACCATGCTGAGTGGACTTCAGTAGACTGGTCGGAAAAAAGCAGATTGAAGAGGAAATTGGAGGTGGAGAAATGGAGGCATAGGTGTAGCAATCTTTCAAGAACTTTAACTGCAAAGGAAATAAAGAAATGGGGAAGGGATTTATGTTTTGTAAGATAAGAGATCCTAGAACATTTGTGCTCTGGGGAATGATCCAGTAATGATTCCATAGATAGGGAGAGACTGATGGTACAGGAAAAAAAATGCCTGAAGAGTGAAATCCTCGAGAAGACAAGAGTTGGATGAGCATTGGCCTGATAGACACACATACAGTCACCAGCGTTTCCACTGACACATGCACATTCACCACCAACGGGCATAGAAACAAATCCATACACCTAACAGCTAAACTGACACCTGTACCCACCAGCCCACCAAGTCACAGTAATACACATACAGTGTTCACTTGACACACACACACATAGACACAGCAACTAATAGCTACAGTGACATGCCAGATAGACCAACATCTGTACCTCCTCTCACAAAGAAGAGCCCCCAGTCCCCTCTCATCCCCTTAGGGGCCCCTTCCAAACCTACCCCCTGTCTAATGCCCAGGTCCCACTTCTCCCCAGTGACACTGCCCTCTTTGGAGGCAAATCCAGGCCTGGGCTAAAGAAGGACAGGGAGGGCTTCATGTCCAATGAAAGGTTTTATTAAGAGAATGAGAGATGGGGAGGTACATCAACTGCAGGGGCAAAAGAACCACAAATACAAGATCCCAGAGACAACCTGAGGGCGCCTGACACACCTTTCTTCCCTCCCAACCCACCCACAGCCCTTTTCAAGCAAAAGCACCCTCTCCCTCCTGGTCCAGCTGGACATGTCAGTGCATGGCCAGAAAACAGTGAAATGAATCCCCAACTCATTGGGATAAATAAGTTGCACTAGACATTTTAAATTTTCAAATTTAATTACAACATACATAAATATATGGGACAGACAACAACAGGCCTGTGATGAGCAGCCTGGATGGATTTGAGTTCTGCAGTTTGTGCTTTATCTTCTTTGTTCCTCCAGGGCACCTCCTGCCCACTTCTCTCCAAGAGTAGGAAGGGTACAAAGAGTCCATTGGGGCCTCCTTCCAGCACCCCTTTTCTGGGGGTAGAAGATTCTGGAATGAGGGGCACCATCTCCTCAGTAGCACCTCTGATTTATCAACAATTGCCCTCCTGCCAACAGTGAAAAACACAAAGGCTTTGGCCTCTAGAAGCACCCACGGCCACCCAGGCACTGTAACAGAAAGGGCTGTACCCTATGAGCCAGACCTTTTCATGTCAATTTTCTGTCCAAACCCTTCTCAGCCATCAAAGGTCAGAAATTGCACACTTGAGACAAATACCTGGGCCCTTAACTTACCAAGACACCACCAAAGAGGCCACCTCCCTTACTCCAAGCCAGATCCCCAACTCCGGGATCTGTAGATGAATGTTCTCTTTCTGGTCTGTCTTGAATCCCACCTTTCAGTCCTTTCAGGTCCACCCCCAGGAGCTAAGTCCCCATTTCAGGCCCTGGAAGCCCCTTAGGTATGGGTTGGGAGAAGCAGTTATTTCCGATGCTTGGGGTCCTTCTCTGAAGCCTTGGTTTCACCATGCCCACTGGCCACACTGCTTAGAAACATCTTGTCCAGCCCCTTGAGTGACTCCAGCAGGTAGTTCTGGAAGGCCGTGAGGGCAGCACAGATGGCAGGCCCACCGAAGCCATGGGTGATGAGGCTGAAGTGTGTCAAGCAGCTCTGCACTCCGGGCTCCAGGATGAGTGCTGGGCGGCTGTTGCCCAGCGGCGAGCGGTCCTGAGCCATCAAGTCTGCAAACTCCTTGCAGATCTGCCTGGTTGGGAAAGGAAGGTCAGAGGTTGGAGGACAAAAGTCTGAGCCCAGAGAAGGACTTACTACGTGCCAGGCATTTTATAGTCATTAGCTACACGACTGCTGACCCTCCCAACAGTCTGCAAATGATAATCATACTGTTTTTACAGAAAAGGAAACTAAGATTCAGAAAAGTCATTTGACTAGCCCAGTATCAAACAGCTAATAAACAGCACATGCCGATTACCCTATAATCTTTTTTTTTTGGATGTCCTGCCCACATTCAAAGTGCTGCTCAGCCACGCATGGTGGCTCACGCCTGTAATCCCAGCACTTTGGGAGGCAGAGGTGGGTGGATCACCTTAGGTAAGGAGTTTGAGACCAGCCTGACCAACATGGAGAAACCCCATCTCTACTAAAAATACAAAATTGGCTGGGCATGGCAGCACATCCCAGCTTCTCAGGAGGCTGAGGCAGGAGAATCGCTTGAGCCCAGGAGGCGGAGGTTGCGGTGAGCCAAGATTGCACCATTGCACTCCAGCCTGGGCAACAAGAGTGAAACTCCGTCTCAAAAAAAAAAAAAAAAAGTGCAGCTCAGCTACTTACTACCTTATACAGGATATTTTCTTTGATTCCCTCTCCCACCCCAAACACCCAACGCTTCACAGAACTTTGTCTTTGAAACTGTTAGGAAACAATCCAGAATCTGCCAGAAATAATAACTAGCGGTGAATATTAATTGAAGCCTGGATGCTGTGCCAACCACACTGTATGCATCATCTTCCTTAATCTTCATAACAAATCTGTACTATTATTATCCCCATCAGATAGACAAGAAAACTGGTTTCAGACAGGTTGGATGACCTGTCAAGGCGACTGAGCTGGGATTTGAACCAAGCTCTAGTTTGCAGCCATTATTCATTCCTTTGTGCGTCCTGTGTGTGGCTCAGGCAAGAGAATCCCTCATCATTCATCTTTGTGTCAACATGAAAGTCTTAGACAGGACTGGGACCCACAAAGTTCTTGACGAGTGAGCTGATCAGTGAACAATATGAACCCCGCCCTAAGTATGTTTCTCCAGCCACAGTACAAGCAGCCTCAGAGGTCTCTCCATTTGGCAGTCCCAGGAGTCTGTGCTTCTTCTTCTGCCTTGGGGACTTGAGGAAAGCCTCAAAGGCAGGCAGGTGGAGTTGTCATTTTGAAGGACTTCGTTAGGTGGGAGGACTGGACGTTGTTCTAAGCTGGAGACAGGCAAGCCCAAGGATATGAGGACAGAGTTGGCAGGAATGGGTAGAGTTTGTATGGACCAGACTGTGGGACCTCAGAAGAATCTGAACTTTAGCCTACCAATTGGTAGTCCTCAGATTGCTCTCTCTCTTTTTTCTTTTCTTCTTTTCTTTTTTTTTTTTTTCAGACAACGTCTTGCTCTGTCGCCCAGACTGGAGTGCAGTGGTGCTATCACAGCTTACTGCAGCCTCAACCTCAGCCTCCTGAGTAGCTGATACTACAGGCCTGCACCACCATACCTGGCTAATTTTTTTCAGTAGAGATGGGATTTCCCAGGTTGCCCTTGAACTCCTGGGCTCAAGAGATCTGACCACCTCAGCTTTCCAAAGTGCTGGGATTACAGACATAAGCTGCTGCACCCGGCCTCTCTCTCTTTCTCTATCCCCCTCCTCTCTCTCTGTCTTTTCTTGCAATGGGACTGCTATGGTGTGAATGGGTATGTTCCCCAAAATTCATATGTTGAAATCCTACCCACCTAGGTGATATTAGGAGGTGAAGCCTTTGGGAGGTGATTAGGTCATGGAGGTGGAACATCATGAATGAGATTAATGCCTTTATTATAAAAGAAGCCAGAGGCCGGGCGCAGTGGCTCAAGCCTGTAATCCCAGCACTTTGGGAGGCCGAGGCGGGTGGATCACGAGGTCAAGAGATCGAGACCATCCTGGTCAACATGGTGAAACCCCGTCTCTACTAAAAATACAAAAAATTAGCTGGGCATGGTGGCGTGTGCCTGTAATCCCAGCGACTCAGGAGGCTGGGGCAGGAGAATTGCCTGAACCCGGGAGGCGGAGGTTGCGGTGAGCCTAGATCGCGCCATTGCACTCCAGCCTGGGTAACGAGCAAAACTCCGTCTCAAAAAAAAAAAAAAAAAAAAAAA
>NW_022437002.1:7592169-7597446 GCF_009761245.1 Sapajus apella | reverse complement strand
TATATATATATATATATATATATATATATATATATATATAAAAGAAGCCAGAGAGAAACCCCTTCTCCCTTCTACAATGTAAGGCACGCAGCAAGGTGCTGTCTATGAGCCAGGCAGCAGACCCTCACCTGACATGAAATCTGCCTTGACCTTGAACTTCCCAGCCTCCAGCACTATGAGAAATAAATTTCTGTTGGCCTGGCACGGTGGCTCACACCTGTAATCCCAGCAGTTTGGGAGGTCAAGGCAGGTGGATCACCTGAGTTCAGGAGTTCGAGACCAGCCTGACCAACATGGTGAAACCCCGTCTCTTCTAAAACTACAAAAATTAGCCAGGTGTGGTGGCAGACACCCATAATCCCAGCTACTTGGGAGGCTGAGGCAGGAGAATTGCCTGAACCTAGGAGCCGGAGGTTGCAGTGAGCCGAGATTGCACCATTGCACTCCAGCCTGGGCAAAGAACGAGATTCTGTCTCAATAAATAAATAAATAAATAAATATTTCTGTTGTTTATAAGCTTTCCAGTTTATGGTTATAGTAGTCCAAATGGACTAAGATAAAAACTCTTTCAGAAGAACTAAATCTTTTACCTTTTTTCTTTTTTTGAGATGGGGTCTCACTATGTCACCCAGGCTAGAGTGCAGTGATGTGATCGTGGCTCACTGCAGCCTCAACCTCCCAGGCTCAGGTGATTCTCCCACCTCAGCCTCCCAAGTAGCTGGGACTACAAGCGCACAGCACCATGCCCAGCTAATTGTGGTATTTTTAGTACAGACGGGGTTTCACCATGTTGCGCAGACTAGTCTCCAACTCCTGGGCTCAAGCGATCGGCCCACCTTGGCCTCTCACTGTACTGGGATTACACACGTGAGCCACCTCGCCTGGCCTGAGAAACTAAATTTTGGGGCTGGGCGCAGTGGCTCACACCTGTAATCCCAGCACTTTGGGAGGCCGAGGCAGGTGGATCACGTTAGGTCAGTAGTTCGAGACCAGCCTGGCCAACAGGGTGAAACCTTGTCTCTACTAAAAATACAAAAAAGTAGCCAGGCGTGGTGGTAGGTGCCTGTGATCCCGGCTATTTGGGAGGCTGAGGCAGGAGAATCACTTGAGCCTGGGAGGCGGAGGTTGTAGTAAGCCGAGATCATACCATTGCTTTCCAGGCTGGGCAGCAAGGGCAAAACTCTGTCTCAAAACAAAGAAACAAAGAAACTAAATCTTAATGGAATACTAGTTTGTTAAAACAGGCCCTAGTTTGAAAACCAATGCATTGGCAGTGGGAACCATTGAAGGTTCTTGTGCAGAGGAGCCGGTGCATGTGCAGGGAGGTTGGAAACAGGGAGACTCTGGGGTGAAGGTCGGGGAGTGAGATGAAGAGAACTGAGTAGAGGTGGCAGCATGTGAACGGCGGTGAGGAAGGCATAATGGGACTTGCAGAGCACTCAGGTGTGACCTGGTGGCCTGATGGAGGTCACTGGAGCAGAGGGTTGATGCGCAAGGCTAGAAGAGGAAGCCTCTGACCCACGATGGGGACTGGGGCTGGTGGTGTCGTGGGAGTGTATGTGAGTGTAAGACCCACGTGTGCCCTTGTGCGAACCAGTATATGACGCTACTGTTCCTGATGCAAGGAGCCAAAATATGTTCACATGTAGTGTCCATGTGTGCTCCTGTGCTTGTTAGGAGTGTTCATGTATGTCTGAGTGTGATAAGCATGATGCGCAAATATACCCACATGTGGAACCCAAGTGTGCCCATGTGGCATGCACACATGTGCCACAAGAGCCTACGCAGGGAGCCTAGGTGTGCCCATGTGTGGTGCCACATGGGCCGCATGTACATGCGTGTGCTCACTGCTCATGTACACAGTGGTGTCCATTGTGCCTATACATGATGTCTGCCTGTGCATGGCACCCACATGTGCCCGTGCAGGGTGCCCTCACTCACTTGGCGGCCAGCAGCATGCTCTTGCGGCTGTGCAGCTCCCCAGGGTCAGCGTGCTGTCGGCACAGGTACTCGGCAGCTGCCTTCGCTGGGAACTCGGTCTCACAGACGTAACCGAAGTCTCGGGCCAGGTGCACGGCCTCTCCTGGAGGGAGGGGAGCTGTCACTACTGCCAGGTGTACCTCTGTGCCTGGAACACAGCTTTGAACCTCTGACCCCCCTGGCCAGGGGTATCCTGTCCCATTCTTCCTCTGTAGATCCCCCCTCTAGCTTTCCAGCTCCAGCCCCTATGCCATAGCCCTCCCTCGGGGCCATCAGGGTTGGGCTCTGAGCTCAGAGAGAGATAGGAGCTGAGCCCACCATGTATACCAGAGCTGCCAACCTCCAGGGAAGGGAGCTGTCACCCCCTTCATCCCTTTACCACATCCAAACACTGGCCACTCCCTGCCCATACACCCACACCCAAATACACACACACATATGCACACACACATGCACGTGTGCACACACATGCATATACCCACAAGCACATAGGCACACATGCAAGCACGCTGAAAGAAGGTCTCCATTGCACATGCATGCACACATGCACAAAGACTACACACAGAAATCACGAACGCAGCTTATACCTAACAGAGAGTATGCACACAGATACAGCAACATGTACACGGATACACACATACATGACTAAAACCATTCCTGCATTAGAGACAGTCACACCAGACCACTCACGTTCCCTTGAATTCACTCCCATGCCCACCTTCACGCCTCACTCACCTTCTACTAGTGAAGTCAGCAGTGTCACATTGGCAGCCTTGCGACGGCCAGCCGGCAGGTTGAGCCCAATCTTCTCTAACCGTTCCCGCAAACACCGGCCCCCATTTTTGGACTTGGCCCTTGACATGCACAGAGAGAGACAGACATACAACTCTGAAGACAAGAAAAAAGTATGGAGGCTAAGTGACCCCCAAAGGGCCTTGTTGTCCCCACTGGCCCTTGTTGAGTTTTGGGTCTGGTCCTGTGGATGCTCTGGGGTCTCTTTCAGCAAGGGCACAACGTCTTCCTAACTTTAATGGTTTTGCAGCCAAGACAGGGGTGGAGAGCCCAGCACCCAGCTCCAGGAGTCCTCAGTTCTCCCTAGTCCTCTCCACAGCAGTGGCAGCACAGGGTGGGGCATCCTGGAGTCCTTAGCACACCAGATGGGCACACACAGCTACCCGGGGATACGTAGACCTACATGTAGAGATACGTGGTGACATACAGAAAGGGAGACACACAGGGAGACACAGGTACACAGCCACCTGGGGCTCACACACACACACACACACACACACACACACACACGTGAAAGAATAAAGACCTGTAGAACCAATAGAGACAGACATATGCAGAGACACAAACTCAGACTCCCAGAGACGCAGAGACACAGGATTACACCAAGTCAGGGTCCCAGCAGCACATGTACAGATACTCAGGGACTCACAGAGATCCTCCAAGATGCCAGGAGTAAGGAGATACCCTCTATGACTGCACAAGTGCCCCTCCCACACAGTGGTACAGATGTGTAAACATCCATGGGACTAGCTCCAGATGCACAGGCAATCACACACACACACACACACACACACACACACACACACACACACACACAGCAGGACACACTCTAGGCCAGACATCCTACTAGAAGAAACACAAGATACACTCACGGAAACATGCTCCTGGCCATCCGCTACTATAGACACATGCACACTCACACACATGTTCACACCATCCTCAGACTCATCAAAGCTCACAGCCCTGAAGCAGAGATACCCTTCCCAGGCACCAGGACATGCAGAGAGACAGACAGACACAGGTTTAGGAAGATGAACCATGGACTACCATGCTCCTCACCCCAAAACACACAGGGCCTATGCTGCCATGTGGAATGGGTATTGGGTCACGGGGTCCCTTTCCCGGAAGAGGGGGTGAGGATGGCCCTCTCTGTTCCCCAGACCCAGCCTTGTCCTGCCTAGTGTGGGTGAGTTCTCCCTCCCTTCTCTGTGCCCCGGCTTCTTTCTCTGCCCACCTCCCCACCCCAAACCCACAGACATGTGGCAGCCACCAGGGACCTGAGCCAGCCCCCACAGCATGCACAATCCAGAGTCCCCAGGGCATCCCCTCCCAGGGAGACTGAGGCAGGGGGCCTAGGTGAAGCTGGCCTCCTCGTAGATACCCTGAGAAGGCCTGAAGAGGCCAGGGATCCAGCCAGGCAGGGGATCGTGGGCTGGCCTTCCTACCTGCGGAGGACACCCCCCAGGAGGGAGGCGTTGAGGCACTCAGGAGGCGAGAGTCGCCGCTGCACCTCCCCCACCGTCACCTTGTACTTGGACGTTGAGCTGAGCAGTGAAAGCCGGCCAGGCACGGAGCAGAAGACCTCACCGGGATTCGTGATGCCGCCTACCAGGCTGTCTTTGGCCAAGGAGAGGGCTGAGAGGCTGCGGGCTTTGGAGGGGATGGGCACTGTGGAGCAGAATAGCAGGAAGAGGGAAACCCTGAGCCAGCGGCCGCCACACACGGCCCCTCTTGAGGGAGGGTCTGGTAACCTTGCTTTACAAAGGGAGAAACTGAGGCATGGTGAGGTGAAAGTGACTCGCCCCAGTTCCCTTAGCTGGTGGATGTGAACTCGGGGCTGTCTGGCTCTTGATTCTATGTCCCCCTCACTTAACCAGGCTGGTCCCATCTTAAATAACTCCAGCAGAATCTTGGTGTTTTAACGGATACCATCAGAGTTGGACTTGGATGTAAGGATATGAGTGTGAGCTGGAGGCAGGACCCCAGGGGCCCTGTAGCAGGGCCAGGTCCTGTAGCAGGGCCCTGTAGCAGGGTTGGGCAATTGCAGGGAGTCCCCAAATCCCGTCTTCCCACTTGTGATTCCCGTTTTCCTCCCCGCCGTCCCACCCCACCCCTGCATCAGTGAGGGGCCTGGAGACTGTGGACTCCACATCCCTGGACAGGGAGGTTATTGCCCTATTAGCGCCTTCCCTCCTGGCCCTCTTCCTGCCAAGTCACTCTGCAAATACTAAAGGAGATCAGGAGATAGGCCCTATGCCCCCTCCCCAAAACACTCCCTAATTATCTACTAATTGTCTGAAGAGCAGAGAAAGGAATCTGAGAAGTTACTTTTCAAAAATTCACTTAGATACTTTTGACTATAAGAGAAAGCTCGGCCGGGCGCGGTGGCTCAAGCCTGTAATCCCAGCACTTTGGGAGGCCGAGGCGGGTGGATCACGAGGTCAAGAGATCGAGACCGTCCCGGTCAACATGGTGAAACTCCGTCTCTACTAAAAATACAAAAAA
>NW_022437002.1:7548490-7592069 GCF_009761245.1 Sapajus apella | reverse complement strand
GAAAGCTCTTCTTGCAGTCTAACCTCCATCCTCCCGCTTAGCCTCGGGGGAAGGGAGAATATTGAGGAATTTGCTTCCTTAGTGGAACTCTTTGGCCTTCACTTCCTTTAAGGAGGTGAGAGCCTTGGTAGACAAGGCCCTGTGTGTGTCAGGAGTCAGGCTCGAGTGTGGAGTCTGGGACTAACAGCTACTGAGCACCCACTATGCTGTGTGCTCCCATAGATAAACCCACTCAGTCCTTGAAACAACCAACAAGGGGCTACACTTGTCATTATTCCCATTTTACAGATGAGGAGACTGATGTCCAGAGAGGTGAAGTAGTATGCTTGAGATGACACAGCTAGTAGACGGAGAACCAGGAGCAAACCCAAGACTGCAGTCTCAAAGGTGGTGCTCTTAGCCTTCCAGCCAATTGGCAATATTGGCTGAGCACTTGCATGCTGAGAATTGTGCCCAGCCTGAGGAGTACAAAAGTGGGAAAGGCTAGCCTGGTCCCTAGCCTGGCAGAATCTCTAGTCTCTCCCTCTCTGGATAAACCTCCCCACCTCCACCCAGCAGCCGAGCCAGAACCCCCTGTGATACCTTCTCCAACCCTCTCCCCTGCCACATCCCATCCATCACCACATCCTACAGCTTCCTTTTTTTTTTTCCTCCCAACCCTGCCCATCCTATGGCTTTCATTTCTTTATGTGCCTCGGATGTGGCCACTCCTCTGCAAGCACACAGACATAGGCCCACTTCCAATGTTAATTTCTGCACAGTCCTTGCTCTGGTCTCCTTGCCCAGGTCTAGAGGGATCTTTCCATCTGGATGTATCACTCTGCAGCCTAAAACTCAGCCTAAAACTCATCAGATCCTGGTCAGTTCCCTGAGAATCAAATCCCAGCTCCAGAGCTGGACAAGATGATGTCACCTGTCAATGAGTGGCAGCTATCATTTCACCTGTCAATGAGTGCCACATGCTGAAAGTTCAAAGAGATTAAAGTGGGACAGCAGGTAAGGAGCAGAAATGAACCTTGAACTCTCAGCACTAACTCCAAAGTTCACAGCTTTAACCATCATGTTACAATGGCCTTCTTCACCCTCCCTCATGTCTGGCTCTGCCAGCCCCTCTTGCTGAGTCCTCATTTGTCCATTAGGCACTAGACCCAAGCTGACCAAGAGAAATATAATGTGAGCCACATGTACACATTTATATTTCCTAGTATCCACCTTTTTTATGAGACAGGGTCTTGCTCTGTTGCCCAGGCTGGAGTACAGTAGTGCAACCACAGCTCACTGCAGCCATCACCTCCCAGGCTCAAGCGATCCTCCCACCTCAGCTTCCCAAGTAGCTGGGACTACAACAGGCATGTGCTACCATGCCTGGCTAATTTTCGTATGTTTCATAGAAACGAGGTTTCACCACGTTGCCCAGGCTGGTCTTAAACTCCTGGACTCAAGCGATCTGCCTGCCTGCCTTGGCCTCCCACAGTGCTGGGATTAAAGGGGTGAGTCACCAGGCCTGGCCCACATTTTTAAACAGTAAAAAGAAACATGTAAGATTAATTTTAATTAATATAATTGTAAATAATATATAGCATTTTAGTACATTTTATTTACCCCAATATATAAAAAATAAAATCATTTCAACATGTAATCAACACTTTAAAAATTATTAGTGAGATATTTTACATTCTTTGAACTAAGTCTTCAAAATCCAATGGACATTTTATGCTTAAGTTTGTCTCAATTCAGACTAGTCACATTTCCAGTGCTCAGGAGCCACATGTGGCTAGTGTCCACCTTGGTGGATAGCACAGCTCCAGGCTTCAAGGGAGGAGGGGCCCAACAGGTAACACAGTGAGTGTGCTGTGGGGGAGGCTGGCGGCCTGAAGGGGCACACTATGCAAAGCCCTGCCACGCAGGACACAGAGCTCCTGGTTTGTTTGTGTTTTTGTTTCATTTTGCTGGTTTTTAAAACTAGGATTCTGCATTGTTTTGTAAAATCTCTGGTTTGCTTTTTTTTTTTTTCGAGATGAAGTTTTGCTCTTGTTGCCCAGGCTGGAGTGCAGTGGCGCGATCTCGACTTGCTGCAACCTCTGCCTCCCAGGTTCAAGCAATATTCCTGTCTCAGCCTCCCTAGTAGCTGAGATTACAGGTGCCTGCCACATGCCCAGCTAATTTTTGTATTTTTAATAGAGACGGGGTTTCACTGTGTTGGCCAGGCTGGTCTTAAACTCCTGACCTCATGATCCACCCGCCTTGACCACTCAAAGTGCTAGGATTAGAAGTGTGAGCCACTGCACCCGGCCAAAATCTCTCAATTTTTAAGCATTGGCAATGATTCAAAGATTAAAAAACCCAGCACAGGCCAAATTGAACAAGTGTGAAGTGTCTCCTGGGATATGGTGACTCCCAGGGTGTGAGCTCTTTGAGCCCCACAGTGCTCCTCTGTGTCTCAGAGGTCCTTCACGCTACTGAGTTTAGGCACCAACCCCTGTGCAGAGCTTCCCTCCCCTGCCCCCCAGCTCCCTCTTACCAACATCTCTGGCCTTACCACGCTGAACCTTCCTGGTCTGTTTCCATGGCCGTCTTCCCTACCATGTATGAGTGTGCTGAGGGCAGGGTCTTGGCACAGGTGGCCATCAGTGAATGTGGAATAAACTAATGATGCAAGGGCCCTGGGAACCCGAACTGAACTACACTGTATGTATAAAAAAATTATATCTCATGCTTGACTTTAAACAAATCAAATTACAAATTGGGCCAGGCACAGTGGCTCACACCTGTAATCCCAGCACTTTGAGAGGCCAAGGCAGGAAGACTGCTTGAGCCCAGGAGTTCAAGACCAGCCTGGGCAATACAGTAACGCCTTGTCTCTACAAAAAATACAAAAATTAGCCAGGAGCGGTGGCACATGCCTATAGTCCCAACTACTCTGTAGGCTGAGGTAGGAGGATTGCTTAAGCCCAAGAGGCAGAGATTGCAGTGAGCCAACTATGTCATCCTGGGCAACACAGTGAGACCCTGTCTCAAAAACAAAAATAAAAACCTACAAATTGATAAATTAAAAATAAAAAGAATGGCAAAGTGACTGTCTTCCCTCCCAACACCCCTCACTAGTAGTAGGGGTCAGAGGAACAGGATGAGCAGCCTCCTCTATCCAGCTGCTATTAAAACCCAGGGCCCTGGCCCGCTGAGCATGGTAACTCACACCTATAATCCCAACACTTTTGGAAACTGAGGCAGGAGGATCACTTGAGCCCAGAAGTTCAAGACCAGCCTGGGCAACATAATAAGACCTCATCCCTCATATCTATAAAAAAAAAAATTTAAGTCAGTCAGGCATGGTGGCATGTGCCCATTGTTTCAGCTGCTTGGGAGACTGGGGCCACAGGACAATTGAGCCCAGTTTGAGGCTGCAGTGAGCTATGATTGCACAACTGCACTTTAGCCCAGACGACAGAGCGAGACTCCATCTCAAACAAAAAAAAGGTGATTGTATACAAAAACTGTCTGCCCTTGTGATAGATACAGCAATGAGGATGAGCTCTTGAGTGTGGAGGAATGTGTAGCCTGCATATGAATATTTGCAAGCGCTTTCTCCTGTTGATGCCAGATTTATGCAAACATAGGTGCTGCTAAATATATGGACAGACATGACATTGCACATGTGTTTGTGTATATGAGTGACAGACTTTGCCGCTTCCCCTACCTGTCCCTTTTTTTCTCAGAGCCTCTGCCCTTAAAAATAGCAAGAGGGATGGAATCCATGGTTAGGGAATCAGGTGGGTCAGGGAAGGGGCAGTGATGGAGGTAGGAATTAAAATAGCACAGAGGGCAAAGGAGAGACACTAAAGTTGGTCTCCCACACGTACAAAACAGGATTCCCTGTGGTGACTCCTGAAGTTGAAGTGATCTAATGGTGTCCTACTTGTCACATATGCAGAAGCCATTCACACACACACACACACTCCCAGACACAAGAGCTCCCAGTTATTCAACCTGTCAGACAAGGCATTCTGTCCGAAGATGGTAAATACAGTCTGACTTCTGAACCTAGCGAAGTGTGCAATAGACTCTCCCAGAAATCTTATTAAAATTGCAAGTTTTTTCTGGAAGAAAATATAGGAGGCCAGGCATGGTGGCTCATGCCTGTAATCTCAACACTTTGGGAGGCAAGGTTGGGTGGATTACTTGAGGTCAGGAATTTGAGACCAGCCTGGCCAACATGGCAAAACCCTGTCTCTACTAAAAATACAAACAACAACAGAAAACTTAGGAGAAGAATCTTCATGACCTCAGGTTGGGCAAAGAGTTCCTAGGTACAACACCAGAGGCAAGGCCTATTAAAGAAAATAATAGGTCGAGCACGGTAGCTCACACCTGGAATCCCAGCACTTTGGGAGGCTGAGGAGGGCAGATCACCTGAGGTCAGGAGAGCAACTTGGCCAACATGGTGAAACCCTGTCTCTACTAAAAACGCAAAAATTAGCCAGGTGTGGTGGCGTGTGCCTGTAATCCCAGCTACTTGGTAGGCTGAGGCAGGAGAACCTGGGAGGCGGAGGTTGCAGTGAGCCAGGATTGCAGTGGGCCGAGATAGCGCCACTGCACTCCAACCTAGGTGACAGAGCGAGATCCATCTTAATAAAACAAACAAATAAATAAATAAAATGACGATAAATTGAGCTTCATCAAAGTCTAAAACTTTTGCACCTCAAAAGATATTATTAAGAAAATAGCGTGGCCGGGCGCGGTGGCTCAAGCCTGTAATCCCAGCACTTTGGGAGGCCGAGGCGGGTGGATCACGAGGTCAAGAGATCGAGACCATCCTGGTCAACATGGTGAAACCCCGTCTCTACTAAAATACAAAAAATCAGCTGGGCATGGTGGTGCGTGCCTGTAATCCCAGCTACTCAGGAGGCTGAGGCAGAATTGCCTGAACCCAGGAGGCGGAGATTGCAGTGAGCCAAAATAGCGCCATTGCACTCCAGCCTGGGTAACAAGAGCGAAACTCCGTCTCAAAAAAAAAAAAAAAAACAAAAAAAAAAAAGAAAATAGCATAGTGTGGTGGCACGAGGAGGTAGTCTGTTACTCCAGAGGCTCAGGCAGAGGGATCACTTGAGCCCAGGAGTTCGAGGCTGCAGTGCACTATGATCTTGCCTGCAGATAGCCATCAAACTCCAGCTTGGACAACATAATGAGACCTATCTCTAAAAAAGTTTTTTAATCAAAAAAAAAAAAGAAGCTGTGAGCAGTCGCTCACACCTGTAACCCCAGCAATGAGGGAGGCCAAGGCAGGAGGATTGCTTGAAGCCAGGATTTCGAGACCAGCCTGGGCAACATATTGAGACTTGTTTCTATGAAAAAATAATAATTTTTTAAAATGTAAAATAAATAAATAAATACAATTTTAAAAACAGAAAAGAAAAAGATAAATCACAAACTGGAAAAAAAATGTTTGAAAATCATATATGTGATAAAGGACCATATTCAGAATACATTATATAAAGAGCTCTTATAACTCAACAATAAGATAGCAACCTAAATAGAAAATGGTCCAAATATGTAAATAGACATTTCACTAAAAATGAGAGATGAATGGTTAATAAGCACATGAAAAAGTGCTTAACATAATTAGTCATTAGGGAAATGCAAATTAAAACTATACTTTGATACCACTAGATGATTGTAATAAAAAAGATAGGGGCTGGGCACAGTGGCTCACACCTGTAATCCCAGCACTTTGGGAGGCTGAAGCAGGCTGAGCACAAGATCAGGAGTTCGAGACCAGCCAGCCTGGCCAACATGGTGAAACCCTGTCTCTACTAAAAATACAAAAATCAGCCAGATGTGGTGGCACGTGCCTGCAATCCTAGCTACTGGGGAGGCTGAGGCAGAAGAATCGCTTGAATCCAGGAGGCAGAAGGTGCAGTGAGCAGAGATCTTGCCACTGCACTCCAGAGCGAGACTCCATCTCAAGAAAAAAAAAAAAAGACAATTCTAAGTGTGGGATGTGAAAAAGTGGAACCCTCACACATTGTTGGTGAGAATGTAAAATAATACAGCCACTTTAGAAAACAGCTTGACAGTTTCTTAAAAATTACATCTAAACTGACCATATAATCCAGCAATTCCTAGGAACTTACCCAAAAGCAATAAAAATATATGTCTACACTAAGGCAGGTATGTGAATGTTCACAGCAACATTATTCAAGACAGCTAAAAAGTGGAAACAACCCAAGTGCCCATCAACTGACCAAAGGATAAACAAAATGTGTTACACCCAGAAAATGGCATATTATGCAGCAATACAAAGAAACAAACTGCTGATAATAGTTTCTTTTTATTGCTGCTTCTTTTCCTTAGCATAATGTTTGGGAAAAATGTTGTTCCCAAACATTATGCTAAGGAAAAGAAGTTTGATGCAAAACTCTGCATATTTATATATTCTATTTATACAGCATTTCCAGACTATGCAAATATATGAACAGAAAGCAGATCAGTGGTGGCCTAAGTCTTGGGGTGAGAATGGGGATTAGCTACAAATGGGAACTTCTGGGGATGACAGAAATGCCTCAAAATGGATTGTGGTAATGGTTACACAACTCTACATTTACTAAAAATCACCATATTATATTCTTACAATGTGTACATTTTAGGTAGGTAAATTTTACCTCAATAAATCAGTTAAAAAATGCAACTTCCAGGGGTTCTTATGCAGTCAACGTGGGGTGGTGCCCAACTTGCATTTTTTTTTTTTTTTTTTTTTAGGTGGAGTTTCACTCTTGTTACCCAGGCTGGAGCGCAATGGTGCAATCTCGGCTCACCGCAACCTCCGCCTCCTGGGTTCAGGCAATTCTCCTGCCTCAGCCTCCTGAGTAGCTGGGATTACAGGCATGCGCCACCATGCCCAGCTGATTTTTTGTATTTTCAGTAGAGACGGGGTTTCACCATGTTGACCAGGATGGTCTCGATCTCTTGACCTCGTGATCCACCCGCCTCGGCCTCCCAAAGTACTGGGATTACAGGCTTGAGCCACCGTGCCCGGCCCGAAATTTGCATTTTTAATAAGCATCCCCTGGGGATCCTGATGCATGTGGTTCCTTAGACTACACTTAGGGTCCAAAACTTGGAGGGGTCAGAGCAAGAGGAAAGTAGACAGGAGGGGGTAGTGACCTGCTCCCAGCCCACACTGGGGCACAGCAGGCGCAAATGCCCTCCTTTGAGTCTCCTCATCTCCCCTGCTGGGACCTGTCTGACCAAGTTTTCCTCTCCAACTGCTAGAGAGTTTCTTCCTTTTTTTTTGACAGAGTTTTCCCTCTTGTAGCCCAGGCTGGAGTGCAATGGCCTCCCGGGTTCAAGCGATTCTCCTGTCTCAGCCTCCCCAGTAGTTGGGGCTACAGGTGTGTACCACTATGCCTGGCTACTTTTGTTGTATTTTTAGTAGAGATGGGATTTCACCACAATGGTCAGGCTGGTCTCGAACTTCTGACCTCAGGTGATCCACCTGCCTCGGCCTTCCAAGGTGCTAGGATTACAGGCGTAAACCAACGTGCCCGGCCCAAGGTTTCTTTTACGTATAATTTCTATCCTTCACTCCCCTGCTCCACGCTTTTCCATAGCTCTCACCGTTCTCAGATAAAGTCCAAACTCCATCTGCATGGTTTTTCAGTTGCGTTTTAGGGCAGACAGTAGCCTTGAGGCAAGGGAGAAAGAGTTGTGGAAGTTCAAGTTCAGATTCTGTAAATTTTTCCTGTAAAATTTTGATATTTTGTTTATTGTGGATTTTTGCACTGTTTTTATTTAAAAAGACCAGGTGTGGTGACTCATGCCTGTAATCCCAGCACTTTGGGAGAACTAAGAGAGCAGGTCACTTGAGGTCAGAAGTTTGAGACCAGCCTGGCCAACACTGTGAAACCCTGTCTCTACTAAAAATACAAAAATTAGTGGGCATAGTGGTGGGTGCCTGTAATCCCAGCTACTCCGGAGACTGAGGTATGAGAATCTGGGAGGCAGAGGTTGCAGTGAGCTGAGATCGTGGCACTGCACTCCAACCTGGGCGAAAGAGTGAAACTGTGTCTCTCTCTGTTACCCTGGCTGGAGCACAGTGGCGTGATCTCGGCTCACTGCAACGTCCACCTCCCGGGTTCAAGCAATTCTCCTGTCTCAGCTTTGGGATTACAGGTAAGCACCACCATGACCAGTTAATTTTTGTATTTTTAGTGGAGACAGGGTTTCACCATGTTGTCCAGGTTGGTCTCCAACTCTTGACCTCAAGTGGTCCAGCCGCCTCGGCCTCCCGAAGTGCTGGGATTACAGGCATGAGCCACTGCACCTGGCCTATTTATCTTGATTACTGAGTTTTTTGGCACCCTCTCAAATTCTGTCCCAGAGGTCAGTATCTCATCCATGTCCTGCGCTGCTTAGAGATTCTCTGGAAAGGGGAGGCCCTCCCCATCTCCCTCCTCCTTCTCCAGGGCCAAACAGCAGGGAACAGGGCAACTGTTTACAGCTGCTCATGTCCTGGAGACCCCCGGAGATTGGACAGCTGAGCCTGTGGAGAGGGGTTCTCCACCCCCAAGTAGGCAACCACCCACTCTCCTCCAGAGGGAAGGAAGGATCCGTCTCAGCTTCATCCCTGACCACTCCCCTTCAGTTCTGATTGTGTAACCTGAAACCTACACACGTTGGTAACCTTTTTAACCTGTCTGGCTTTTCCACAGGAAGGGCATTTGCACATGCTGTGCCCTGTGTGATGAAAGTAGCCCTTTTCACACACCCCCTCTTTCAATGCACTCAGACTTCAAAACCCATCACTCATTCATTCAACAAACACCCACTAAGCACCTCTTGAGCCCGGCTCAGCTATCTCTTCTCTAGGCAGCCTCCCAACCTCAGGCACTCACTCGCCTCCTCTGAGCTCCTCGTGAGACCCGAACAGCCCTGCTCACTGCTCTTGTCGGCTGGAAAATATTCCTGTCCAGCCGCGTTTCCCCACCAGTCCTGCCTGCTTTCTGTGGCTCTGGGATAGGTTGCAAAACTGGAGGTGACAAATGGGGGCAGGAAATGGAGGGCTCCCTTATTCCCTTAGGGTCGGCCTCAGCCCCGCCATCCCCTGCCCCACCCCGCGGGTGCAACTGGTCGGCGACCCGGGAGCGTGTGGTAAGGCGGGGGGCGTCGCCTGGCTGCCCCTCCCGGACCCTTGCCTGCCGTCAGCGAAGCTTTTGCAGCCCAGGTCTGCCCCGCCGCACTGGCGAAGGCGAAGCCCGAGAACCGCCCCACCCCCCGACCCACCATCGCTACGCGAAGGCCGCTTCTGGGGCGGGGCTGAGGCTGCAGCTGCCTCCCTTTCGCACCCAGGACCCCAACCTTACCGACGCAGCCGCCCCTCTGGCCCTGGCTGGGAGGCGCTGCAGGGATCCGACGCTTCTGGTGGCCAAGAACGACATTCTCTGATTCCAGTTCCCTGGCAGGGCAGGCTCCCGTCCCACACTCACGGACGCCGAAGGTCTGTGGGACAGGACAGGGGCTCCGGGTGCCGTCGGAAGGGCAGCGGACGAAAGAGGGCGCTAATTGACTCCACACGGGGCCGGCGGCGAGGCCGAGTCACGCAGTGGCCGCGGAGGGCAGAGGGGAAAACTGCCAGGGGCGCCGAGGGCGGGTGTGGGGACGGGCCGGCTCCAGGGAGCAAGGAGCCCACCGGCCTCGCTGCCGCGGCCTCCCTGGGTCGTTTGCCCACGCCTTCCACTGGGTCACGACCTCCGGATCCAGCTGTACCTGGCTCCTGCCCCTTCCCCTTTCCTGCAGTGCCGCGGGCTGGAACTCAACGTCCAGGCTGGGGCGTCCAGGGCGCAGTCCCAGCTCAGATCGCCCGCGCTCCACCTCGCTCCACTCGGCCACAGACCCGCTGGCGCTGGGGTCCCGTGGGTGCACGCCCGAGTCCGCGCCGCCCTGCCCCGCCCCGCCCCGCCCCGCCCCGCTCCAGGGAGCCAGAGCGCCGCACCCTGGACGTTCGGACTCTGGTTGTGTTCTTTGGACTGCTTTGGGGGATTCCGGCGCACCCCTAGGATGTAGGAGTCTTGGAAGTTGTTTGAGAGAAACCAACTCTGGGAGGACCTCGCATCCAGCCTCCTGTCTCGGCTTTGGACCGGGGTTCCGGGTTAACGTGCTCAGAACAACAGCTGATTCTTCTACCCTTGGGCAGGGCAGAGATTCCCCAAGCCCCTTTCTAAAATGCAGGGTCTTAGCCTTTTTCAGGGAGTCAGTGAACCTAGACTCCCAGTCTCTTGAGCCCGAGCAGGAGTAGGGAACTGGGGACCACCACCATGGTCATATTTCTTACGGCAAGGAAGTCCAGGCAGGCTTTTGCCCACTGCAGACGGATCTCTTTCTTCGGGGTTCAAGAAAGGCGCTGTCCAGTAAGCCAACCAAGCCTGGCCAGCAGAGCTGCCGCACAACAAGGTTCCCAGTGTCTTCCCCACACCCCCAGTTCCCAGAGATACAGGACATAGACCCAATATCATTCCTTCCCCCACCTTCCTGTCCTGTTGCCTCATCTTTCCCCTACACACTCCTGGCCATCATGGAAGTCTAGACCCTGCCTGCCACCACCACTTCCACCCTGGTCTCCCTCGAGAACGAGTGGAGGGCAAATAGAGTCCAGGCTTGAATTCATTCGTCTGAAAAACAACTCGAGCCAAATCCTGTGGGAGAAGTGCCTGCCTGGGGCAGCTCATGTGCGCCTCTGAATTTCTTCCAGCACCTGCCCCAAATGTAAGGAGGCCACCCAATGCCTGGGCCCCTCTGAGTCTCTGCTCCTCTCTGGCTGTCTCTTTTTGTCTGTCTCTCACCTTCCTCTGGCATGGCCAGAACTTGGTCCTCAGGCCAGAAAAGGTGCCTCCTGGGTTTTACTAATGCCAGGAGTCACACAAATACTCCTATATATGCACACAGAGAGAGGGCCCTTGCATGATTAGAAATCCTCAGATACCAAAGAACAAAGTGCAGGACACAACAGAGATACTGTACACATTGAGACCCCCAAATGCAGAGAAATGCACACCAATGTACAGAGACACCCCTCACAGACACACTCACAGAAACAGACAAACTCACACTCCAAGAAATGCTAAGACACCCACGAAAGAAACATTTCAGACACACGCAGGACCCTGAACTCACATAGACACAGACACCCAGGAGCAGGTGGGTCCTGACTAAGGTGCACACAGCCTAACACACAGTATTCACACACCAGCTCCACAGAAAGAAAATTCCCCCAGAGGCCTCCAAGGCCCTGCTGGAAGGAAGGGGAAGAAAGTGCCTGCCAGGCTGGGGAATGCTAAGGCTCTCTAAAGTGAAAATCATTTCCCAAACTCCGTGGGAACAGCACTTCCATTCCCCCCTCTTAGGGAAACAGGGAAGTGGTTTAACTCGTTCTGCAAATCAGCTCCAGATCCACAAGAGCATCCTCCCCCTCGGTGGAGAGAGGCCAGACTCCCAGCGCTGCAGCCCAGTGAAGCTGACCTGCTCAGGCCCACCCCAGGCTACAGGGTGCTGGGCAAACTCATCAAGCTCGCACCTCTGCCCAGCCTCTGGTGGACACCCAGCCTGGCGACACACAGGAGGCACAGCAGGTGAAGAAAATGGGTCTGTGCACTCAGGGCCTGCACCATCTCGCCCGGCTGTGCCCTGACGATGCACGCCATTCCTTACCTTTCTTGATCACGGACTGGTCAAGGAGGCTCATTCCCGGCTCATCCATCGCCTGCAAATAGGAGACGGCGGCGGTGAGGGCGCATAAAGACCTAGTCGTCCATGGCTCCCCAAGCCCCTGCGACCCCAGGTCCCGGTCTGCTCCGCACGATGCTCACCACCTCCGCCTGGGGCGGCAACGGGCAGGCCCAGGAATCGCCAAGTCTAGGCACCGAGCTGTAGGCGTGAGTATCTCGCCGTGCGGTGCAAAAACGGAACTTTGAACCTTAAACCAGTAACTATTAGGCCTCTTTTCGCCCCAGGTGCGGGCTGCCCCACGGACGTCATACGTGGCTCAACGGCCCAGCGGAGAGAAAAGAAGTGATTCGGTTCCTGCCGAGGGTCGCCGCCATCAAGGCGGCGGACTCGGTGCCGGCGGACTTAGTGCCAGGCAGCCTTGGTGGCCAGGCACCGTCTAACCCAGGAGGTTGGACGCATCCTCCGAGTCACCAGTGAGAAGTGGCGAGCTGGGGGAAAAGTTGGGTTCCTGCATTTGCCACCTTCTGCTTCCAGACAAGGTACTAAACCACCGCGGCCAGTCCGGACCCATCCCGGACCCCTCGGGTCTCACCTGCAAGTCCTCCAGACCGGATGCCGCCGCCAGCCCGGGAAGGCCGAGCGGTGCGTCTGCGAGGCCGTGCGCGCTGTCCGCCAGGCCGTGCAGGAGCCGGGGCACGGCTGCGGCGTAGTCACGGCGCGGGTCAAGGCCCAGGGCGCGGGCAGGCGGTGCCAACAGGCCGGGTGGCTCCTCGTGGGCGCGGGCTGCGGCGCGGGGCGCGGCCCAGGCGGCCTGAGGAGGCTGCGGCTGCGCCAGGGGCGCCAGGCCGCCGTACGGGTCTCCTGCCAGGTGGGGAAAGGCTGCGGCGGCGTCGGGCGCCTGGCCGTAGGGCAGTGGTGGCTGCGGGTAGGGTGGCGGGAAGTAGGGCGGCTGGAAGTCGGCGGCAGCTGCGGCGGCCGGCGTGTGGCAGAGAGGGGGCGCCGGCCCGTAGGCCCCCTGCGGCAGAGACGACAGACGGGCCCCGCCAGCCGCTGCGCCCAGCCCGTCGGGGCGCTCCTGGGGAAGGAGATGGTGCGTTAGGTGACCCGCTGGAGCTGAAAGGACCCCAGCCCGAAAGGATCCTCCTCAGCTCGGAGGGTCCAGCTGCCGTCCCTCACGCTTCCTGGGGCCCGAGATTATTTCCTAGCCACCCGCGGGCGCAGGAGCCTCAGGCTGGGGACAGCGGTCACTTGCGCCTCGCGTTCTCAGTTGGCGGAGTCCCTGAGGCCCCCTCCCTCCGAGATTTCGTTGGCACGGGGCAGAAGGGTTGGAAAGTCCAGCATGGTTGGAAAGTACCCGAGTATGCCCGGGGCCGCGAGACTACTCACCATGGCGGAGTAGGTGTGCACCAGCATCGGTCGGTGAGCTTGGGGCGCGAGGCGTGGCGGCGGCAGAGCCCTGGCCCGACGGCAAGAGCTGCGGGCAGAGGCGGGGGAGCCGGCACAGCCCGCGGGGGTCGCGGTGCGGTAGCTTGGGTGCGACCCAGCGGCAATCCTAAGTGGGCGTGGGGTCCTCAGCAGTGGCTGTCCCCGGACGGGTCCATGGAGGCGGGACGGACGGGCACTGATCGCACTTAGAAAAGTCAGTCAACGGGTGCCCAGCTCCTGCCCTTCCTCCTCTGAGCGCAGCCTGCTCCATACACTCCAGTTATAGTGGCGGGGGCGCGCCGGGCCTCCGGGGGCGCGCATTAAAGAGACAAGCTATGGCAGTTCTCTCCCTTTTCCCCAGCGGCCACCGAAGGGGAGGCGGTGGCTTTGGAGGTGGGATCGGGTAGAGTGGGTAACGGGGCGTGAATTAGCCCACGTTGATGTGAGCCGCCTTCTAGGCTTGCAGCTCACAGCTGCAGTGAAACAGAAAGATTCGAGGCTGGGACGCAGAGGCCCTACATTTTCTCGGCTCTATCGCATCCTTTCCTTTAAGCAAAACACTATTCTTTGCTGGCCTCAGCTTCCTCTGTAAAATGGGTATCAATCCTTTCTCTAAGAACCTCAAGAGACTTTGGACGAGGTGGGCAATCATGAAGAAGTTAGTGAGCTGCAGACTCAAGCCTATCTGCTCATGTGCACATATGTGTCAGTGTGTGTGTGTGTGTGTGTGTGTAGGGGGGCTACCATCACAGTCTCTCCTGAATGCATCAAAATCCCTCTAAGGTGCCCACTTCACTCAGGCTTCCTGGGCTGAAAACTTCCAATGCCAAGCCAGGCTCTGAGACAGTTGAACACACAAGCTGGCCAGACAAAGTTGCCTGGGATGGGTTTTGAGTATGAGCTCCACCTGATCAGCGGCCAAGATGTTTCTGAAGCCACAGGGGCCTGGGCTGATTGAATGCGGGCTTGAGATACCCAGAGACTGTTGAGTGACTGTGTGTAACTGACTCACGGGGGTGCCGTGTGATTGTTACGCTAACATGCACAGGCTACATGTTTGTGTGTTACCATGGCAGGCACTCCCTGGCTGTCAGGCAAGTTCCAGTCTCTATAGTCACTCTCTCTTTTTTTTCTGCCCAAACCCAACCTTCCCCTCCTGAGAAGCAGAGACAGTGATTAAAGATGGACAAATGAGAGGGGAATGCTAAGGAGAATGGGAATTAAGAAAGAAGAAAGATGTTTCTGAAAGCAAGAAGATGTGTAGACCAGGGCAAAGTAGAAATAATCACAGCAGACTTATTACAGAATGTGCCAGCCTCTGTGCAAAGTGCTTCACGAATATTGGATTATTTAACCCTCACAGCAGCTCTATGAGAGAGATACCCATATCATCCCCATTTTCAGGGGAGGGGTGAGGTTAAATGGCTTGCCCAAGGTCAAGCAGCTAAGTTAAGTGGTCGAGCTGGGGTAATCAGCCCCTGGCCCCTCTCTGCTGAGAATCACTATTCTCTACTGCCTCAGACTCAGGGGCTTAGATTTAGTCCTGACTCCGATTGACTGTGTGATCCTAGCTATGTCCCGTTTCCTCTGTGATCTCAGTTTCTGCAACTTCCAAAACACCAATAAAAAAGTAGAGGAAGGCAGAGAGGACTAGTTGTTTTTTTAGGTTCCTTTCTAGTAAAGTAGTAAAAGAGATTAAGGTAAAATTATTGATATAGAAGAGGAGGTGATAGTGACACCATTAACTCATGGAATGTATGATCCCAAGTGGGTATCCCAGAAGATGCATGACAGGTCCAGAGCTCAGGGCTGGATGATCTCAGCCAGGGGAGCGATGGGGAAAGAAGGAGGCTAGAAGCCAAAGATTCATCATTAAGAACTTTCCGAAGTCTGGAACTGCCAGTGAGGATGGTGGATGAAGCAGAATTTGGAAGCTCTCTGCAACCTTCCTGCTCAAGACAGGTCAGAGATCAGGAGTGTGTTTGTGTGTATCTATATATGAGGGAGTCTGTGGCAACACCTCTTCCTCCCACCCTCAACCTCAGCCATAGGACATCAGAAGTCAAGCTCCAGGACAGGTGTCAGTGCATGAATAGAAGCTGGTGGACTCCTTTGGGAGAAGTCAAGGAGCAGTGAAGGAGATGATGCCCATGCCCCTGCTCTCTCCAGCAGCTTGGGAAGGCCAGAGTGACAGGATGCGCTGCCTGTCTATGGCTTCATTGGGTTTCCCCACTCTACTTCCTACAGCTTGTGATAGCCCCTTCTTGCCTCATTCTCCTACTGATCATTTCTCTTCTTTTCTGTCTCTCTTTTCACCTACATGCTTAATGTCAGTAATTCTTTCTCAGAGCAGAGAAGCTTCTGCTTTTTCTTCCTATCTACACTCTTTATGAGTGAGCTCATCCCCTCTTGTCTTTTTTTTTTTTTTTTTTTTTTTTGATACAGTCTCACTCTGTTGCCTGGGCTGGAGTGCAATGGGGTGATCTTGGCTCACTGCAGCATCCACCTCCCGGGTTCAAGCAATTCTCATGCCTCAGTTTTCTGATTAACTGGGATTACATGTGCACACCACCACACCCAGCTAATTTTTGTATTTTTAGTAGAGACGGGGGTTTCACCATATTGACCAGGCTGGTCTCGAACTCCTGACCTCAAGTGATCGCCTGCCTCAGCCTTCCACAGTGCTGGGATTACAGGCATGAGCCACCACGCCTCGCCCAAGTCTTTAATGACTAGCTGCCTGCTGTTATCTCCCAACTGTCTTATCTCTGGCCCGGATCTCTAGTGAGAGATCCAAACCCATAGACACAGCTGCCAGTTGCGTATTTTCTCCAGACATCTCATTGCAGCTCTCTGAAATTTTCCACGTCCATCACTGAACTCAGCATCTCCTCCATCCCAATCACCAACCCCAACCTGCTTCTCCTATGCTCTGTAGTTTCATAAATGACACCACCATCCTTCAAGTTCAAAACTTGCTAGTCATCCCAGAAGAGTCTGGGTCCTTTCCTTAACCCCCACAAGCTAATCCTTATGGAGTGTTGCCATTTCTAACCCTTAAACATACACCCTCAGAAGATATGTAGTGGAGAATTGAAGCGGGTATCCCAGAGGGCACATGGTACCCCTGTCCCAGCACCTTAAACTACCTTACTCTTACTCTTAGATTAATGGCTCTCAAATGGTCCCTTGAGCCCAGGAGTTTGAGACCAGCCTAGGCAACATAGCCAAAGTGTGGTTCCTGGACCAGCATCACCAACAATATCTGGGAGCTTGCTGGAAGTCCCAATACTTGGACCCCACTCATGACCTCCTGAGTCAGTAACTCTGGGGGTGGAGTCCAGCAACCTCTGTTATTAACAAGTCCTCGAGGTGGCTCAGAGGCACACTAAGGTTTAAGGACCACTATCTAGGCATTGCAACAACTCTCTAACTGGTCTCCTTACTTTATTCATACCTGTTCTGATCCATTTCCAATTCCATTCAGCAATAAGAGGGACAGGATCATGTTACCTCCCTACTGAAAACTTTCCTAGGGT
This sequence comes from Sapajus apella, assembly GCF_009761245.1. Classification (NCBI taxonomy): domain Eukaryota; kingdom Metazoa; phylum Chordata; class Mammalia; order Primates; family Cebidae; genus Sapajus; species Sapajus apella. Next base: position 7,575,387 of record NW_022437002.1, on the reverse strand, counting down.
TCACCATGACCCATCTTCAGGAAAAAAAAAAAAGTCCGAACATTCTAATGAGCATTCCAGACTCTGCAGTTGCGACCAATGTTCTTTTCCTCTTTCGGGAACTGCTTCACAAGATTAAAAGAGAAACAGAAAATGTGTCTAGCACTGTGCTCGGTACATGACAGGTAATCAATGAATGCTTATTAAATACTGTAAGTGGTAAATCAATAGATGATGTTGTGAATCCATTGGCCTCTTAAGTGATCCTTTTGGAAGGCTCTCTGTGAACATGACCCTGGGTAGCTATACACAGAACCTGGGTGTAATCTGAAGAGATCATCTGATAAATGAATGATTATGATTATGGCTACTGGGGAGAGGGATACTCTTCATGGTCTGCTACTGCTTTGAGGCTCCCTAAAACATCAGAGTCCCTTGGTTTCAGACTCTGTGGACCACTTCTTTCAGCGCCAAGGGACTCCTCACTTTCTGAGGCATGGAGGTAGAGATTTCTGGTTGTCTGCTCCCTGGGACACATGCACACATGTGGAGGCCCTGGGGTGCATTGGGGTACACATGCAGACGGCCTTGGGAACACGGGGCATACAACATGCACAGAGACATTCATGGGAAACACAAGTACACATAGAGGCAGAGGACACATATTGACAAGTACCCATAGGAACATAGGGGTGCATGCTCAAACATACGTGGACTCCCATTTGTCATACTTGGCATATTGCTCTTCTCCCAGGCTCCCTCTCTTTTCAAAAAGTGACCTTGCATTTGGATTTTATGTTAAGAAAAAACTCCGATCTGCCTCCTTTATTGTTGTTGAGACAGCCACCCTTGTTCTCCCAGCCTTTGACCACCTCTTGCTCCAGGTCAGGCTGTTTGCAGGGTGGGGAAATCTGGCACAAGGAGGTGCCAAGGCGCCATCTCGTGGTTATATCTCACAACTGCAGCTCAGATCTCCCTTTTCCCCACTCCGCTGAAATACCCAAGAGCAAGCCAGAACACTCCGACCATATCTCATTTAAACACAGAATTCTGTCTGCCTTGTATTAGGAAACTTTGCAGGGTTTGCGTTCTCCACTATGGGAGGGAGAGCACCTTGACAGCAGGGACCATGGGTGGCTGTCACTTCCTTTGGGGCCTTTCCCTTCTCTTTTCACATCCCCAGATGATCTCAGTCCCTCCTATGACTTTAGGGACCCTCTCTACTGACAATTCCCAAATCTGTCACTAGCCCAGACTCTCTCTGAGCTCCAGACCATAAAAAGCAACTACCCCTTGGCTATTCCATGAGCAGCGCAAATTCACCATTTCCCCAGCTGAGTTGTGTATGGTATGCACAAATCTGTCTGTTCCAGTGTTCCCAGTGACAGTGAATGCCCCACTATCCACTCAGTGGCTCCCACATCAAGAATCTGGGAGTCATCCTTGGTTCTACCCACCCTTTTCTTTATCCCTCTTCACTTTCAATTAATCACCAAGTCCTATTAACTACTACCTATATCTTCTCCATCCTCATTGCCATTGGCTTAGTTTGGACTTAGCACCTCCCCTTTCAGCTCCCTGGCTCAGCCATTCCTCTCGCAGTGCAACATCTTCCCAAAATGCAAACGGGATCACATTCAATCTGCTAAAACATCTGCAGTCTGGCCGGGCATGGTGGCTCATGCCTACAATCTTGCACTTTGGGAGGCTGAGGGAGGAGGATTGCTTGTGGCCACGTTTTGAGATCAGGGTGGGAGGCAGAGTAAGACCCTGTTTCTATTAAAAAACCGAAACCAAAACCAAACTGCCTCAGCATGATTCCATGTGTAAGCTTCTGAGCACAGCACAGTGGGATCTGGTCCACGCCTGCTGGTTCATCCTCATCTTCTACCGCTCCCCACGTCATACGCTATACACTGTGGAATGAGAAACTACTGGCAGTTCTCAAGCTTGCATGCCTTCATACCTGCTGTTCCTTTTCGTGTCTGCCTGGCAAGCCCTTCCTCACCCTGAAGTCTCAGAGCACATACTTTCTGTAAGTTTTCCTGTAAATGTTCTGCCCGTCATGCTCTCATGCTCCAGGCACAGTGTTTGGACCTACGTAGAAGCCACTGCTTACACCTTCCCTCCCCGCCCCTGCCCCTGAGACAGGATACCACCCTATCTTCGAGGCTGGAATGCAGTGGTGTGATCAAAGCTCAATATAACCTCAAACCCCTGGACTCAAGAGATCTTCTGGCCTCAGTCTCTGGAGTGGCAGGGACTATAGGCATGAGGCAGCATGCTCAGCTGATTGTTTTTGTTTTGTAGAGATGGGGGTCTCACTGTGTTGCCCAGGCTGATCTTGATCAATGATCCTTCCACCTCAGCTTCCCAAAGTATTGGGATTACAGGCATTAGCCACCACACCCAGCCTCTATGTCTTTTCATATTTACCCCAGAGAATCCATACTAAGAAGATGGCTTTCAGTACATCCAGTAAATAAATATTCTTCTCTATGCATAGCCAACCACAGGTAGGCACATAGGATATGCTCAGCACATGCTTATAGGTTTGAAGGCCTAGGTAGAGGAGTTTGCAGAGGGCCTGGGGCCCATCTGGCTCCAACCTCACAGCCTTGGCTCAGGACTGGTGAGGCAGTGGGTGCTTGGCTCATCTCCTGCTGAAGCTCTGAGGCCCTCTGCCTTCTCACTTAGCATAGATCAGCAGCTGGTAACCTGAAAGCTACATTTGGCCTGCATGTTTTGTTGGGTCAGTAGTTACTTAATTAAAGATTGTTACTGACATTCAGAAGTTGGGTTTCACATAAAAATCAGGATTCCTGACTTAACAACTGGATATGGCAGTGCCACTTGGCAGCAACCCAGTAACATAGAGGAGGGTGCAGGGCTTCGTCTGTACTTAACAGCACCAGAGCCCCCACGAGGCCCGACCCTGTCAACATGAGTTTGGCAACCTGCCGTACAAGTGAAAGCTGTGGGCTGGGGCGTCGGACGGCCTGCGTCAGTCCTGGCTCTGGCACCAACTAGCTGCAACACCTTCAGCAAAGCACTTATCCATGCCGAAGTTGCTCTGGAAAATCAGAACCCTTCAGAGGATTCTTGGAAGGGCTGAATGAGGTAAGACTCGTGATGTGTTTAGCAGGGCGTGTGTTCAGTACCTGGCAGCTGTGCTGTCAACTGATGGAGCCTGGAGGAGAGAGAGAGCAGGTGCAGGGTAGACCACGCAGGAGGCTTCTCGTCACCAATGAACATTTATTGAGTGTCCACATGTGCACAGCTTTGAACTTGGTGATCACAGAACGCACTGGGGGAGGGCAGGGGGCAGGGAAGCAAGGGATCAGGTATGTGCGTGGGGGTCCCCCTGGGTTCATAAGAAAGGTAGTCCCTGCTGGAGCCGCCAGTCGCGTCTCTCTGCAGAGAGGAGTCATAGCAGGGATGGGAGTTAAAGCCAGGCACCACGATGGCAGTGGGGTGCAATCACTGGGGAAACATGCGGATTCTGGGGAAGTGTCCCTCCTGTTCCTGGCTGTAGCCAGGCCAGATGACACCAAGGGGACAGGAATCAGATGCTCAGGTGTCCAAGCAGGGATAAGGAGGACAGGCAAAAGAAATAACCCCCTAACCCCCATCATCACTCTGCTGCAACATGACACAAAGGTTTAAAGATCTGGGCCCAGGGACTTCTGGATCCCTTCAAGCAAGCTCAGGTGGAAGGAGGTTTCCCCACCGCCCACCAGGCCTGTTTGCCCCAGGTTGCCCTAAGATGGGGGCAGTTCAGACCCTGGGTCACTTAAGTTGATAGGAAGAACTGCGATGTCAATGGCCTAAGCCTGCTCTCTGCCCAAGGGAGTCAAGGGCAAGAGCCAGAGGGCCAATTTTAAAGGACGTGGACCTGGGGGGCCAGAGGAGGCACCACAGCCAAGGGGAGCCCACGCCCTGGCCGGCAGGGCACATGGGCTGAGGCAGTCTGCTCCTGCCAGCCCTGTCCTACCTTGGAGCCTCCCTTCTGTGGGGGAGCCAGACATCGGGCACAATGATACCTAGTGCCCCCCTCCCTGGGGGCTGCTCCAACCTTCCCCGGCCTGGCGGGGACAACCACGTTGATTTCCAAGCCGATCCCTGCCCCCGTGGGGGCCTGAGGGGCGGAACGCAGTTCCTTACACTTGAGGGGTGGGCACCATGCCCTTGCCCTCAGAAAAGCCAGAAAGCTGGGGTGTTTTGGGGGGGAAGTCTGGGGAGGGGGTTCTAGTTTGGGGGCTTCAGGGAAGATGCCTCCTCCCTCCTTCCCTCGCTGCCCGCCCCCGGGTCTGTCCCCGGTGGACACCCCTCAGGGCTCTGACAGGCACTGCTCCAAGGCGGCCATGCGGTAGTGGCTGGCCGTCTCCTCGCCCGCCTGCAGCCTCATGGCCTCCCGGCACAGCCGATTGGCCCGCGCCAACTCCACCAGGACACCCTGATAGGCGGCCACCATCTCGGGCTTGACAGAGTTGGGGCTGACGCTGCCTAGCAGCTGGAGCAGCTCCTGCGGCCAGCGGGAGCGCAGGGCAGCGGGGGCCAGCCAGGGCAGCAGCGGCACACAGCCAGTGAAGGCCTGCATGCCCAGGAACCAGAGTTCCTGCAGGTCGGCCCAGATGCCCTCGTACTCAGGGGACAGGGCTAGCACTGCCTGGTCTGAGCCCGGGGTGGCCCGTGCCACATGGGATTGCGATAGGAAGAGGATGGCGGCTGCGAAGAACCCTCGAGATGCTGGTGTTCCCTGAAGAGCTGTAAGGCATGGAGGGAACGGGGCATGAACCAGACAGGCCAGCTGCTGTGCTCGACCCTTCCCGAGCCCTCTGTGTGGACACACGCAGGAGCCAGGGCACAGCCTGGAATCATACTGCATGTGTTCAAACCCTACCTCTAATGCTTACTGTGTGACCTTAGGTAATTAACCTTTCTGAGTCTGTTCCTCCACTCGTAAAATGGGACCAATAGTGCTCATCTTAGAAATTTCTTGTGAGAATTAAATGTGATCATCTTGGTAGACTCAAGCACCAAGACCTCTACTGGCACAGGAGGTGGGGGTGAACCAGAGTCAGATGTGAGAACCTCAGGGTTCTGCACACACAGGTCCAACACAGGCCAAGGGGGCTGCATCAGTTTGATCCTTGGGCCAGAAGAGGGCGCCAGAGAGGAACATGAGCAAGTGACCCGGCTTTGCTTACCCGCCACACAGGGGGTGACCCTCACACTGCAGGTGCTCTCCAGGAGGCTGACAGCCTAACCTGGTGGTATTTGTGGGTGAGCCAGAACTGGGACCGTGACACTGGGGGCTGTGGAGATGCAGCCCGGGACTGAGTGCAGAGTGGGCTCCTGGTGCTCAGGGACGAGTGCCCCTTCCCATGGCTGGGGACCCCGCTGGGATCCCCACACAAGGAACACAGAGGCAGTGGAGGGTACGGGTCCGTTACGCCCTGTTCCCAGGCATCTGCTCAGCTCCTACAACCTGACAGATGGGGCACAAGGAACAGGCAGGGACAGAGGGACCCAAGCAGACACCCACAGCCAAAGTGGGAGACACACAGGGCTGCTGGGGCTGGAGGGGAAGTCCCTTCCCCTGAAAACAGCCAGAGTGAGGCAGAGCTAGGGAGAAGGTGTGCATAAAAGGACACCAAGTGCTGAAGCCTGTCACTGACGGGGGTGGGGTGCCGAGCAGAGCACAGAAAAACATCAATGGAAGGAAGTCAGGTTTCTGACTCAAGGCCTGGGTGGGGGCGGCTCCACCTTGAAAACACTGGATTCAGATTCCTGAGGCTGCCAGGGATTCCAGGTGCCTATGCCTGTGCCTGTGAGCAGGCCTGTGCTTAACACCCACCAGACCTTGCCTTAAAAGTCTTTAGAAGAAAGAGAATGTTAGCATTTTGGGAAGAAAGGTGGGGGTGGGGGATGGAGATACACTGCAAAGATTTCCTCATGATTAGAAAATTCTGCAAAACCATCTTCTGAAAATGGTGACTTTTGCCCCAAACACAGGAGGTCCACCCAGGTGTTCTGCCCTCACCCGTTAGGACTGGGTACCCAGGTCTTACCTGGAGAGGTGCTAAGGAGCCGGGCCATGAGGAGACCCAGGGTGGCCACATTAGCAGCCAGAAGCAGCCTTCCCTGTTGCTGCACTAGTGCGGGTAGCGACGTCATCAGGGTGTTCATAAGAGATGTGAAGCAGGCGTCACGCCTGGAGAAGAAAGAGAGGAAGGATGAAGGTAGGTGGGGGTCTAGCAGAGCCAAATCAAGCCCCTGGCAAGAAATTAGGCAGCAGGGTGAAGAATTAACTTTGGGCCCCAAACATAGCAACTGGGGGGCAGAGATTGGAGCAGGTAGACATGCTGAGAGTACCTGGGGGTTCCAGATATGTCAAATCCTCATGTGGAGCTAGTTGTATCTACTCTGAGACCCCCATGCTACCACTAACAGAAATCCATAGACATGGAGGGCAAAGTAGGAGACTGGGAATTGAGGCAACTGGGCAGCCCCCTTTGCCTCCTCCGGCCTCCTCCCCCACCATCTCTCCCGAGCCCCTCACTTGATCAGCCCCGGTGCGGTGACCACAAGGTTGAGGAAGATGTGGCAGCAGGTCTGCAGGCCAATCTCCACGCTGTCGGGCAGCACTGAGGTGTCGTGGCCCGGGGATGTGAGCTCCCACTGCTGCAGGAAATACTTGCACAGAAGCGAGGGGGCCCCTTCCTTGATCAGGATCTCCCGGGGCCCATCTTCCACGGTCAGGTGGCACCAGCCGGGCAGGAGGAGCCTGGGGATGTGGAAGGGACAGATGTGGGTGGGGTTGGGAGAGATGAAGGCACACAGATTCCCTTTTTAGGGCACCTTGCCTCAGAGAAATGGAAGTAGGGGAGAAGGACACATCCTCACAGGTACTACAGAAAAAGTACAAGCTTCGGAGTCGCACAACCCAGGACAAAACTTGGGCTCTGCCACAAGGTGTGACTATGGGCAAATGACTTTAATCTCTATGAGCCTCAGTTTCCTCATCTTTCATATGTGAACAAGACTTATGTTAGATTTACCACGTGGACCAAATGAGATCGTTTTGGTAAAGGGTATAGCAAAATACCTGGCTCGCAGTAGGTGCTCAATAAGTATAAGTTCGCTTTTAACTGAGAAATCTGGGGTTGGCAAGTGACACTTGGCAGCCGAGGAGTCCTGTGGGAACAAGCCCCCCAAAACAAACAGAAATAACCCTAAGGGAAATCTCATGGCCCAATCAGGAAGCCTGGCACAGCCCAGTTTGTAGGGAGGGATGTCCTTGTGTTACGCTTTTCTGTAGAATGATCTAGCTGGACAGACTATAATTACAGACTCACCGGAGAGCATCTCCTGGCCAGGTGGGCCCTGGGGTGGTGGGAGAGATGGCCAGGTTGGCCACCTGCTGGGTAAGGTCATTGGCCTCCTCGGCCTCCTCGTAGAGGGTCTTGGCATAGCGGACGAGGAAGGGCAGCAGCTGGCACACCTCCTTACGCAAGGATGAGGTCTCCTCGGCCAGCCAGGCACCCAGGATCCGCACGGAGGCAAACACAAAGGGCTCCTTCTGCTTCTCTGACCCCACCTGTTGCCACAGAACCCCCTTGAGATGGAGCAGGACCAGAGACCCTCCCCTGCCTCGCCAGAGGCCAGCCAGCTAGAAATAATACAACTAGAAGGGAATTCTGGCCTGTGAGCCTTTCAAAGGCAGGCCCCAACCCTTATTCTGTCCCATGAAGCCAGCACCCAACACATGGTAGGGACAATTATGAGGGCCTGGCACAGAGTGAGTGGGGCCCTCTATGCAAGTCAGCTAAGTGGACTGGGCCTGAGTGAACTGAGTGACATCCGCCTGTACTCGCTGAGGCTCCAGTTACATCTCCCTATCTCCCTAACTCTAAAGTGTCTCAAGGCTAGAAGGAAATTCACAGGTCAAAAGCTAAGTCGCATGCCCTTTACAGCAGCTCTGACCTGGGGCGGGAGGGCAGGTTCCCGGCTACCGTGTACATGAGGGGACGCTCTCTTTTGGGCTAAATCAGAAAAAAGACATGAGCTTAGCACAGTGCAAGGAATATACGGCTGGTGAGCTCAGCAGCTGGAGCAGGCCATTAAAGAGACCAGAGTTGCGACTGAATCCCTGTCGGACAGGACAGCTGGCCTTTCAGGTGGGAAGGCAGGAGGGGATAGAGGGGAGGCAGACAAACTGATCTAGCTGGACCTCTCCAGAGGCCTGAAACCAGGCAGCTCTGCTTCTCTTCCTTGCGCCACTAGAAGTTTGGGTGTATGCGCATACAAAATAATGCTGTGGAGTGAGCAGAACAGGCTGCTTCAATTTTGTGTGCATGTGTTGGGGAGAGGTGTGTGGCGTGTAGTGTATGTGTACTGGGGGGAGCGTTTGAGTGGGAGGTTACTGTGTTGTGTGTGTGTACTGTGATGTGAGTGCACATATGGTGTGTGGTATGGTGCTTGTGTGGAGGGAGGGAGAGAGAGGGAGGTTGGGCCGCACGCTACTCCCTGGAGTGCTGGCTACAGTATCAGCTTGTGTGGACATGCAGCTTCACTGTCTCCCCATGGTTCCCCTCCCACTTGCCTCCCAGCCCCAGCACTGGCTCCCCCCATGCTGGGCCCTCTCTGTGGGTCACTGCACACTCACCTGTAGCAGGTAGTGGATGACAGCCCCTATGGCCTCCTTCATGACGCTCACAAGTTGCACCTTCTGTGGCTCCTTGAGCAGTGACTGCTCACAGCGAGTGCATTCCTGGATCCCCAACTCCATGAGGGCATAGCAAGCGGTCACCACATCCTCTTTCACCTCTGTGCCTGTCTCCTCCAGTGCCAGCCGCACTTCCACGCACGCCAGATTCACCAGCAGGGCCAGGAACTTGCTCCCAGAGCTGCCCGCCGGGATCCAGTCGGAGCCGCAGGCGTGTGCCAGGCGGGCTGCCAGCTTCAGTGCAGGGTTGCGCTGCCAGGAGCTCAGCTTGCTTCCCAGGATGCGTGCCAGCCCAGCCTGCAGATCCCGGTAGCATTCAGGGGGCACAGTTGTCGGGGGCAAAAAGAGGGGCAGCAGCTGGCAGAGCTCAAACTTGCTGGCATCCTCAGCTTTCTGGAAATCCTCACTGAGGCCCCGCAACACGGCCAGCAGGTCGGGCTCTGCCTCCTTCCAGCACTGTGTCTCGGCAGCAGCCAGGAGCCCCACCAGGAGTGCCAGGGCCTGGTCAAAGCCATAGCCATGCCCCAGGTATGCCTGGCATAGGGCAGACACGGTGCCACCAGCAATGAGGTGCCGAGGCCCTCTGGGTGTGCCTGCTACCGCTGTCAGGCACTGGTAGGTGTCGTCAATCATGGAACGGCGGGCAGCATCGTCCGGGTCCCCTCGGGCTGTGAGGAAGGTACTAAGAATGGGAATCTTGTTCAGGACTTGGGGATGGACGGCCAGTTCGGGGTCACTGCAGAAGCAGGCCAGCAGGGCCACGCCTAAAGCCCGGAGGACATGGTCAGGGCAGCCATCTGGTGCCTCCTTGGTGGTCAGGAGACGATTGGGGAAGGTGAAACCGACAGCATCGAAGATCCGCCGCCGAGTTTTGGCATCTATGTCACCTGCTTTCACTGCCTTGGTCACCTATAAGGGGTATGTGCTATCATCAGGATGAAAAGAAGAAGTGGCAAAGACTGTCCCTTTCCTGCACCCTGGGGCACTGAGGACTAGCAGGATGAGGTTATGCAACAGGACTCATCCGGGGTCATTTCATCCAGCTCCCTTTTTCTCCTTAGACACAGATAAGTGTGACCTCTGGGATCCCTCTCATCTGTGACTATCCCATGGAAGTGAGGTCTGGTCTTCCTCAACCATTCATTTGAGCATTTCAACACCTGGCCTGATGAAAAGTTCTTCCTGATGTCTAAATGCCCGCAACATGGGATGGAAGGGGCTTAGAACTCAGTGTTTGAGATCCCCCAAGGATTTAGGGTCCTTCCTTAATTGCTCCCTCCAGAGAAGTCCCTGATCCATTTCTGCCACCTTCTCAGGGGAAATGGCTCCTGTGTCTCGCCGCTCCGCCTGTCAAAACATTTCCCCTTACATTTCACCTAAACACCTCCTCTGCTGCAGTGTGAGCCCTTGACTCCAGAGCCTTCTCCTTGTTGCCATGGCAAACAAGCAGCGGCTGTACTCCCTCCTCCCTTCACCCCCCACACACCAACCCCCCCTTCCTAGCACTGCAGCTCCTGCTCTGCTGTCCCCAGCTTGGGTTCTTCCAATGAGGCTAAGCCCTGAACCAGCTCCCTTCCCTTAACCTACCTACTGCCATCCTGACCCTCCCCAGGACCCTTCCCCAGCCTCTTCCAGCCCTGCTACTCTCTTCAGGCCCGGAACAATCATCCCCAGCCCTCAAGTACTCTGCACTAGTTACTACCTGCTGCTGTTACCCTATGAGTCAGCTCCCATCTGCTCTGGGACGCCCCAGAAAACAGACCCAGGCAGCCTCCTCCAAGGCCCCTACTGCCACAGCCTTATTCAGTCCCACTCTCCCCTTTGCCCCCATTCTCAGGGGAGCAAAAAAGAGCACAAAGGTAGGGGTCTTGGTCTTCTTTGGTGCCAACACGCTTGCTGGCACTACCAACGTATCCTTGGGGACTCACTGACCCCATTCCTTGGAGGCCCAACCACCCAGCCCTTCCCACCTCCCAATTCTCAGCCAGTTCCTTACTAGCAGCAGGGCTGCAAACTGCTCGCTGTCATTCTTGGCCTCACGGAGGGCTCCCAGGTAGCGCTCCAGGGTGGGGTTTCGGCCCTCTGCCTGGTTCAGAGCTGGCTCGCAATCCGAGGCCATGATGCCCGCCTTGCCCAACTGTGAACACAAGAGGGACTGAGCATCCCTCTGCAGAGGAGGGACGGGGGTGGGGTGGGGGTGAGAGTGGAGGATGGAGGAAGGGAGGGATTAGCACACAGGGAGGGGAGCAGAGGATCTGGAGGGGTGGGCTCCTGGGACTGACCTCCCCTGGGGAAGTCCCTTTAAGGGGCTGGATCTGCAAATCCTTAGGGATGAAGAAGGGACCCTGGTCCAAGGTCACCTCCAGAAAGCGGGAAAGAAGGACCATGCATGCTGCTGCTCAGCTGGACAGCTTTCCTCACCAGTCTCCTGGGGGTGGGCGGGGGCTGGCCCCACTGCTCAGCTGTCCCCCTGGCACCAGAGGCTGGCTTTTATCTCCCTCCACAGGGACACAGAGGAAGTGAGTGGTGAGGACAGACAGGGAGGAATGGAGACATACATGGGTGAAGTTCGATTATCCGGACTCAGGCTGACATGGGAGAAAAGGACACCCTAGGCTTCCTTTCCCCTCTCTTCTTCAGAGGCAGAGATAAGCTTCAGGAGAAGTGAGAATACAAGGTGCTCACCAAGGAAGGTTTGGAGGCCCCTCTGGGGACCCCACCCCTCCAGCCAGGGCTCTCAGTCGCCCCCGCAGGCTCCTTGCCTCCTCTCCTTTCCCTCCCTCGGGTAGAGGCTGCAGCAGCAGCGGCAGCAGCGGCAGCAGCAGAATTAACCCCTTGCGCTCCCTCTTCTCGCCCTCCCCGTCCCGCTACAAGCCTGTGGATGCCGGCAGGGGCTGGAGAAGCAAGAGGGGGTCCCGGATAGTTTCCAGGACAACGAAGAATCCAAAAGCCGGATAATCGAAGCAGGGCTGCTGAGATGGGGAGATGAGAAGGGGAGGAGGGTTCCTGGCGGTCACCACCTGTCCCGCCGCCGCCAGGTCACAACACGACATTGATGAAGTCACGACAGGGCGGCGATGAGATCACACTTCACGATGGCGCGGTGATGTCACGGAGAGATCACGTCAAAATCACGACATGGGAGACAGCCCCCAAAGATGACAGGGCAAATTTTAAAAAAAGATATATATTGAAAAGGGCTGTGACAAAATGGAGTCTCGACAGGGCACGATGGTGTCGCGATATGGTGCGATGGAGTCGCGATAGGGTCCCCGGGGTGTGTCGGCATCGATCAGCGCCGGCTCGGAGAGGCCCCGGCTGGGATGCAGGGGAGGGCCTGAAGGGGGCTGAGCTCACCAGGCTGCGGCCCCGAGCGGCGAAGTCTTCTACCAGCGCGATGCTCCGGGAGCCTCGGGCCGCTGCTCACGCCGCGTTGCCCACTCCTGGCTCCAGCCTGCTGCAGCTCCACCCCCACCCCCGCACCGCTCTCGACCAATCCGCGGCTGCTTCACTCGGGGCTCTGGCCAATGGCAAGTCAGGGCGCTAAGCCGTAGGGGGTGCCGCCGTTGCCGCCATCTTGCTTGTGGGTATTGCCCGCGTCTGGGGCCTGAGGCTCACGCGAAGGAGGCAAGGTGCAGACTGCCTCTGGAGAGCGGGCGGCGAGAGGCTGGGGGCCCAGATTCCTTCGCTTGTGCGTAGTTCTACCCGCCGGAGCACTGCCCCACATCCCCCTTGGGCTCGTGGCCGGCATTGCGCTTCCCGGGGGAGGGGCGGGAGGGCTTGGTTAGCATGGAGAGTGTGTTTCCGGGTCGGTCCCTGGGAGGTGGGAGGAGGCGGCGTTTCCGGCCGCCGTCGCTGTCCAGGGAGGCTGAGGCGAGAGGTAGCTGTCCGGGTGGGGAGCCCGCACTACCGTCTTCCTCTTCCTCCTCCGGGTGAGGGGAACGAAGGTTGGGGTCCCCGAGCCCATGGACCAGGAGGAGGCGGAGGCCGCCGAGAGCCGGGGCCCCGCTATGTGGCCCTGAGCCCCGGTAGGTGGCCGGGGGCGGCTGGCTGCCAGGCCGAGGACCTTGGGCTCAGGGGAGGGGCAAGCGGGACGGGCGATGCCAGCGGGTGCGCTGGCCGGATGTTGGGTCCGGAGGTGGCGTCCCAGGCTCTGCCAGGGCAGCCAGCTGCTTCTGGCCTTGCAGGTGCGGAGCTTGGGTCCCAGGCTGAACCCCGCTTCTCTCGGGCCCGGGCCTAGCCAGGCAGCTCCCTCTGTTCCCTGACAGCCGGGCAGACGGCCAGGGTTCGGGATGCTGCCGTCCTGCTTCCACCTTCGACCTCTGCACCCCAGCCTTTAGCGACTGTCTCTGATGTTTGGTCTCCCTACCGAGATAGAAAGTTGATGTCGAATAATATTTATCAAAAGGGAAGGGGTTGAGCACGATGTGTCCATTATAATGTGAAACCTGCCTCATTTAGGATTTTGAAAATTATGCCCCACAGAGGGTCCTATAGTGGCTGCAGTCAGCACAAAGGTGAAATGAAGGAAGTCCAAATTGATAACCTCTGGCGGGATTCCAGGAAAGCTTTGGCTTCTGGTCTCATAGTGGTTGTGTCCAACCGACAGTAGTTGCAGTTAGTGACAAGCATTAGCTGACTCTCCCTGTGCTTTCTTCTGTGATTAACAGACTGAAAACTAGGAACAAATTGGAAAGACGACCTCCCAGAACAATCTGTTCATTTTTCCAGCTATTTGAAAAACAATGTCCGCAAATATAAGCAAAGCTATTCATGGCAGTCTGTTCTGTTACTTTCCCAAGTATCTGAGACTTTTTAAAAGAGAGCTTTATTCTCTATTACTCATACTAACTGAATAGGCTGTTTCAGACGTGCTCCGTCGTTGTTCAAACATATCTTATCGCTGTGTACATAAATGGAGTTCCACGTATGTAGTTGACAGACTGAACTATGATACAGCCCCCATCAACCTGAAGTATTAAGTAAACATTACCCCCTGTTCTGTCTGAACAGCTGCTGCAACAGAGAGTGCTTTTATTTTGGGTGTACTTGTAACGCCCCAAATGCCAGAACTATTGTGAGCTTTTCTAGATTTTCATTTGTCAAGTATTGTGGGGGTGTGTGTTCTCTCCCTGGGTTGTTACCCTTTGATTCAATAACAAACCATTTGGATCTTGGTGATGTGGTTGTGTTCCTGCCTTTGGTCAGCAAGACTTTAACTGGACCCTAGCAGTGATTTGTGCCCTTAGGCAATTATAGGTTTCAGAGGAATGACTGGTTAGGAGTTCAGATGAAATTAACTGCCTTTCTCTTATGCAGGATTTGCTAGACATTGCACTTCTAATCAGCTTGTTAGTCCAATGGTGTTTATTACTCCATTTTTCAAAAGCTATTCATTTCTTTTCTGCTTCTCCCACCCACCTGTCAGGCTATTGATGACAGGTGTTGAGTCACCTTGAGCTTTAAATCCTTTTGTGGTGGGCAGAAATGTATTGGGTAAGATTCATACACACACATACACACACACACACGTATAGTCACTTGTTCCATCTTGGGAGGCTAGAGAAGTTGCTGGATGTACTTTCTAACTTAGGCTCCATTTCATAATCTCTTGAACATGTCTATGGCCCACACACCTCCTTTCTGCCCCCTGCTCCATGAAATACAACTGCAAAACAACTAGAAATAGGAATGGATGGAAGTGAATGAGAATGAGAGAGTCCTTCAGATGCGTATGGCTCTGTGAGGACTGGGCTGCACCTCAGTTTTGCAGCCCAGTTGTTTGGCTGGGCTGCACCTCAGTTTTGCAGCTGTGTGTGTGTCTGTGTCTGTTTCCTGGTATCAGCATTGGTATCCAGCCCAGGTAATGCTGATCTCCCTGTAGGCTGGCCGTGGATAGGAGTTAGGGGTTGGCAGCCTGTGTCATTTGCTGGATGTAGATGACAGGTACATAGTTGGACAGAAGTTTTTGAATTGCTTCTTCAGAACTCAGTCAACCCTCATAATGTTGCCAATATTTACATAATAATTTAGACAATATCCCAAAGTTGTATAAGAGGGAAGAAATTTATGGCAAATGAGTTTTTCTGCTGGAAGAGACCTAAATCATCCAGCCCCTAGATTGTGGAGTAGGCAGCATAGTGCGTGGCATAAATATTTGTTGAGTGCAGGGATTGGGGTGGGTAGCACTGAGGTGTAAATTGAATATATTTTTAAGATAATAGTGGTGGGTGGGGACAGTAGCAGACTGGAGAGTACATTTCCTGCCTACAGACATTTGCATTCAGAAATTTAAAAAATACTGGGCCACATATAACCCTCAGGTTACTTTACCTCTGAGGGTGCAACCTCTTCTTCTCATAGGCAAGAAAGTGTGTTTGATCAGTCACAAAGCTGTTAGTAGCAGAACTGCAAATAAAACTCTGATCTTGTTTGCAGGGTGGTGCTCTTTCCATTCTACCACATAGGTGATTTACTGGTAGATTTTTTTTAAAAAGGGAATATAAAGTGTTTCACTTGTTAGTGGATTCATTTCATATCCCTCGCTATGTTGTTATTGTGATAAGTATAGCTACCTCAAAGTCCAGGTTTAAAATTTATAGGCAGTGTTGAGCTGTTAAAGACAAACTTGAAATTTTTCTTTTTCCTAATCTGTCACATTCTCTAGCATTCCACATTTCCAGGAATCAATTATTAATTACTTGGCATGTAATTTCCTCTCTTTCTGTCCTTCTAGTGTACTGGTTCTGCGTGTCTGGAAGGCCATGGAGAAGAGGCTGGGAGTCAAGCCAAGACCTGCTTCCTGGATTTTATCAGGATATTATTGGCAGACATCTGCGAAGTGGTTGAGAAGCCTGTACCTGTTTTATATTTGCTTTTGCTTCAGTGTTCTGTGGTTGTCAACAGGTACCATTTTCTTTATAGATTTAAGATTTTTTTTTTTTTTTTTTAAAGGGCACTTCATATGAGTCAGTTCATTTTAAGGACTATTGGGAGGCAGAAAAGCAATCTGCTAATTGACAGAAATGATCATTCTTTTGGTGAATACTCAGTATGTTGGGTTTATTTATTTGTTTTGTTTTGGAATCAGAATTTAAATTGGATTCCTTTTCATAAGGAAGAATTGGCATAACCGTTTTAAGACTTGATAAAGGTTTATTGAAAATAAAAAGGTTTCAAAGTTGGACAGATCTGGGTCCTGGAACTGGAAATATTTCCACTTAATGACTATAAAACCTTGAGCAAGTTACCTAATATCTTGAGGAAGGATAATATCTACCTCATAGTTTGATCTGAGGGATAATATAATTAAAGCATGTAGCACAGCACAGAACATAGGTGTTTAGTCTTGCTATTTGCCCAAGCTATTTGCCTTTCCTTTCCTAAAGGAGTCCACACTTAGAAGAAAAACACGTTCCTTACTTTTTCCGTAGAAAGGGGCTATGTTGACAGATTTCATAGACTATGTTTTCCTCCTAGAGATTATTTTGCCAGGGTAAAGCCTCTTGCCAGGAATCAGTGCTAAGAAGGCTAAATTTCAAAAGAGAATGCCCTTTCTTTCTTTTCAGTTCTTTTGTTGACCTTGTTCCTTTCAGAGTACGAGTGTGAGAAAACAGCAATTTGAGAAAGATTTCTGAGTGTGCTGCCATTCTGGCCCGTGACCGAAAACCTTCTGCTGTAGAAACCACTGTCTGGGATAACTAATCAACCTTTTGCTCCTACAATTACAAAGATTTCTGTTGCTTTCCTAAAGGAATTGGTGGTCATGATTTTGAGACCGTAGTAATTATTGTATTCAGCAATTTCAGTAACATCAGCTTTGGGGTTTTTGTTGTCTTGCAGTGATGGTTGATGATTGCATAATTATAGCAGTGGAAATTACACTTGACAGAAAGCTGATCTACATGTTTTTTTTTTTTACCCCAGATGATTCTTTGTTGGGACAGCTGACTATTTCAGGCCAACATTTTATATAAGATCATTAGAATTAAATAAGTAATTGATTTAGCACTGTCAGAGTAGGGAAGAATCACTTTTTTAAAAAAATGAGATGAGGTCTTGTCACCCAGGCTGGAGTGCAGTGGTGTGATCATAGCTGCCTGTAGCCTCGAACTCCTGGGCTCTGGCTGGCCTCTCACCCCAACCTCCAGGCATGAGCTACTATGCCTGGCTAATTTTTTGTTTGTTTGTTTTTGTTTTTGTTTTTTTACTCCATCACCCAGGCTGGAGTGCAGTGGCGTAATCTCAGCTCACTACAAACTCTGCCTCCTGGGTTCAAGTGATTCTCCTGCCTCAGCCTCCCAAGTAGCTGGAATTACAGCTGTGCATCACCACACCTAGCTAATTTTTGTATTTTTAGTAGAGATGGGGTTTTGTCATGTTGGCCCTGCTGGTCTCAAACTCCTGACCTCAAGTGATCTGCCTGCCTCAGCCTCCCGAAGTGCTGAGGTTAGAGACATGAGCCACTGCACCTGGCTGTCTGGCTAATTTTTACATTTTTTTTGTTAAGAGATGGGGTCTTGCTGTTTTGCCCAGTCTGGTCTCGAACTCTTGGTTTCAGTCGATCCTCCAACTTTGGCCTACTGATAGCTGGGATTGCAGGCAACAACCACAGTGCCTGGTGTAAATCACATTTTCTGAAACACACCTACCACCTACCAGACTTCTAATTATAAACATTATATACTTTATCATCTTCATGATAACTCTAAAACAGATAGTTTTCTCATTTTATAAATAAGGAAATTGAGGCCTAGAGAGGCAAAATGACTTGGCTGAGGTCACACAGCAAGAACATGATGGAGCTACAATTCTAAACCCAGGTTTGTCCACTCTAGAGCTCATACTCTTTGTCTTCTGTTACTCTGCCTTCCAAACACGGGTGATGTTTTAGAGGACCAAAGGCAATTTTTTTTTTTTTTTTTTACCCAGAACCATGCTAAGCAGCTTATTATTTGAGGGATTCAAAGCACGGAGGATAAAGAAGCAATTACAAGTCTTTCTGTGCTTTCCGGTCTACCACTTGGTTAAACACAGCATTATAGGCTCATTGTGCAAATCTTTAGTAACTTTGAGTTTGGTGCTTAAAACAGCACCCTGATTAAGTATAGAAATGCAAAGGTGGTGTTAGGAGTAGTACTGGTGGGGATTAAGTTTTGCCGGTTCTGCTTTAGAAGAATTTGGAGCTATTACCATGGAAATTAAAAGTTCAAGAGCCATGTGTGTTCATTCAAATTGAGGGAACATGCAAGCAACATGTGACACACATATTTGTTATATACTTTGATTTAGTTGGAGCTCCTTCCCATCATTAAAAAAAAAATGCAATATCCTAATAAAATAAAGGGCATAAACAGTCCCATAAATAAGAAATTAAAATGAACATTTTTAAAATGTTCATTTTCATTACCAATCAAAACTGCAGATTAAAATGAGATATCCTTTTAAATCTATCACATTAATGAAGATTAAAGTAAAAATATCTAGTACTGCCAAAGGTTGATGTCGTTATCCTCATATAATGCTGAAGAGTTTGAACAGAGAACTTCTTGGCATAAATATCAAGAGCTCTAAAAAAATTCATATTCTTTGACGTAATTCTTCATTTAAGAATTTATGTGGGCCTGGCACGGTGACTCACACCTCTAGTCCCAACATTTTGGGAGGCCAAGGTGGGCGGATCACCTGAGGTCAGGAGTTTGAGACCAGCCTGGCCAACATGTAAAAATCCCATCCCTACTAAAAATACCAGATTAGCCAGGTGTGATGGCACATGTTTGGAATCCCAGCTACTTGGGAGGTTGAGGCAGGAGAATCGCTTGAACTGGGGAGGCATAGGTTGCGGTAAGCCAACATTGTGCCATTGCACTCCAGCCTGGGCAACAAGAGGGAAACTCCGACTCAAAAAAAAAAAAAAAAAAAAGAATTTATCTGAAGGATACATTTAGATAGTTGTAAATGAGAGCTTTCAGTAACACTCATCTATTCTGTGCTGCAAAATATTCCTAAAACCTGCTTAATTAGAGGAGAGTGGTGAAATCTTGCATCTCCACATGGTAGAATACTATTCTGTCCTAGAAAAGCTATGTCTGGTGGCACATGTCTCTAGTCCCAGCTACTTAGGGGGCTAAGATGGGAGGATTGCTTGAGCCTAGGGGTTTGAGACCAGCCAGGGCAATATGGTGAGGCCCTGCCTCTTTAGGATAAAAAAAAGTTTACTAATTAAAAAAAAGTACATGGGAAAATGCTCCTAATATTAAATGATAAAATCAAGTTATGCAACTACACATTCAATGTGGTGTCAATTTTCTGAAAAGAAAAAATTATATAATAGAAAACAGTCTGAAACAAGATGTACAAAAATACGTATTTTTTTGACTGGAGGAATTATTATCTCTCTATACTTTTCCGTGTCTTCCAGGCCTTTCTTTGGTATACTTGTATACTTTTTTTTATAAGGGGAAAACAACCTACCTGAAAAAGCAACAACAAAATAATAACAGCAAAAACCTATTGGTGGGAGCTTATTCAGTGTTTACCTGAGTGTTTACATTTTTTCCGGAAAAAATACATTCTTGATTGCTGCTGTTATTTAGCTCATGATTATTTCTGAAAAACTAACCAAATTAAGGCAGCTCTGCAGTTATCTTCCACTCCTGTTTCCCACTTAGGAGTTTGCTCCATCTTTGGTAGAGCCCCAGGCACCTGTTATACATAGTGGGCTTATTTTTTATTTCCACTTTTGGGTTCAGTGCTGAAGCCCTACTGTTAGAAAGCACTGATTGCAATTTGATAAAAGGTGGTCTGTCTGTGTTTTCCTTGTGCACCATTGAATAACTATTTTTCTTTTTTATTTTATTGTTAAGTGGCTTGAAAAATATAGTATTTTGGACCTGGGGATTCTCTTCTGGAGACAAATAGGAAGTGACCCCAGGAATTTGGAAATTTCCACGATAGATTGCCAGCTTCTTGAGAGCAGACATGTTGTCTCTTTTGTTATGCTGGGTATTCCTAGCAAGTACCAAGGGCTTGGCACATAGTAGATGCGTAAAATATTTGTTGACAGAATAAATTAATAAATTACCAATAAGGGAATTGTTCTTTGAGAATTAAGCTTTAAAAACAACACAATCAGAGCAGAGGTATGGAAAGGCACCTTAAGGAGACACAATTCCTTTGAGACCAACAAGATTGACTAAAATCTTAACAAACATATTAATACATATAAAGAAAGAATATATACATCTGAAGAGTTATGTGTGCATGTTTGTGGGGGAATGCAAGGACCTAGCTGGCCCTAGAAATCTAAAACAAGGAGAATCACTGAGGCTAATGTTCTTAGGCCTAAAGCTAACAATTGGCTATGAAAACTTGTACTAATATTTCCCTACCTCTGAGAAGGAGATTACACAGTTAATATGTATTTTGAGGTTAGACGTGCTGGCTCACACCTGTAATCCCAGCACTTTCGGAGGCCAAGGCGGGTGGCTCATGAGGTCAGGAGATCAAGACCATTGTGGCCAACATGGTGAAACCCCGTCTTTACTAAGAATACAAAAATTAGCTGGGCATGGTGGCACATGCCTGTAATCCCAGCTACTCCAGAGGTTGAGGCAGGAGAATCGCTTAAACCAGTGAGTTGAAGGTTGCAGTACGCAGCGCGCCACTGCATTACAGCCTGGCGACAGAGCAAGACTCCATCTAAAAAAAAAATGTATTTTGAGTACAGAGAAAAATTTATTCAATTCAGAGCCATTTTTTGAGAACTTAGTAGGAGTCTGCTTCTAGACTAGGCACTAGGATAATAAAGCTTAGTACAATACAATCCTTTCCCTGGAATAACCAGTGGCAAGTAAAAAGGTAGAGACCAGGTGCGTGGGCTCATGCCTGTTATCCTAGCACTTTGGGAGACTGAGGCAGGAGGATCACCTGAGGCGAGGAGTTCAAGACCAGCCTGGGCAACATAGTGAGACCCCATCTCTGCAAAAATAAAAAATAAAAAAAATTAGCCAGCTGTAGTGGTGGGCACCTGTAGTCCTAGCTACTTGAGAAGCTGAGGTGGGAGGATCACCTGAGCCCAGGAGTTCAAGACTGCAGTGAGCCATGATCATGTCACTGTACTCCAGTGTGGTGACAGAGTGAGACCCTGTCTCTTAAAAAAAAAGAGAGGGACGCAATGCACAGAGTGCTACTGGAACCATAGGAGAAGAATTTAGCTTAGAGGCAAAGGGGCTACTCTGAGGAGTTCTTTCAAGAGAAGTTGATGTCTGAACAGAGTTGTGAAGGTTGAATTTGAAGGATTCAGAGGGTACTCCCATGCAAGCGCAGAGGCATGAAAGTGTGAAACAGCCTGGTATATAGAAGAAACTCCATAAGCAGTTTAGCACTACTGGAATATAAAGAGCAAAGCTGGTTTGGCAGCTCCAGAAGAGGTAACTGTGGCTAGGTCACAAAGGATATTATATGCCATGTCAATAAGCTTCAATTTTAGTCTTTTTAGGTAGATAGTCTATAAATTTTTTTCATGATACACTTTAATCCATTAAAAAATTGAGAACGTACCCCTATATATATATTTATACATTATAACAAGTAATTTTGTACTGATGTCTTGTGTATATATAAGAGGTACCAAAAAAAAATTTTTTTTGTTTTGTTTTGTTCTTGTTGCCCAGGCTGGAGGGCAATGGCGTGATTTTGGCTCACTGCAACCTCCACCTCCCGGGTTCAAGCAATTCTCCTGTCTCAGCCTCCCAAGTAGCTGGGATTATAGGCATACACCACCACACCCAGCTAATTTTCGTATTTTTAGTAGAGACGGGGTTTCTTCCTGTTGGTCAGGCTGGTCTTGAACTCCTGACCTCGTGATCCACCCACTTCAGCCTCCCAAAGTGCTGGGCTTACAGGTGTGAGTCACTGCACCTGGCCAAAAAAATTTTAAAAACAAAATTTTAAAGGGATAGACTAAGAAACAAATATGAAGAGTTCTAATATTTTCTTTTCATGCCCCAGTGATTTGTTTTGTGCACCTCTAAGGCAAACACTTTAATGCTAGTATTAAATATAAAACTGTATTAATACTGTATTAAATATACTATAATACTGGTAAATTTCTGGATAATTTTTACAGGAGTGTAGAAGAATGATAATTCTGGAGATGGAGAGAGGTCAGGGTTAGAGGTAAGGGTATCCATTAGGATGTTAATGTAATAGTCTAGGAGAAAGTTGATGAGACTCTGTCTTTAAGGAACCTCTCAGTAACTTCACTCAATACAAACAAGTAGAGGTAGTTCTAAATAGATGGGTAGAATTTAGATGTTCTGTAGTAAGAGATTAGAGGAAGTTTTTTTTTGTTTTTTGTTTTTTTGAGACAGAGTCATGCTCTGTTATCCAGGCTGGACTGCAGTGGTACGATCCCAGCTCATTGCAACCTCAGCCTCCCAGGTTCAAGCGATTCTCATGCCTCAGCCTCCCAGGTAGCTGGGACTACAGGAGTGTGCCACCATACCTGACTAAATTTTATATTTTTAATTGAGATGGGGTTTTTCCGTGTTGGCCAGGCTAGTATCAAACTTCTGGATTCGAGCAGTCTGCCTGCCTTGGCCTCCCAGAGTGCTGGGATTACAGACGTAAGCCACTGCACCTGGCCAAGAAGTTTTTAAAAATTGAGATATACCGCTATCTAATTCCAGAACTTTTTTCTCACCCCTAGAAGAAGCCTTATATCCATTAGCAGTCACTCTATACCCTCCTCCCCAAGCTACTAGAAACCACAAATCTACCTTCTGACTGTATGGATTTGCCTGTTCTGGGCATTTCCTATAAATGGAATAATACGATAAGTGGCCTTTTGTGTCTGGCTTATTTCACTTAGAATAATGTTTCCAAGAGTCATCCATATCCTAGCAGGTATCAGTACTTTGTTTCTTTTTATGGCTGAATAGTGTTCTATTTTGTGGATATACCACATTTTGTTTATTTCATTCATCAGTTGATGGGCATTGTGTTGTTTCTACTTTTTTGCTATTATGAACAATGTTGCTCTCAACATTTATGTCTACATTTTTGTGTGAACATATGTTTTTCATTTTCTTGGGTGTGTGTATATATGGATAAATACATGTATTTAGATATATAAATAGTGCAATTGCTGAATCATATATATATGCAAGTTCACTTTACTATATATATATTCAATTATACTATATTAAGATAGATATGCAATTTATATATATATATATAATTATATAAATACAGGAATTGCTGGATCATATATATATTATTACGCATGTGTGTGTAATATTACACATACATGTGTAATAATATATATGTAAATATAGGAATTGCTGGATCATATATATGTTATTACACATATATGTGTAATAATTATTACATATACATGTGTAATAATATATATATGTGTAATAATATATATGATCCAGCAGTTCCACCACTTATATGTATATAAATTTATATATAAAAATTTCACTATTTATATATACATATATATATATATATATATATATACTATATATATGAGTGGAATTGCTGCATGATATGGTAACTCTTGGTTTAACTTTTTTGAGAAACTTTTCTACAGCAGCTGCACCAGTAACGTATGGGGGTTCCAGTTTCTCTTCATCCTTGCCAACACTTGTTATTGTTCATCTTTTTTATTATAGTAGAGAAGATTGTTGAAGGTTAGAAAAATGAAGGAAAGCTTCATGGAGGAAATGGAACTTGGCTTGGGCCTAGTCCATATTCAGTTTATAGATAAACAAACCAACACAGTAAGAGACAAGGACTAGGGAAACAACTGGATTGGTATAGATTTCTTCATTTTTTTTATTTTGAGACGGTTTCTCACTCTGTCACCAGGCTGGAGTGCAGTGGCATGATCTTGGCTGACTGCAACCTCTGCCTCCTGGGTTCAAGCGATTCTCCTGCCTCCAGCCTCCTGAGTAGCTGGAATTACAGGCATGCACCACCACACCCAGCTAATTTTTGTATTTTGTAGAGACAGGATTTCACCATGTTGACCAGGATAGTTGTGATCTCTTGACCTTGTGATCCGCCCACCTCAGCTTCCCAAAGTGCTGGGATTATAGGCGTGAGCCACCATGCCCGGCTGATTTCTTCGTTCTTTTGTTCATTTTAAAAATTACTTATTCACTCAATAAATATTTATTGAGGCAGGCACTGTTCTTCGTGAAAGGTTGCTGTCTAGTTCCCTGACTTGATCTTTGCAGTCAGTGAAGCTTTCTGAAAGAGCAGACCACATTTGCTTTGTTCCATTCTCCTACCTTTGTCCTCATCTGAATTCAGTAAGGTCTGGCTTCTGCCCAAACCTTGGCTTTTGCCAGGATAACTACTGACCTTCCTAGTTGGATGCCTTTACCTCTAACCTTGCTTAACATCTCTGCTGCATTTGACACCTTTGATTACTTTCTTGACACTATTTCTTCACTTGCTTTAAGTTACACCATGCTTTGGTTTGTCCTCCTCCTAGCCAATGCATGGTATTTTCTAATTATTTTTCCCCCACTTTCTTCTCTCCCTTAGATCTTTTGTTTGTCAGCATTCTGTTGCAACCCTTTTTTTGTCCCACTTGTGCTCTCCCTGTGCAGTCTCATTTGTTCCCTCGCTTGTAACCTGTGTGCTCACTACTTCCAAATTTGTAACTGTTTTTGAGCTTCAGACCACTTAGCCATCTGTGTGTCACACATCTCCAGCCAAGATATCGTATGGCTACTTTAACTTAGTATAGTGAAACCGAACCTGCGATCTTTTACCCGCCTTTCTTCTCTTTTATTCTCTGTAACCATCAAAAGGCCACCTCTAGCCATATGCTGAGGTAGAAACCCCTGAGTCATTTTTTTTTCCTGAGGCAGAGTCTTGTTCTGTCACCCAGGCTGGAGTGCTGTGGCATGATCTTGTCTCACTGCAACCTCTGCCTCTCAGGTTTAGGCAATTCTCCTGCCTCAGCCTCCTGAGTAGCTAGAATTATAGGTGCCCACCACCACTCCCGGCTAATTTTTGTAATTTTACTACAGACAGGGTTTCACCATGTTGGCCATGCTGGTCTCAAACTCCTGACCTCAAGGGATTCACCCGTCTCACCGTCCCAAAGTGCTGGGATAACAGTTGTGAGCCACCACGGCCGGCCCCCTGAGTATTCTCTATTCCTTTCTCTCTCCACTTGCATGTCACAGTTCATCTCACATTTCTGTGTAGAGAGTTCCATTTCTCTGCATATGGCATTACCATTCTGCCTGATGTAATTCCAGTTCAGGTAGACATAAGCTCCTTTCTCATGCTTTCCCCGAGATCCCTCGTCTGGACTTCTGTAATGTTCTCATAATGTCTATGCATCTCTCTATGATTATACCATATTATACTCTGTGTGGCCTTAGGCTTTGTGAGGAGAGATTCAGAGTAGGTTTTGCTCTAGAGTGTGGTCCTTACTCCTAAGGTGGCACTTTCTGTTGTCTCTGCTGGTATGTAGCGTTAATGTGATTGCTTCACTCTTCATTCACCCTGGTGAGGCCAGAGTTCCAGCATGCTCGTCTTGCCTCCCTAGAGGTTACTACTTGACCTATAGTGACTCTCCGTCTCAGCCCTGTAGCATCTACCGTCTAATAAACCTCATGTGGTCTTGCCCCAAGCCATTATAGTCCAGCCATGGACTGGCAGGGGACCCTCCCACTGGACTTCTGGGGCCCCTTTTCTTCACAGATTCTTCCTCTCAAATTCTCACCCCTTAAATTATAGCCAAACTCAGATCTCTGCTTCCTGGCTCAGTGAGACCCCTGCATTCTGTTCGGATTGCAGCTTCCTATGTCATGGTTGGGAAATTGTCCCTTAACATAGAGCTGGGCAGTTATGGGGCTCACTTCAGGTTTCCCTTCTCAGGATTGCAACCTTGCCCTGGCTGTTATCTCCTGACTAAAAACAGTTGGCTTGTATCTTCTGTCCAGTTTTGTAGTTGTTTACAGCAGGTTGGTGAGTCTGATATCAGTTACTCCATATGGCTTGGAGTGGAAGTCTACTTTGATTAGTTATTTATGTGTCTGTCTACTCCATGAAACAATCCTACTCATAGTTACATCTGTAGTATCTAGCACTATACCTGTTGTAGTAGGTAGCAATAAAGGTTTGTTGGATTAAAGATAATGCTGGAAATAGCACTACCTTGGAATATACATGTTAGGGAACATCATTCTTTCCTGCTCTGTTTTTCTTCTCTTTTTTTTTGAGATGAAGTCTTGCTCTGTTGCCAGGCTGGAGCACAGTGGTGTGATCTCTGCTCATTGCAACCTCTGACTCCCTGGTTCAAGCAATTCTCTTACCTCAGCCTCCCGAGTAGCTGGGATTACAGGCATGTGCTACCATGCCCAACTAATTTTTGTATTTTTAGTAGAGATTGGGTTTCACTATGTTGGCCAGGATGATCTGGATCTGCGGACCTCATGATTCACCCGCCTCCAGCTCCCAAAGTGCTGGGATTACAGGCCTGAGCCACCGCCCGCAGCCTCTGTTTTTCCACCTCAGCCTGTTAAATGGGCACTTCACTCCCTAGGAGGGAACAAGTTTTGGGGAGTAATTTTTGCTATATCCTTTGCCTTTCCTCTGACTCACTCTGCGAGTGGCAGAGTAATTTTTCTGATTGATGAGATTAGAAAAGAATCCTATTGTGTGGAGTGGCCAGTCTTCAGGATTTTTATGTCTTCTCCAACTGCTGTGCTCTAGCTGGTCTGCCCATGCCAGGTCAGCCTACATGTTGTCCAATTAGGTAAGTTTAATTCAGTATAGGAAAGTATAAGAAAGGCCGTTTGTGATTATACATCTCAGCCATGTTCTCATCCTAATCACATATTATAAAGATAACATTTTGATCTTCATCTGCACCTAACTTCCATGCTTTATATTTTAATTATTTCCAAACTCTGAGTGAGACAGATCAGTTATCACCCTTAACCTCTATAGAGACTGCAGTTGGGACAAAAACACCTCCTGCCTTAGCAAGGGGTCTCTTTCCCACTAGTTGCCTTTTTTGTTGTTGTTCTTATACCTGCTTGTATTCCTGAACCCCAAGTAAGTGTCCCTGTCAGGCAAAAGATACCTGTGGACCTTGCCCTCACTTGCTTTTTTTTTTTTTTGAGACGGAGTTTCGCTCTTGTTACCCAGG
>NW_022437002.1:7491822-7548390 GCF_009761245.1 Sapajus apella | reverse complement strand
CTGGGTAGCTGGGATTACAGGCACGCGCCACCATGCCCAGCTAATTTTTTGTATTTTTAGTAGAGACGGGGTTTCACCGTGTTGACCAGGATGGTCTCGATCTCTTGACCTTGTGATCCACCCGCCTCGGCCTCCCAAAGTGCTGGGATTACAGGCTTGAGCCACCGCGCCCGGCCTCACTTGCCTTCTTTGCCTTTTGCCCTTTGTCTTTTTCCTTTAAGAGAATGATATATTTTGAATATGCATTGGTCTTAATCTTCAGGGGAAAAGCATTTTCAGGAGACTTTTTAGGTAGCATTATATCTCTGCTCTTCATATATCTGCTGGGCACCCAATTTGAGGCAGATGACTAATGGAATATATCTTATATCAGTGAGTCTTCAATGGGAACTTTCTCCTGCCAAATTGTCCAATATTCTTAACTACATTGCAGTACAGGAAGGTAATAAATTATTAATCCTAAATCTGTCTCCTCAATCGATTGTAGGATAATGACTTGAGTACATGGCAGCTGGGGGAAGGTAGAGTTTTCTGGCTGTTAACACAAACCATGCAAGGCTTTTTATTCTAAAATTCAGCTAGCATTGAGCAAGTCTATGGGATCTTGTTATATCACAATTTAATTGACATAAGTAAGGCCAATCAGAATTTGCTAAAGTTGGCCTCTCTCTCAGGAAATTAAATCATCTCTTGCTTAAACACTTCAGTGAAAGATAATCATCTTAAATCCTTCTCTCTATCTTGGAAAACTATAATTTTGGTGGGTTCTTTTTGCCCTTTAGCAGACCTGTGCAAACATAAACTTACTTCCCCATTTGTGTGACAAAATGAAGAGGGATGAGAAAATAGTATAATCGGACAGTAAACTATCTTAAATTTATTCTCCTCAGGAATTCCTCAAGGGAGGAAATAATAAAACAGCAGAGGAGTTTATAAAAACGAATAACAATTGCAGGGCCAAAACATAGCCTTTTGGCTTATTTTGGAGATTTTATAAAAATCTCAGTAATTGGAACAGCTTCTAATTCAAGGCATTGTGTGGAACTGGCAGGAACATAGTCAAGAACTATGTGTGTGGTTAGTGTTTGGACACTTTATTTTTTTAAAACCTCAGCTCTTCCCTGTGGACACCTATTTTCAGATGAACAGTAGTGAAGAGTTTGGGTCAAAATGGATAGCTCTTGATTTGAGGACCTGCCTTTTGAACTTTCTTTCTGATCCTTCATCCAACAGCTTTCCTAAGAAAAGCCCATGTGGTTAAGATCCTGTAGCCACTTTTGATTCCAGGTAGTACTGGATAAGTTGCAGAGAAAAGTTATAAGAATTGGTCTTGACCACCTGCCTTTTCATCAGCTGAGCAAGAGATAGGAGACAGAGTGGCCAAGGGCATGGAGCATGGACTTGGGTGTCAGACAAGTCTCAGTCCTGGTTTTATTATGTTCTAGGTGCTGTTACTGAAACCTACTTTCCATCAGGTTCTTCATCTATAAAATGGAAATGGCAGTACCACTTAACAGGATTGTGAGAATTAAATAAAATATTCATGCAAAGGGCTTAGCCTACTCCCAGGTGAATAAATAAAAATCAGCAAATGTTAGCAATAAGATAAAAGTTTAATTTGGTTAAATTCTTATTTAACCACTGGATGACCCAGCCCGCAGGAGGGTTGAGTTCTCTGCTGGCTTCTTAAACCTCTGTCCAGTGGGAGCTTTGTCTGCACATTATTAAGTATGAGGTAGATAGCTGGCCTTTCTGTATTGTCAGGGAAAGTAGGCCTCCATTCATATAGCTTTTCAGGTCTCAGATTAATTAAAGCCCATGACAGAATGAATTGTATTGTGCTTTTTCCATGATTGTAATATGCCACTGAGGAGCATGGTGGGCCCCTTGTTTCTTCCCCCAAGCTAAGGAAGCATTTCCTCTGGAAGAGGACCCTGTTCTAATGCCATGACTCCACCTTGCCCTCTGCCCTAGTTCACCTCCCCCAATACTGATGATGTGCCCGTGCTTGGCAAGGCCTTGTGCTAGGCCAGGTTGGCTCTGTCTTTTGTCAGGACAGTGTTTTGACTGGGGTTGATTCAACAACACTTTTGGGTTTTGTGTTAGAAGTAGCTTGCAGGCTGGGTGCAGTGGCTCATGCTTGTAATCCCAGCCCTTTGGGAGGCCGAGGCAGGTAGATAAGCTGAGGTCAGGGGTTCAAGACTAGCCTGGCCAACATGGTAAAACCCCGTCTCTACTAAAAACACAAAACTTAGCCAGGTGTGATAGTGCATGCTTATAATCCCAGCTACTCCGGAGGCTGAGGCAGGAGAATCACTTGAACCCAGGAGGCGGAGGTTATGGTGAGCCGAGATTGCGCCATTGCCCTTCAGCCTAGGTGACAGAGTTAGGCTCCATCTCAAAAAAAAAAAAAAAAGAAGTAGCCTGCAGAGTTTGTCCTGTGCTTCCTTCCTTCAAAACATATTTATTGAATACTTACAATCCTATGCATTAGAAATACAGTGGTGAGGCCAGGCACAGTGGCTCAAGCCTATAATCCTAGCAATTTGGGAGGCCGAGGCAGGTGGAGTCTGAGGCCAGGAGTTTGAGACCAGTCTGGACAACATAGTGAGACCCTGTAACAAAAACATAATAAAAAGTTAGCTGTGCATGGTGGCGTGCACCTGTGGTCCCAGCTACCTGGGAGGCTGAGGGCACAGGATCGCTTGAGCCCAGGAAGTCAAGGCTGCAGTGAGCCGTGATTGTGCCATTGCACTCCAGCCCAGGCAACAGAGTGAGACTCTCAAGAATAAAAGAAAAAGAAGGAAAACAAATACATTGGTGAGCAAGACACATAGGGTTTCTGCCCTCATGGAGCTTGCAGTCTGTTAATACCTTTGCCATTCCTAGGAAACAGAAATTCCCTTTGAGAGCGATGGCATTACTGACATCAGGATTCCCATCAAGGAGTTTGAGGCTTCCCTCGGGTCCTAAGGTAATGTCATGACAATAGAGACCTAGTCTTCCTTGCAGAATCCTGGGGATGTAGACTAGACAATTTGATGTCTCAAGCTGGTCTTAATAGAATAACCTGCCAATAATAATGTAGGTGAAGCTCCTGTCCACAAGATGGTACATCTCCAGCTTTTCTTTCTATCCAGTGCTCACTCTGTCACCTTTAATAATCCACACTCCTGAATAAACAGTAAGAGTGGTTATTCGGAAATGTGGAAAGAGAGCTATGGCTGCAGCCTTTGCCCCCAAGTTGGAAGTGTGTTCCTATGGTGATTTCATAGGTGTTAGATGTACCCAGCCTAGCCCAGCCCATCAGCACTGGAAAGTCTTTTCTGCATTAGGGTGCTTCTGCCCTTTTGGCATCAGGTTTGTTACTCAGGATCTCAGGTGAACCATTCCAATGCTTAGCATCAAGCAAGCACCAATTATATAAATCTTGAACTTCCTTGGCCAATCACAAAAGGAAAATGCCCTAAGAAAAGAAAGAATTATGAATGTCCCTGAATGGTGAGTTAGCCATCACAGATGCTGTCCAAGGGGAAACAGAAGCAGGGAAGAATGCTGGCCAAGGCCTATCTGGAACTCTCCCCACTGCAGACTCTGCCCCTAAAGTTGGGTGCCCAGTGTATCTCACTTCAGTTCCCCTTTTTAAACTCTCTCAGCAGATGACAGGATTTTTAGGAATGCTCTCTTTCTTCCAACTGGCTTAACATTATGTTTTGATTCTAATCCAGCAGCACATTTGAGTTTGAAATAAATGTGTACTTATGAATTCTTTCACTTTTAGGTAATAAGGAGAATGACTAATATTACCAGACCTGGGAGATGGAGTGGGGGTAACATTGATTCAGTTTCACTTCTGTAAATTGAAATTCAGGTTCACAATTTCAAGAGGACTGCCATCCTGCCTGTTAAGAAATGGCTCCTCTGTTGTCTGTTTGTTTGTTTTTGATACAGCTCAGTGTTTGTTGTCCTTAACCGAGGGCAACCCGAGTCAGCTGGAGGCTTATGGAAGTGGGCTGGCTAGAGTGAATGAGTCTTAATCAGAAAAAATGAAGCAGCCTTGTAGAGAAAAGCTGAAGAGCCATCTTCCATCTCTGAAAGTTGAATAATCTGCATCCTGCTGGGTCAGTCTGTGGCATCTGGCCTGAAGCAAGCAGCCCCATGTACTGAAGCAGTGCCAAGCTCTCTTCTACCTGTGCATTCTACTTCATCAGTTTCTAACTGCTTGGTTTTCAAAATTGCTCTCAGCTGTGCTCCCCAGGGTATGCTTATAAGCCGCACTGTGACATTTCTCACAATATACTTTTCAAATAACAGAGCAAGTTTTCCTATTACCGTTTCTGTGAAAGGTTAAAGGAAAGAGTTGGCCTCTAAGCTCAGGTCTGCAGACGTAGAGCAGGGTTATTTGTCCAGGGTGGTCAAAGCAGAAGCAAAAGTTTTCTGGCCTATCCCTGGAGACTTTCTCTGACAAGCATACCCTCCTTTCTGTTCCCAAGCTGTTTTGATTGAGCTATTTCGCCTCCACTCTTTTGTATTTCATGTGGGGGTTGCTGCCTTGGCAGCATGGCTGCCTCTGTCAGTGTAGAGGAAGTGGTGGAGAGTGAAGGCCCTATGTTATGATATGTTTCCAGGGCTTTCGTGTGTCCCTGTGGGGAGTGCGTGTGTCAAAGAAAGAGACATTGAGGAACATTTGGGTGTTCTTATTTCCCTGCTTAGAATTAATATCATTTTTGAAGCAGCAGAGAAATGTTGCCATTATACAGATGAGGATAAGAAAACGCCAGTTTCTGTGCAGTTGGAGATAGTCCATGCTAGATAATTTGGCAGTCAGAAGTGTTGACCCATTTGCCCAAATTTTTATTTCTGTCGGTAGAATGTATGACTTACAATTAACTTGAAAATGGAGGTATAAGAAAAAAAAATACATGTAAAAACATGTCAGAAAAATGAAATCTATTGAAAGCCATATGATTGTAATAAATAAACCAATATGAAATTATCTGAATGTCAGTACTGCATTATGGTGATGACTCAGATTATATTCTCCTAATATTTGTGGTCTCTGGCTCTTTATATGTGTTGTCTTACATTCAGTGCCTTAAAATAAGATAACTGCATTTTTACGTTTTTATTTTTTGAGACAGAGTCTTACTTTGTTGCCCAGGCTGGAGTACAGTGGCGTAATCTCGGCTCACTGCAGCCTTCACCTCCCAGGTTCAAGCGATTTTCCTGCCTCAGCCTCCTGAGTAGCTGGGACTACAGGCACACACCACCATGCCTGGCTGATTTTTTTTATTTATAGTAGAGATGGGGTTTCACCGTGTTGACCAGGGTGGTCTCGAACTCCTGACCTTAGGTGCTCCACCAGCCTTGGCCTCCCAAAGTGCTGGGATTACAGACATGAGTTACTGCACCCAGCCTAACTGCATTTTTGATACCTTCTCTAGGATGCTTAATTCACATTATTAATGATAATTAATATCTAGGTATTATATATATATACTATAGATAGACATTTCAGGTCAAAAATAATGTATCAGGCTAAATAAAACCCAATTCCTGCCATCAGAGAGGTCACGCTATGGAGGCAGAGATAGATGTAGAAGCATAAAGAAGCATGATCAATTTGAAGATGTGCTGTGGGAACACAAAGAATGAGGCAGAGAATAGCTGAACCCTGTTCTATAGCAGGCTGGTAAGACATGGGATATTCTAATCCCTTTGAACCTCCTCCTCTCAGATTCATTTGAAGTGGCTTTTAACCTGCAGAGCTCTTTTCACTTCTTTATCTTAGAGGGGGGGATAGAGGGAAGAGTATGTACAGCTTTGTAACTCTAGAGAATAAGAGCCCTAAGAAAATTATTTCTGTACAGATACAGATTGGATTTGATTTAATTTAAATAAACTGGCTCTCAAAAATTCTAAGAATACTAACTACTCACACAGTTTTGCTTTCATTTACACACAGATGAGAAAGCATCTGTAGCTCTGCATTTTATTTGCTATAAGCAAAAAGTGGTTCGAGATATTTAAGTATCTGAAGCTTGGTTGTATTGAGTCCTCACATGTCCCAGTTCAGCCCACTGCATTTTTTTTTTTTTTAATTTTTTTTATGGCACTTACATAATGCTCCAAAAAGAGAGAATTTCAATGGATAAATTGATATAAACTTTTCCTCTATTGGCCATATCTGCTGAAATAACATTCCATAGCTAGCTATATTATTTCCTTACTTCCTCCCAAGCCTACTATTCTGTTTAATTTACATATTTCTACTGCAGCCCTCTAAATGACCTTTTCTTTGAAACAATAAAACAAGCCAGAAAAAAAAAAGAGAGAAAACCTTTCCAAAAAACAAAATAGGGCTCTGATTCAGGGTTCTTTGTGTGGGTTTCCAAAGGGAGGTTGATATGATTGTACTGAATGCGAATAATTTATCAGCTGGTAATAACTGCAATGAGAGACAGCAATCAACTGCAGGTTCTTAACAATAACATCTACAAGTGGGCTATAAAGATTCATGACATCATATCTTGGTACTTTCTTTTTAGGAAAAAAAATTCTTTTTAGAATCACTTTTATGTATAGGCCAAAGTTTATCTGTTATTATTTAATACCTGTGCCTTTTGAAGTACAAAGACAGTATTACATAGAGAGGTGTGGGCTCCTTCAAGCTGTGGCTTGGAGGCGTGCTCTCCTTGCTGACAGCATTCTCCAGAGTCTTTTAGTCATAAGGTGGTGGGAGAAAAAGCGAAGCAGGAGATTCTGAGTACATCATATGCAGCAGTGTAACCCCCTAGTTACAAGGTTTTTTTTTTTTAAGTGCATAGCTTAATCATTTTCCTTCACTCTGCCTTCAAATATTATAAAGCCCTTGATGACTGGATTGTTTCTGAACAGGTGACTTTATGGTAGGAGAGCTATTTTCAGCTACACCAGTGATTTGATTAATACTTGGCTGTGAAAAATGACTTTGGGCTAAACCTTGGCAGATGGGTTTTTTGAAATATAATACTGTATTCAATTAATGCAAACTTTTGACTTACTGTTTCAGGTAGAAGTTAAAGGCATTAGAATTATGATAGAGTGGTTTCCCTGTTTTCACCTAGGCGATCAAAACTTTGAGGTATCTTTTTCTGTTTTTCCCTTATCGTCATTACTCAGGACAGGGGAAGGAGGATGGATCTAGATGTTACCAGTTATGCATGGCTGTTTGTCTAGGTGAACCGGGAAGCTATTCTCCACTGTTGCTTTGTTCAGAAATTTTCGTGGTGAAGGCTTATGTCACCTTTGAGTGAACTTGAATGGTCTGAAATAGATAGCTCAGGGAGCTGAAATTTGGTTGGTCCTTTCATGAGGAAGGATTTCTTTGGGATTTGAAAGGATTTTCTAGTTTAGAGTTTAGACAGGAAAGGCAGTTTCCCAGCTGGTTATATTATTCAGTTATCTCTTTTTCATCCACTCTGCTTTTCTTCAGTTTCTCTCTTTGCACATCTCTCGTATTTCCTATTCAGTGCACTCCCCAATTTAATTTGAAAAGCTCTTTCTATAATTTCTTAGTGAACCAGTAACTTTACTTTTCTCTCCTGCCTCTTCCTTCTTTGAGCCAAGGAAATTAATTAACATTAAGGATCTGATTCAAATGACTAAAACTCAAGATATTCCATATTGGAGCTGACATCTCTTGCTTGATTTTGTTAGTATAGGAAAAACCCCAAAAATTTATTTAAATATTGGGTGAACTTTTAAAAATTAACAAAAAACCTCCTTGAGTTCTACTATGTGTTAAACATCTTTCTGGGCCTACACATACAATTTCTGTACAGATACAACTCCAGCACTTAAAGGGGACAGAGTTTATGAGATAGGCAAACAAATATAATCTGGTGAGAGAAATCCTATATGTAGGATGCACAGAAGAGAGGTATCTTGGGGTGACGGTTTCATCAGAGAAGCCTTCCTGGAAAAAGTGGTAGCTGGGCTAAAATGAAGTGTAACAATAACAACAAAAACAATGGCAACTAATATATACTGAGCTTTTTTATACTGTATGCCAGGCTCGAGTTAAGTACTTTGCATAGATTTTCTCCTTTATATCTTTAATAACTTTGTGGGGTAGGTACTGTTAAAATAATTCCTGATTTTCACATGAAAAAACTCGGGAATTTGATCCAAGATGACACAGGAAGTGACTGGGTTGAGATTCAAATGCAGGAATCTCAGCTTTAGGAACTAAAGCTTTAACCACAGATTTTTGGGTTGGGGGCCAAAAGATGGATAAGAGCAGTTGTGGAATAGGGCTGTTGATCTTGATAGGGGATTTTCTTTGAAAACAAATTTCAACTCAGTTTTCTAAGGGTCATGAACGTTACCTTGGGAACTGAATTTATTTTCTCACCTAGACTAAATGAGGGTGGTTTTCATATTTTCTTTAGCCTGTGAAGTATAGGCATTCTGCTTTAAGTAAGTAGCAAAAGGACTTTCCCTCACTCTTTTGCCTATAAATATTGCCCTCTTCTAGACATTCTGGTACTGTTATTCTTTTCAGCAGTTTGCCACAATCCAGTACCTTTGAGCCTTTTTAGTGACAATCTTATAGGAAAGGACTGCTGTTTTGAGCATTCTTAACCAGCAGAGTGCTGCAAGATTCAGGTTTTGTGATTGAGTCTGTGGAAGCTTGTTTTCCATCTAGCAGATGATCAAGAGTTAATGTGAATAGTAGCTGATATGTATCTGTTGGGCAACTAGTTCCGTGGGGAGTTTGTCTTTGTTCAGAATGATCTTTAGGAAAAATGGAAACACCGCAGTGAAGGGAAAGAAGTCAGAATATGTACACAAAGCCTATTAATTCTTGTTTAGCAGTTAGTGTAGTTTCAGCAAATCATCTACACCATATATTTTAAAAAACTGTACTCTTAACAAAGCTAGGCACATAGCAAAGGCAGTGAATAGTAATTATTTTCAAACGGCTGCTTTGTGAGGCAGCTGCCACCTTT
This sequence comes from Sapajus apella, assembly GCF_009761245.1. Classification (NCBI taxonomy): domain Eukaryota; kingdom Metazoa; phylum Chordata; class Mammalia; order Primates; family Cebidae; genus Sapajus; species Sapajus apella. Next base: position 7,539,397 of record NW_022437002.1, on the reverse strand, counting down.
CAGTCCAACCTGTATGTAGTTGAGGAAAAAAGTGTTACCCCTTTTGAAAAGGAGGAGAGAGGGCAATGGTTATTACCCTGGCTTTTTTCAAACTTCATAATACCTGATTGTGTCCTTTGAAGGATCTGGTTACCTCCTCTGCCTTGTTTCTGAATATGCTAACCCTTGCAGTGTAGAACTAGTGTGGAGATTAAGCTAGAACCATTTTTTTGTATTTGTTTATTAGTGGGTGTGCAGGTGACAGACATGCTGACCATCAAAAGGAAGGTGGAGGGTGCCCCCTGAGGAGGTTTGGTTTTGTACGGTTCCCATGAGTTGTTTTTGGGATTGATAATATGCCTGCTTATCTCGTTTTCATGTGGCAGCCATCTTGGCTGAGACTTACTGGTTCTGAGAGAATATATACTTTTGGTGATAGCTGCAGGAAGAAAGATGTGGAGCCATAGTTCAATTACTGAATAAAGCAACAAAAAGACTGTGCCTTTCTGCTTGATAATAGTTCATTTATAGGTGTAATTATCAAGGGAAAGCTTTAGTCTTGACCATATTAGAAAATTGCAAGATTTCAAGAAAAGAATTTTAGCTTCAGTGACTGTTAACATTAATTGCAAATTTTGCCTATAAAATACTCTTATGTATTTTTTTCTGCGGTGAAAACCCCACCCAAGAGAAGAATTTATCAACTGCTTTTTTTTCTTTTTTGAAACAATACTGGTAGTAGCTCATTCTCTTTACTCTTATTTCCACCATCACAGCCTTTCCTTTGGGATACAGTCTGATGAATTTGGTTAGAATTCATTTGGTTAGAATGAACATTTCTGGACACTTTAACAGTATGGCTCCTGAAACGGGATGTTCTGTCTCCGCTCCCTCCTTGGTTGCTAACCAGGGCAGTTTCCAAGTTTGCTTGAGAAGCCAAGCTTGTTACCTGAGATTTAAGAATGCCAGAGGCAACAGTACTGTCTTTAAATATTTCCAGAGTTGTTCACAGCTTTCTAAAAGTATTTAATGAATTTCCTTCTGGCAATAATTCATATATCCTGTAGACTTTTCCACTCTGCTGCTCGGAATTATGAAACCTGGTCTAGATTTTGTGCCAGCTATATTAGAATTCTGTCTTTTGAGAGGTGGTGATGTAAGTAAGCATTGCTAGTTCCAGAGCCTCCTGTTTTGGGGATCCTCCAGGTAATACATATGGGAGCCTTGCTTTCTCTGCTTTGCTATGATTTTAGAAAGAGGGGGATTGGCTTTGCTCCACTGTTCTCACCCTGGGTAAGTTTTCTACATGCTCCTACCAACAGTGCGTTCCAGACTTTCCCAGAGGATTTTCAGTCTAAGGTTCTACCAACTGTAAGCCATTTTTTGTAAGGATTTAATATTGCTTTTGCTTGGGCCCTGGGAGCAGAGCCAGGGTATGGCAGCGTGGGCAGGGAGAGGAACTGATCTAAAATTGGAGTATATTTTCATCTTACCTTTTATCCCAGTTACTTCTAGAATCCAATATTGACTCTACCAAAGCCTTTCTGCTTCCTCCTTTCATGAAATCTTTTTCCCAAGAGTATCAACAATGAAAATTGAACCTTAGGTTAAATTATTCTTCAAAGGTTAGCTGTCTGGTAAATGATGGACCTAGAGCTGAAGTTAGAACCATTTAAGACGTTAACTGTCTTTTAACCACCTAAGACACAGAACTATGATTCAGTGAATGGATGAAAAAGACCTGATTTTTCTTTTCACGTTTTTATTATTGAACACATGATTCAATAACAACATTAAATAACATTTAATTTTTAAAAACTCAGTCAAGGCCAGGCATGGTGGCTCATGCCTGTAATCCCAGCACTTTGGGAGGCCAAGGCAGATGGATCATAAGGTCAGGAGTTCGAGACCAGCCAGGCCAATATGGTAAAACCCCGTCTCTACTAAAAATACAAAAATTAGCTGGGCGTGGGGGCATGTTCCTGTAGTCTCAACTACTCAGGAGGCTGAGGCAGAAGAATCACTTGAATCTAGGAGGTAGAGTTTGCAGTGAGCCGAGATTGCGCCACTGTACTCCAGCCTGGGCGACAGAGCAAGACTCTGTCTCACACACACACACACAAACAAATTCAGTCAAAATCCCACAAATTAAACATGTGAACTGACAGATTAGAGTACCTCTTCCTTTTTTTTTTTTTTTTTTGAGATGCAGTCTCACTCTGTTGCCCAATTATAGTGTAGTAGTGCAGTCTTGATCACTGCAGCCTCTGCCTCCTGGGTTCAGTGATTCTCCTGCCTCAGCTACTCGGTGCCCACCACCACGCCTGGCTAATTTTTGTATTTTTGTAAAGATGGGGTTTCACCATGTTGGCCAGGCTGGTCTCAAACTCCTGACCCCAAGTGATCTGCCCACCTTGGCCTCCCAAAGTGCTGGGATTACAGGCATGAGCCTCTGCATCAGCCCTACCTCTTCCTCTTATTGGAAACCATTGAGATTAGTTTTATCAGCAACACTATAGCCAGCTAACCTCCCCTAGGCCTCACGTTTCTTTTGTAGGAGCTAGCTTTTCCTAGGCCTCACATTTTTTACTTGTAGTCATTGTCAAAGATATAAGGGCCTGAGTCATTCAAGATGACTGACTAGTGGTATAGAATTCAGTAGAGGAGTGACAGGAAATACGTGAGGCACTGAGGGAGAGGGAAGTGAGGTGGACAGTCCAGCCAAAGAGGCTTCCCAGTGTGGAGAAAGGATAAGTGAGCGATCCCCAACAGTCCTCATTCTCACCATCTCCTGTAATCTTAGCCATGAGAGAGTCCTTTGACCCTGTGGGCCCTGATACTGGCAGAAGGAGCTCCCTGGAGACTGTGTAATGGCATCGCTCCAGAGAGGGAACTCACAATGAGTCCCACATATCCCCCAAGTCCCAAGCGGGACACAGCACCATTTTGAGAGTCCATCTCTCACCAGACTATATCATGTCTGGGGCCCAACAGCCCCTGCCTCTCTATATCCCTGGAGCCCCCGAGACATTCCCTCACATCTGCCCAGAGGGTTCTAGCAGCAAGACACTGATTGGGCCCAGAGGAACTGCAGAGTCCACAGTGTCCTGCATACCAGGGAAAGGGCAGTGCAGTGTACCAGGGAGGCTGCTCCTAGGATAAAGGGTGCCAAAGTGCAAGCTCCCCAGAGTATAAAACCTGCCTGCCTGGGGCCACTGCCACTAACAGCAACCCCATGCCCCTCAGCAGCAGGCTGCCATGTACTTTCATGTGCCCTGAGGACAGGATCTCCTTGCAAGCTGCTGCAGCAACTGCTGCTGCAGGAGCTGAAGCTCATACTCCCCAGAGCCTGAAACCTACCTGCCTGGGGTGACTACCACAGAGAGCAGCCCTGCCATCCCCTTGTCTCCCAGCAGTAGGGCTGCTGCACACTTGCACCTTTTCCTGCCCACTGCTGCTGCTGTTGCCATGTCAATCAAGTATGTTGCCCAGGACCTGGGGATTGTCCCACTCTGCTCACCATAGCCTATGCTTATATGTACCACCAGGGAGCCTGAGGATAGGCCCATCTAGCCTGGCATCATCTTGCCCAGTACCTCAGCATGCCACCTGGGGCCTAGGGATTGTCCTGCCCCATCGTTTGGCCTGTGTGTACACACATACCACCAGGGGGCCTAATAACAGCCCCAGAAGGCCTGCCATCATTGGCAACCTAGCATACCTTCTGGAGGCTTGGGAATCATCCTACTCTGTCTGTCACCTCTGGCATCTGCACACTCCTTCTGGGGGCCTGAGGACCAACTTGCTGAGCCTGCCACCACAACCACTGCTGGCAGTCACCCACATGTACCACCTAGAGGTCCTGGTGACTGACCTGCCCATCTTAACAAACCCACTTCTAATAACCGGCAACTGCAGCCTGGTAGCCCAAGAGTTATCCTGCTACTGCTACTACCTTTGCCCACATCATGCATGCTATTCAGGGGCCCAAGGACTGTCCACTTTCCTGGTCCACCACTGCTTCTACTGGCACTTGAGCAAGCTGCCTGGAGGCACCAAGATTGGCCCGCTTGGCCTGGCTAACATTGGTACCTTTGTATGCTGCCCAGGAGTCCAGGGACAGGCATGCTTGGCCTGCCACTGCCACTACTGGCCTACCTGGCATCCTGTCCCTAGCAAGGACTAGCCCTCTGGGCATCCTGTCCCTAGCAAAAACTCACCATGGCCTCCACTAACAACCGTAGCCTAAGCCACTGAGAAAATCACAGATGCCACTGATGGTGTTCATGGCTGAAGAAATCGTATGGAGATGACACTGCTGCATACATCCAGAGTCAAAGCCAAAGTACCCTACCCAACCAACACTGTAGATACATCTGTAAGAAAAAATCTTCCCTTGTGAAAGCCAATACAAAAAATTAGAAGTGACTGTTACACTTGATATACAGTTATCAACAAAAGGACTCAAGAAGCATGAAAAGGCAAGGAAATATGATATATCCAAAGGAATACAATAATTCTCCAATAACAGACTCCAGTGAAAAATTCCTGAACTGTCTGAAAATTCAAAATAATATTAAAGAGGCTCAGTGATGGTCATGGGAACACAGTTAAGCAATGCAAAGAAATCAGAAAAGCAATTTAGGATATGAATGAGAAATTCACCAAAGAGATAGCATAAAAAAGAACCAAACAAAAATCCTAGAACTGAAGAACTTAGTGAGTGAAATAAAAAATACAATTGAGAGCTGTAGCAGTAAACTAGATAGAGCAGAAGAAAGAATTTCAGAACTTGGGCTGGGTGCAGTCATTCATGGCTGTAATTCCAGCACTTTGGGAGGCTGAAGCACTTTGGGATGCCAAGGCAAGCCAATTGCTTGAGCCCAGGAGTTAGATGTGCAATACGGTAAAGCCTGGGCAATATGGTGAAGCCCTGTCTTGACAAAAACAAACAAACAAACAAAATACTGGGCATGGTGGTATGCACCTGTAGTCCCAGCTACTTAGGAGGCTGAGGTGGGAGGATTGTTTGAACCTGTGAGTTCAAGGGTGCAGAGAACTGTGATCATGCCACTGCACTCCAGCCTGGGTGATGATGAGACCCTGTCTCCAAAAAAAATAATTTCAAAACTTGAAGACATGTTTTTTGAAATAACCCAGTTAGACCAAAAGAAAAAAAAAAATGAAGAAGAAGAAGAATGAAGAAAGCCTGTGGCATATGGGATACCATAAGGTGACCAAAATTTTGAATCTTGGGTGTCCCAGAAGGTGAAGAGAAGTTTAATGGCATAGAAAGTGATTAAACAAAATAATAACTGAAAATTTTCCAAGTCTAAGAAGAGATTTAGACATCTAGATACAGGAAGCTCAGAGAGTCCCAAATAGATGCAACCCACAAAGATCTCTTTGGCACATGATAGTCAAACTGTCAAAAGTCAAAGAAAAAAAGAACTCTAAATACAGCAAGAGAAAAGCGTCTACTCACATATAAAGGAATCCTAATCAGACTAACAGCAGGTTTCTCAGCAGAAACCTTGCAAGCCAGGAGAGAGTGAGATGATATATTCAAAGTGCTGAAGGAAAAAAACAAACTGCCAGTTAAGAATATTATACCTACCGAAGTTATCCTTCATAAATGAAGGAGAAATGAAGACTTTCCCATACAGGGAAAAACTGAAATAATTCGTCACCACTAAACTGGTCCTACAAGAAAAGTTTAAGGGAGTACTACATTTGGAAGTGAAAGGATAGTATCTACCATCATGAGAACTCGTAAAAGTATACAAGTAACTTGTAGAGCAAGCACATAGATGAGAAAGACTCACTCATTAACAATAAGAAAGGACAAAAGATATAAAAATAATCAGAAGGCAATTAATGAAATGTCAGTAATAAGTTGTCACATATCAATAATAACCGTGAATGTAAACAGATTAAATTTTCCACCTAAAGGATATAGACTGGGCCAGGCATGTGGGCTCATTCTTTTAGTCCCAGTAATTTGGGAGTAGGAAGGATTGCTTGAGCCTGGGAGTTTGAGACCAGCCTGGGCAACATAGTGAGACTTCATCTCTACCAAATAACAACAACAACAACAACAAAATAGACTGTCAGAATAGATAAGAAAACTTGACCCAACTTGCTGCCTACAGGTAACTCACTTCACTTGTAAAGATAACTATAGACTGAAAGTAAAGTGATGGAAAAGAAATACTGTGTGCAGGTGGAAACCAAAGGTGAGCAGCAGTAGCTTTACTTATATCAGATAAAACAGACTTTAAGTCAAAATCAGTAAAAAGAGACAAAGAAGGTCATTATGTAATGATAAATAGATCCATTCAGTATTCTAAATATATATATAATTCTAAATATATATATACCCAGTACCCAAATGTATGAAGCAAATATTAGACCTAAAGAGAGAGGTAGACTCTAATACAGTAATAGTTGGGGACTTCAACACCCCGCTCTCAACAACAGACAGATTATCTTAATAGAAAAATCAACAAAAAATGTTGGATTTATACTACACTTTAGACCAAATGGATCTCACAGACATTTACAGAACATTTCATATAACAACTCCAAAATACACATTCCCATCAGCACATGGAACATTCAAAATCATGTCAAGTGTCTTCTCAGACCACAATGGAATAAAACAAATCCATAACAAGAGGAACTTTAGAAACTATACAAATACATGGAAATTAAACAACATGTACCTGAGTGACCACTGGATCAATGAAAAAATTAAGAAATGAAGAAATTTCTTGAAACACTTTGGGAGGCTGAGGCAGGAGGATCACTTGAGACCAAGAGTTCAAAACCAGTCTGGAAAACATAGTGAGACCCTGTCTCTACAAAATTAATTAGCCACATGTAGTGGCATGTGCCTGTAGTCCTAGCTACTCAGGAGGCTGAGACAAGAGGATCACTTGAGCCCAGGCATTTGGAGTAGCAGTGAGCCATGATTGTGCCACATTGCTCCACCTGGGTGACAGAGTTAGACTCTGTCTCTAAAAAGAAAAAAGGAAAAAAAATTCTTAAATGTAAATGGAACAAAACATACCAAAACCTATGGGATACTCCAAAAGCAGTGCTAAGAGGGAAGCTTACAGCAATAAACACCTACATCAAAAAAGTAGAAAGATTTCAAATAACCTAATGATGCACCTTAAGGAACTAGAAAAACAAGGACAAACCAAACCCAAAATTAGTAGAAGGAAGGAAATAATAAAGATCAGTGCAGAAATAAACAAAATAGAGACTAAAAAATACAAAAAATAAATGAAAATTTGGTTTAATGAGAAGATAAACAAAATCGATAAAGCACTAGCTAGACTAACCAAGAAAAAAAGACTTAAAATCAGGAGTAAAACGGAGACCTTACAACTGATATCACAGAAATACAAAAGATACCAGAGATTACTGTGAACATGAACTATATATATATGAACAAACAGGAAAACTTAGAGGAAATTGATGAATTCTTGGACACATACAATCTACCAAGATCAAATAAGGAAGAAATGGAAAACCCGAACAAACCAATAACAAGTCAAAAGATTGAATCAATAATAAAAAGTCTCTCAACCATAAAAGCTTAGGACCTGATGGCTTTGCTGTCAAATTCTACCAAACTAATAAACAAGAACTAATACCAGTTCTTTTCAAACTATTCCAAGAAAAGAAGTGGCAGAAACTCTCTAATTCATAGAATTCTTCATAATTCAATGAAGTCAGCATTACCCTGAGAGCAAAACTAGGCAGAGACACAACAAACTAAGAAAACTACAGGCCAGTGCCCCCAATAAACAGATGTGGAAATCCTCAACAGAATATTAGCAAAGCAAATTCAACAGCACATCAAAAAGATAATACATCATGATCAACTAGGATTTATCCCAGAGATGCAAAGGCAAAGATGGTTCAACAAATGCAAATCAATAAAATGATACATCATGTCAACAGAATGGAGGACAAAAACCATTTGATTATCTCCATAGGCAGAGAAAAAGCAACTGATAAATTTCAACAGCCTTTGTTTCCGGAAGTGCTTTTGCAAGTATAAAATTTAATATCCCTTCATAATAAAAATGCCCAACAAACTAGGCATAAGAAGAAACGGCCTCAACCTCCTGGGCTTAAGCAATTCTCCCACCTCCACCTCCTGAATAGCTGGAACTACAGGTGCATGCTGCAACACCTGAATAATTTTTTAAATTTTTTGCAGAGACAGGATCTTGCTCTATTGCCCATGCTGGTCTTTAACTTTGGCCTCATGTGATCCTCCTGCAATTTTTTCATCTTAACTTCCCAAAGTGTTGAAATTATAGGCATGATCCAATGTACCCAGCCTCTAATAAAATTTTTGTGGAACCACAAAGACTCCTAATAACCAAAGCAATTTTGAACAAAAAGAATAAAGCTGGAGCCATCACACTACCTGACTTCAACATATAGGCTGGACACAGCAGCTCATGCCTGAGCAACTTAATGAGACCTCATCTCTACAAAAAATTAAAATAATTAGACAGGGATGGTGGTATGCATCTGTGGTCCCAGGTATTTGGGAGGCTGAGGCAGGAGGATTGTTTAAGCCCAGGAGGTTGAGATTGCACCACTGCACTCCAGCCTGGGCAACAAAGAGAGATCGCGTCTCAAACCACAAACATATGTATGTGTCATATATATATATATAACCTATTTATGTTATACAACATGTTATATGTATGTATGTTGTGTGGGGTGTGTGTGTGTGTGTATAAATTCTCGTAACCAAAACAGACAGCATGGTATTGGTATAAAAACAGGCAGATGTGGACAGACACATAGACTAATGGAACAGAACAGAGAACTCAGAAATAAATCCACATATTTATAGCCAGTTGATTTTTGACAAAAGTGCCAAGGACACACATTGGGGAAAGGATACCTTGTTCAACAAATGGTGCTGGGAAAACTGGATATTCATATGCAGAAGAATGAAACTAGAGTCCCTGTCTCTCATCATATACAAAAATCAACTCAAAATGGATTAAATACTTAAATGTGAGATCTAGAACTATAAAACTACTAGGAAGAAACATAGCGGAAATCCAGCATATTGGTCTAGGCAAAGATTTTATGGCTAAGACCCTAAAAGCACAGGCTACAAAACCAAAAATAGACAAATGGGATTATATTAAGCTAAAAAGTTTCTGCACAGCAAATGAAACAACAGAGTGAAGAGAAAACCTGTTGAATGGGAGAAAATATTTGCAAAATTTTATCTGTCTTGTGACAGGGGACTGATATCCATAATACATAATGAATTCAGACAACTCAACAGTAAAAAAACCCACACAGCCCCATTAAAAAGCGGGCAAAGGATCTACATATCAAGAATAGGAATGACTAACAGGTATGTGAAAAAATGTTCAAGGTCACTAATCATTAGGGAAAGGCAAATCAAAACCACAATGAGGTATCATCTTACCCCAGTTAGAATGGCTATTATCAAAAAGGTGAAAAGAACAAATGCTGGTAAGTATGCGGAAAAAAGAGAACTCTCATATACTATTGGTGGGAATGTTAAATAGTACAGCCATTATATAAAACAGTGTGGAGATTTCTTAACAAATTAAAGATAGAATATATGATCCAGCAATGATATAATTCATAAATAATAAACTACTGGGTATTACTTACCTAAAGGAAAGGAAATTAGTATATTAAAGAGATATGTGCACTCCCATGTTTATTGCAGGACTGTTCACAATAGCAAAGATATGGAATTAACCTGTCTATCAACAGATGAATGGATAAATGCTTACTTATGCAATGGGAAATACTATTTGGCCTTAAAAAAGAATGAAATCATGTCTTTTATAGCAACATGGATAGAGCCAGAGGTCATTATGTTAAGTGAAATAAGCCAGACATAGACAAATATTGCATATACTCACTCAAATTGTGGGAGCTTAAAAAGTTGATCTCATGAAGATAGAGAGTAGAATAATAATTACCTGAAGCTGGGAAGGATGTGGTTGTGGGGCAAGTGGGGGATGAAGATAGGTTGATTAATAAGTATATACACACAGCTAGATACAGCTAGATAGAAGGAACAAATTATAATGTTCCATGGTAGAGTAGGGTGACTATAGTTAACAACAATGTATTGTATATTTCAAAACAACTAGAAGTGAGGCCTTGAAATGTTCTTAACACATAGAAATGAAAAATGCTTGTGGTGATGGATATCCTAAATACCATGACTTGATCAGTATACATACTATGCATGTAACAAATGCAGGTATCCCATAAATATGTACAAACTTTATCAATAAAACATTTTTTTAAAAATGTAAGTGCCTCTGATCATCTTTCCTCTCCTAAGCTCTACTCCCTTGAGATAAGGCAGAGGATCCAGTTTGTCAGATAAATTGCAGATGTCAGAGATCTTACCCAGTACTAAGCTCTAGTAATAATTTCAGGAATAAAACAGTCAATACTGTATGGCTCCCCAAGTTCTTTCTTCCCTCATTGAACATGTTCACTTGGGCCTAGAGTAATGGATGAGGTCTCTAACAGAGGCTTTCAGGGTCACCTGATAAAGCTTGGACAGTGTTTCGGTTATGAAACGTTTCCCTTTTATATCCCGATAATCGTATAGCTTATGTGACATTCTTGAGGGAATCCTGGACACAAAAGAAGGCATTTCCAGGATAGACATGTCTTACAACTTTCTTCCTTGCTTTTGTCTCCTATTTCAAAGATCTGGATTTTACCAGAGCTGCTAGCAATAACCAGGAAATATAACTTTTTGTTATTTTTTCTTTGACCTAGTAATCCCTATTAGTCCCCTTGACTATTCCCCTTGAGTCCAAATTGATTCCCACCGAGTCCAATTGGTAAGACTTGCCCCATGATTTGCCTCAGAGCTTTTTGCCATTTTATACCAAGGACGAATAGGTAGTCATCCTGTCATTAGTTCCTCTTAGTTTTCCATCCTCTTCTTTTTCTTGCGATAAAGTGCCTTAACCATTATGATTTGTCAGTCTCATTTGACACTCTTGTATAACTTGGTGCTTTTTGACTCACTTGTACTTAACTCTCCCTCCCCTCCCAACTTTTAAACTGTGACTAGAATCCATTGAGTTGATAAACCCCCTCTATAGTTAGACTTATTAATTAAGACATTAGATAGAATATTTTGAGACTGTCTTAGGAAAAGACACTGTTTTTCCTCTGGCCTGCAGGCCATGGCCATTCATTCTCATAGTCCATGTATCTCTAAGTTGGGAGATAGGGTTAATGTCTTTAACAGTCTTCACTGTCACTTCTTGAATATTCCTCCTCCACTTTCATGCAAAAACTTCTGCTCTTTGAGGTTTATACCACTTTCTACCCCTAGTCATTACTCATCTGTCAACCGTCATTTGCCACCCTCATTTGTTGCAGCATATGAGACTCATCTCCTTTCAAAGTCCCATCATCAACCTGGATGTCTTCAGTATGACCCACCTGATACCTGGTTTCCTGACATTTCTTTTGTTCATTCATTCTTTCAATACTTCATTCATATACACACATGCATTTATGTATGCATTTGTTGAAAAAGATTTTTTGAGTACCTACAGTGTAATATTGCAAACTCTACGCTAGAATTAGAGATGCAGGGGTAAAAGAATAAAAGAAGACAGAAAACCAAACATGGTCCTGGAGGTTACAGTGTAGTGAGGGGAAAAGACATGGAGCCAGTGATTGTTGAGCTGAAACCTCCTATGAGGAGTTAACTGGATGGAGAAGGGAGTCAAGAGAGTTCTAGGTAGAGGGGGCAGCATGTCAAAGGCACAGTAAGGGGAGGGAGAATGGTCCATTTCAGGGATGGAAGAAGGCGGGTGGGTTGGAACATAGGAAAGGAGGTAGTGTGTGACAAAAGCTGGAGCCAAAAAGGTAGGTAGGGTTCAGACCATGCAAGATCTTTTTAAGTTATGTTAAAGATTTTGGTATTCATTCTAAGAGGCCTGGGAAGCCATTGAAAATTTTGTTTGTTTAAATTTTTAAGACTTATTTTTCAGAAGAAAATACTACATGTACATTATACAAATTCAAAATATGTAAAAGGATAACAAATAAGTCTCCTACTTCTGTCTTCAGTCACCTAGTTTCCCCTCCTAAAGTTTCATGAATATTCTTCCAAAAATAGCCTATTTAGCCTATTTGTTGGGGAGATATTCTCTCCCCCAACAAATTGTAGCATGCTATACATACTGCTCTGTACTTTTTTCCTCCCACATAATGTATCCTGGATATCATTCTATGTTAGAACTATACAGAGTGGCCTTATTTATCCCAGCAGCTGCATGGATCTTCCGTAATTAATTAATTAATTTATTTAATTTCATTTTCTGTCGCCCAAGCTGGAGTGTAGTGGTGCAATCTCTGCTCACTGCAACCTTGGTCTTCCTGGTTCAAGTGATTCTCCTGCCTCAGCCCTCCCCAGTAGCTGGGATTACAGGCATGCACCACAATGCCAAGCTAAATTTTAAAATATTTTTAGTAGAGATGGGATTTCACCATGTTGGCCGGGCTGGTCTTGAACTGACCTCAAATGATCCACCCGCCTTGGCCTCCCAAAGTGCTGGGATTACAGAAGTGAGCCATTGCGCCCAGCCTTCTATAATTTATGTAACCAGTTATCAACGGATGAATGTTTAAGTTGTTTCCCATTATTTTCTATTTCGAACAGTATGCAGTGAATATTTTTGATACCAGGTCATATAATGCTAATATATTTGTACAATAAATTCCAAGCTTAGCTGCCTTTATTTTACATAGGCTGAATTTCTTCAGAGTATTTATATTAGTTTTCAATTCTATATATTTATTGTCTTTGAATCTCTGTCTCCCCCATCTAAGTTACAAACTCTATCAAAGTAATGCCCAACATGGCAGCAGGTGCTCAAAAATACTTGTTGAATGGATGAATGGATAAGGAGATAAGGATAATAGCTAGGAGGGAAGTAGGGGTGCTTCAATTTTTAAAAGAATGGAGGTCAGTAAGGTTGCTTATGCTTGAGGTAGGAAAACCACTAGAGGACAGGAGTTCAAAACCAGCCTAGGCAACATAGTGAGACCTCCTCTCTACAAAAAAAATAAAAACATAAAAAAATAGCTGGGTGTAGTGGTACACATGTGTAGTCCCAGCTATTTGGGAGACTGAGGTGGGAGGATTGCTTTAGCCTAGGAATTTGAGGCTGCAGTGAGCTTATGATTGTACCACTGTACTTCAGCATGGGAGACAGAATGAGACCCTGTCTTAAAAAAGAGGCCAGGTTCAGGGGCTCACACCTGTAATCCCAGCACTTTGGGAGGCCGAGGTGGGCAGATCACAGGGTCTAGAGTTCAAGACTAGCCTGTCCAATATGGTGAAACCCCATCTGTACTAAAAATACAAAAATGAGCTGTATGTGGTGGCTCGCACCTGTAGTCCCAGCTACTCAGGAGGCTGAGGTAGAGCAATCAATCACTTGAACCCAGGAGGTGGAGGTTGCAGTGAGCCAAGATCGTCTGCATTCCGGCCTGGGTGACAGAGCGAGACTCCATCTTAAAAAAAATAAAAATAGAAAAGAAAAGAAAAATTATTTGAGGGTGGCTACTGTGGGAAATGAAATAAATAATAAAGGTAGAAATTCGCAGAATGACCAGCAAGCCCACTGCTGATAAGATTGGAGACCATTTACTTAGAGTGTGATCAGCCTGTGAAGTTGGATCATTTATTTCCCCAGTTCTTAGAACAGATTTATCCGTGATTGCCATTTTTTCAGACAGGGCAAAGGAGTGGAGAATGTCAGTACTGGAGAGGTTGAAGTGATGGACTATAGAATTGGAGCTGAATAAGGTCAGATATTAAGATGAATCTAAAATATATCTTCTCTTTCTCTTCCTGAATAATCTCATGTATGCTCATAGTTTTTGTTTCCTGTGTGAAGAAAGAGAGAGCAAAGTTCTTCCTAAAAAGAACTTTGAAAAGAGTTCTTTTCACTGGTCTGGTTTGAGCACATAGATCCCGGTCTGGAGAATGGTAAGGGATGAGTCTGGAGAGAGAGGTCAGGCCATGACACACAGAACTTTGAAGGCTACTGTATGAGGTTCAGGAAGGTCACCTAAGGACCATACAATCAAGGTCTGCTCTGTTAAGTGGTTTTACTTTTATTTCATGTAACAGGAAGATACATGAAATTATCTTGTATTAAGGTGTTTGGGGGGAGGGGTGAAAAAAAAAAGAAGGTGTTTCTTATTGTCACTGAAAGGCAGCAGGGAAGCAGTCTGGGCTGGAAATGTGGATCCACATTTGAGAGCAGTGGAAGTTTACATAGCATTAGAAGCCATGGTATGGTTGAAGTTATACAGGGAAAATAACTATATTTCACTATATGGAATCATTTTAATTATTTCTTTAAAACAGAAATATAGCTTAGAATCACTTTTAATTCTTTTTTTTCCCGACTTTTAACTCTTACTATGTTCTTTCTGGGCCTTTGAGCATTCTGGTTTCTGTCTTCTACCTGTTTTGATTTATTTTCTTCTCATCCCTTAGGTCCCAGCTTAGATGTCACTTCCTCAAGGAATTTGACTCTGACTCCTCAAAGGGGAGTTGAAGGTTGCCTCTTCCATGTGCCCTAAATGGGCCTTATATTTTTATGTTATAGTGCTTATCACACTTAATTGAAATTATGTGCTTTATTTTTCTCCTTTTTTATACTCTGTAAGGCCTGCGACACCCACCTATCTCATACAGCTTTTTCTTTTTAATTTTTTAACTTTTATGTTCAGGGCTACATGTGAAGGTTTGTTATATAGGTAAACTTGTATCATGGAAGTTTGTTATACAGATTATTTCATCACCCAGGTATTAAGCCTAGTACCCAATAGTTATTTTTTTCTGCTCCTCTTCCTTCTCCCACCCTCCACCCTCAAGTAGACTCCAGTGTCTGTTGTTCCCTTCTTTATGTTCATGAGTTCTCATCATTTAGCTCCCACTTATAAGTGAGAGCATGTAATATTTGGTTTTCTATTCCTGCCATAGTTTACTGAAGATAATAGCCTCCAGGTCTATCCATATTCCTGTAAAAGACATGATCTTGTTATTTTTTATGGCTGCATAGTATTCTATGGTGTATATGTACAACATTTTCTTTATCTAGTCTGTCACTGATGATTGTTTAGGTTGATTCTGTGTCTTTGTTATTGTGAGTAGTGCTGCAATGAACATTCACATGCATGTATCTTATGGTAAAATGATTTCTGTTCCTCTGGGTTCATACTCAGTAATAGGATTGCTGAGCTGATGGTAGTTCTGCTTTTAGCTCCTTGAGGAATTGCCATACTGCTTTCCACAATGGTTCAACTAATTTATACTTCCACCAAAGTGTATAAATGTTCCCTTTTCTCTGCAATGTTTCCAGCATCTGTTATTTTTGACTTTTTGATAATAGCCATTCTGACTAGTGTGAGATAGTATATCATTGTGGTTTTGATTTGCATTTCTGTAATGATCAGTAATATTGAACTCTTAAAAATATGTTTGTTGGTTGCCTGTATGTCTTTTGAAAAGTGTATGTTCATGTCCTTTGCTTACTTTTTAATGAGGTTGTTTTTCTCTTGTAAATTTGTTTAAGTTTCTTATAAATGCTGGGTATTAGACTTTTGTCAGATGCATAATTTGTGAATATTTCCCCCCATTCTGTAGGTTGTCTGTTTACTCTGTTGATAGTTTCTTTTGCTGTGCTCTTAAGTTTAATTAGATCCCATTTGTCAATTTTGGCTTTTGTTGTGATTCCTTTTGGTGTCTTTGACATGAAACCTTTGTCTGTTCCTGTGTCTAGGATGGTATTGCCTAGGTTGTTTTTGTCTTCCAGGGTTTTTATAGTTTTGGGTTTCACGTTTAGATCTTTAATCCATCTTGTTTTGATTTTTGTGTATGGGATAAGGAAGGGGTCCAGCTTTAATCTTCTGCATATGGCTAGCCAGTTGTCCCAGCACCATTTATTAAGATGTCATTTCTTCATTGCATGTTTTTGTCAGCTTTGTCAAAGATCAGATGGTCATAGGTGTATGGCCTTGTTTCTGGGCTCACTATTCTGTTCCATTGGTTTGTGTTCCAATTTTTGTGCCAGTACCATGTTGTTTTGGTTACAATAGCCCTGTAGTATAGTTAGAAGTTGGGTAACATGGTGCTTTCAGCTTTGGTCTTTTGGTTTAGGATTGTCTGGGCTATTCAGGCTCTTTTTTGGTTCCATAATGAATTTTGAAATAGCTTTTTTTCCTAGTTCTGTGAAGAATCTCATTGGTAGTTTGTTAGGAATACCATTGAGTCTGTAAATTGATTTGGGTAGTATGACCATTTTAATGATATTGATTCTTCCTAATCATGAGCATGGCATGTTTAACCATTTGTTTGTATCTTCTCTGATTTTTTTTCAGCAGTGTTTTGTAATTCTCATTGTAGAGCTCTGTCACCTCTCTGGTTAGCTGTATTCCTAGGTATTTTATTCTTTCTGTGGCAATTGCAAATGGGATTGCCTTCCTGATTTGGCTCTTGGCTTGGCTATTGTTGGTGTGTAGGAATGCTAGTGATTTTTATACATTGGTTTTATCTCCCAAAACTTTGCTGAAGTTGTTTATCTGTTGAAGGAGCTTTTGGGCTGACACTATGAGGCTTTCTAGATATAGAATTATGTTTAATGCAAACAGGGATAGTTGGACTTCCTGTCCTCCTATTTGGATGCCCTTTATTTCTTTCTCTTGCCTGATTGCTATGGCCAGGATTTCTAATACTATGTTGAATAAGATTGGTAAAAGAGGGGATCCTTGTCTCATGCTGGTTTTCAAAGGAAATGCATCCAGCTTTTGCCCATTCAGTATGATGTTTGCTGCAAGGTTGTCATAAATGGTTCTTATTACTTTGAAGTATATTCCTTCAATACCTAGTTTATTAAGAGTTTTTAACATGAAGTGATGTTGAATTTTATTGTAAGCCTTTTCTGTACCTATTGAGATAATCATGTGGTTTTTGTCTTTAGTTCTGTTTATGTGATGAATCACGTTTATTGATTTGTGTATGTTGATCCAAACTTGCATCCTAGGGATGAAGCCTACTTGATTGTGGTAGATTAACTTTTTGATGTGCTGCTGCATTCAGTTTGAAAGTATTTTGTTGAGGAATTTTGCATTGATATTAATCAAGGATATTTGTCTGAAGTTTTCTTTCTTAGTTGTGTCTTTGCCAGGTTTTGGTATCAGGATGATGCTGGCCTCATTGAGTTGGGGAGAAGTTCCTCCCCTTCAATTTTTTGGAATAGTTTTAGTAGGAAGGTACCAGCTCTTCTTTGTACATCTCCTAGAATTCAGCTGTGAATCCATCTGGTCTTGGGCTTTTTTTGGTTGGTAGGCTATTTATTACTGATTCAGTTTTAGAGCTCATTATTGGTTTGTTCAGGAAATCAGTTTCTTCTTGGTTTAATCTTGGGAGGGTGTATGTGTCTAGGAATTTATACACCTCTTCCAGGTTTTCTAGTTTGTATGCATAGAGGTATTCATAGTAGTTTCTGATGGTTATTTTTATTTCTGTGGGGTCAGTGGTAACATCCCCTTCATCATTTCTAATTGTGTTTATTTGGATATTCTCTCTTTTTCTTATTAGTTTAGTTAGTGGCCTATCATATTAATTTTTTCAAAACAACTGGATTCATTGATTTTTTTTTTTGGACTTGATTTCCTTCAATTCAGCTCCAATTTTGGTTATTTATTATCTTTTAGTAGGTTTGGGTTTGATTTATTCTTGCTTCTCTTTCAGTTGTGATGTTAGGTTGTTAATTTGAGATCTTTCTAACTTTTTAATGTGGGTATTTAGTGCTATGAATTGCCCTTTTAACACTGCCTTAGCTGTATCCCAGAGATTCTGGTATGTTATATCTTTGTTCTCATTAGTTTCAGATAACTTCTTGATTTCTGCCTGATTTTCATTATTTACCCAAAAGTCATTCAGGAGCATGTTGTTTAATTTTCATGTAATTGCATGGTTTTGAGCAATTTTGTTAGTTTTGACTTATATTTTCATTTTGTTGTGGTCTAAGAGTGTGTTTGGTATGATTTTGGTTCTTTTGCATTTGCTGAGGATTGTTTTATGTCCAATTATGTGGTCAATTTTAGAGTATGTGCCATGTGCCTATGAGAAGAATGTATATTCTGTTGTTTTTGATTGAAGAGTTCTGTAGAGGTCTGTCAGATCCCTTTGGTCCAATGTTGAGATCAGGTCCTAAATATCTTTGTTAATTTTCTGCCTCAGTGATCTGTCTAATACTGTCAGTGGAGTGTTGAAGTCTCCCACTATTATTGTGTGGGAGTATACATTTGTTTGTAGGTCTCTAAGAACTTACTTTATGAATCTGGGTGCTCCTGTGTTGGGTCCATACATATTTAGAATGGTTAGGTTTTCTTGTTGAATTGAACCCTTTACCATTTTGTAATGCCTTTCATTGTCTTTTTTGATCTTTGATGGTTTAAAGTCTGTTTAGTCTGAAATTAGGATTGCAACTCCTACTTTTTTCTGTTTTCCATTTGCTTGGTAGATTTTCCTCCATCCCTTTATTTGAGCCTATGAATGTCATTATGTGTCGCTCATCCTTACAAGTGACAAGTGAGAAGACAGAATACCATTGGATCTTGCTTTTTTTTTTTGAGACAGAGTCTTGCTCTGTTTCCCAGGCTGGAGGGCAGTGGCCAGATCTTGGCTCACTGCAACCTCCACTTCCCGAGTTCAAGTGAGTCTCCTGCCTCAGCCTCCTGAGTAGCTGGGATTACAGATGCGCACCACCACACCTGGCTAATTTTTTGTATTTTTAGTAGACACGGAGTTTCACCGTGTTAGCCAGGATGGTCTTGATCTCCTGACCTCGTGATCCGCCCACCTCAGCCTCCCAAAGTGCTGAGATTACAGGCGTGAGCCACCACGTCTGACCAGGTCTTGCTTTTTAGCCAGCTTGCCACTCTGTGCCTTTTAAGTGGGGGCATTTAGCCCATTTTGAAGTTTTTTTTTAATCCCTAGCATTGATCATACTTTCTAACACAGTAAATGTTTGTAAATGTTTCTTGATTTCATATGTGTTTACGTTCATCTCTTGCCCATTTGTAGACATTTTGGTTGTTAACCTTTGTGTGCACTTTTATATTTAGCTTTTTACTCTTAGGATTACATTGTAAATAATTTTCCATCTTGCCACCTAGACTTTATAATGACCTTTTAAACATATGTGATAGCTGTTAAGTTGATATGCCATAATTTGCTTCACCATTACCCCAGGAATAACTAATAGAATAGAATATACAAAGGTAGAATGGCCTGCCTTGTTAATGAATTCTCAACTAAAGGAGGTAATTTAAAAGGCTGGAAAATACTTTGAATTGTTTTAGAGGATATTTTAGCTCCAGGTGGGAATTGAACTAAATATATTTTTAAAATCTTTCTTTCCCTGAAATTTGGTAGTTCTCCTATATTTTGTGGCCTCTGTAAGTGACTGTGAATCTTGTGTGTTTGAGTATATAAATTTCAAAATGTTAAAGACATCACTCTTACAAATATAAAGGAAGCATTTGTCAGAGATTTAGCTCATGAATGAGGCAATCAGTGGGCAGTAAAACTGCTTTTGATCAACACAAATTTATGTGGTGAGGAAAGGAATGATGAAGTAAGTTTGTAAGTTAGATGTGAAATATTAATATATTACAGAACACTAAAACTAAAATATTGGAAGCTATGTATATTATTTTTGTTTTAATTTTTGCGACAGGATCTTACTCTGCCTCCCAGGCTGGAATGTGATGGCATCATCATAGCTTAATGCAGCCAGTATCTCCCAACTTCAAGCAATCTTCCTGCCTCAGCCTCCTGCGTAGCTGGGACTACAAGTGTGCACCACCACACCTGGCTGATTTTTTTAATTTTTAGTAAAGATGAGGTCTGGCTGTGTTACCCAGGTTGGTCTCAAACTCCTGAGCTCAAACAATTCTCCTGTCTCAGTCTTCACAAGTGCTGGGATTATGGGAGTGAGCCATCACGTGCAGCCAGGATTATATTTTATTCTGTCCAATAGCATATAACCTCTGGCTGCACATGATGGCTCACTCCCATATGATACATAGATATGGTTTTTATATGCATATACATCAAAATCATTTGTAACTTATCAATATTCTGTAAGTTAACATCTAAATTTAGGCTCTATGCAGTAGTAAATAATGAATCAAACAAAGGTACATTCTCTTAGACCAGAGGTTAGCAAGCTGTTTTTTTAAAGGGCCAGATGGTAAATATTTTAGGCTTTGTGGGCTGTAAGTTTTATTACAGTTACTTAACTCTGCCATGGTAGAGCAAAGGCAACTATAGATAACATTTATGTAAATGAGTGTGACTCTGTTCCAATAAAAACTTTATTTACAAAAACAGGCAACAGCCTAAATTGGCCCCTGAGATGGAGTGTATGGCCCCTGGTTTATTGAATCTATAGTAATATCCTTTCTTTCTTTCATTTCTTTTTTTTTTTTTTTTTTTGAGGCGGAGTTTCGCTCTTGTTACCCAGGCTGGAGTGCAATGGCTGCGATCTCGGCTCACCGCAACCTCCGCCTCCTGGGTTCAGGCAATTCTTCTGCCTCAGCCTCCTGAGTAGCTGGGATTACAGGCACGTGCCACCATGCCCAGCTAATTTTTTGTAGTTTTAGTAGAGACAGGGTTTCACCATGTTGACCAGGATGGTCTCGATCTCTTGACCTCGTGATCCACCTGCCTCGGCCTCCCAAAGTGCTGGGATTATAGGCGTGAGCCACCACGCCCGGCCTCATTTCTTTTTTTTTTGAGATGGAGTCTTGCCCTGTTGCCTAGGCTGGAGTGCAGTGGCATGATCTCTGCTCACTTCAATCTCTGCCTCCCAGGTGCAAGTGATTCTCCTGCCTCAGCCTCCCGAGTAGCTGGGATTGCAGGTGCCTGCCACCATGCCTGGCTAATTTTTGTATTTTTAGTAGAGATGGGTTTCACCATGTTAGCCAGACTGGTCTCAAACTCCTGACCTCAAGTGATCCACCTGCCGTGGCTTCTCAAAGTGCTGGGATTATAGGCGTGAGCCACTACACCTGGCCCCTTCTTTCATTCTTGATTCTGGTCATTTTTGACTACTCTTTTTTTTTCCTGTGGTCTGACTAGAGCTTTATCAGTTTTATTGATCTTTTGAACATTCAGATTTTTGTTTCATTGATTTTTCTCTATTGTTTTTTGTTTAATTATTCTTATCTTTATCATTTTTTTTCTTTACTTATGTTGGGGTTTAATTTATTCTCCTTTTTTCAGATTTTATGACAGAAGCAGAGATCATTGATTAAAAAAAATTTTTTTTTTACTGTCAAAGTTTGGCTTTTATTTTTCCAGATCTTTTTATTTTATTTTATTTATTTTTTCAAGATAGAATCTTGCTCCATGCCCAGGGTGGAGTGCAGTGGCATGATCTCGGCCCATTGCAACCTCTGCCTCCCGGATTCCATCAATTCTTCCGCCTCAGCCTCCTAAATAGCTGGGATTATAGATGTGCACCACCATGCTCGGCTAATTTTTGTATTTTTAGTTTTCTCATGTTGGTCAGGCTGGTCTTGAACTCCTAACCTCGAGTAATCCATCCACCTCAGCCTCCCAAAGTGCTGGGATTACAGGAATGAGCTAACACACCTGGCTTAGATCTTTTTGAATGCAGATAATATATGTAGACAAACAAAAATAGCTTCATTGTTAAAAATGTAAATAATAACATAATATATAGATTTTCTGCAACTTGCTTTTTTAACTTAAGGTATCAAGGGGGATATTTCTATGGCTATATATAAAATTCTACGCCATTTCTTTCAAATGGTACACAATATCCTGTAGTAACTGGATACTGTGTACCATTTGAAAGAAATGGTACACAGTATTTTCATGTTGGCAGAAATTTAGGTTCTTCATCTATTTTACTAATACAAACCATACTACAGTGAACATGCCTGAAAGTGAGAAGGTTTCTAGATGGAAGTACTCTTATTGAATATATCCTCTTTGATGGTCAGAAGAAATAAAAGTACTTTTGCAGGTTTACCACACTAACTACATTTGATGACTCACTCTTTTTAAAAATTTAAATTTTTATTAATTTTTATTTTTTGTAGAGATGGGGTCTCACTCTGTTGCCCAGTCTGGTCTTGAACTCGTGGGCTCAAGTGGTCCTCCCACCTCAGCCTCCCAAGTGCCAGAATTATTATAGGCATGAGCTACCATGCCTGGCTTGATGACTCTGTTTGTTATAAATTTTCTTACATTGTTTAAGGGCTCAACTTTGGGGAAAAGCCTTCCCATATTCATTACCTTCATAAGTTATGGATTTTCTGATGTTCAGCAAGGCCTTGGTTGTACCTGCAGGCTTTCCCACATTTTTCCTAGTGAAAGTTTTTTTTGTTTTTTTCCCCCAGTATGAATTCCTTCATGTCCAATAAGGGTTGAGCTCTTTGTCAAGGCTTTCCCACAGTCATTACCCTGATAGAGTGTATTTCCACTATGAGTTTTCTGATGCCCAGTAAATCTTTCTATACCTGAAAAAGATTTCACATTTAATATAGTGATAGTTTCTCTCCTGTATGAAGTTTTGATTACTAATAAGAGTTGAGCTCTCTCTAAAGACTTTTCCATATTTATTACACCGATGTGCTTTTTCACCAAGATGGTTGTGATGCTCCAACACAGTTATCTCTGAAAGCTTTCCCATATTTCTTACATTTAAAAGGCTTTTCTCAGCCAGGCACGGTGGCTCACATCTGTAATCCTAACACTTTGAGAGGCAAAGGTTGGGGAATTGCTGGAACCTAGAAGTTCAAGAGCAGCCTGGGCAATATAGAGAGACCCTGTCTCTGACAAAAAGTAAAAAAATTAGCCAAACATGCTGGTTGTGCTTCTGTAGTCCCAGCTTCTTGGGAGGCTGAGGCAGGAGGATCTCCTGGGCTCGAAGGTCAAGGCTGCATTGAGCTGTGATGTGCCGCTGTACTCCAGCCTGGCAGAAGAGTGGGATCCTGTCTCTAAATAAATAAATAAGCCTGGGCAATAGAGTTGGACACTGTCTCAAAATAAATAAATAGATAAATAAATGAGCCAGGCTGGGCAATAGAGTGGGACTCTGTCTCTAAATAAATAAATAAATAAATAAAAATTTTAAAAAGGTTTCTCTCCACTGCGTTTTATCTCCTGATGTGTAAGGACTGCCTTTTGAACAGAGTTTCTCACAGTCATGTTTGTAGAGTTCTTCACTGTATGAATTCTCTGATGATTTGAAAGGACAGTTTTGGCCGCGTGCGGTGGCGCATGACTGTAATCTCAGTACTTTGGGAAGCTGAGGCGGGCGGATCACCTGAGATGAAGAGTTTCAGACCAGCTGGCCAGCATGGTGAAACCCCATCTCTACTAATAAGAACAAAAATTAGCTGGGCATGGCAGCACACACCTGCAATCCCAGCTACTAAGGAGGTTGAGGCAGGAGAATCACTTGAACCCAGGCAGTGGAGGTTGCAGTGAGCCGAGATTGCACTACTGCACTCCAACCTGGGTGACAGAGCTAGACTCCCTCTCCAAAAGAAAAAAAAAGGACAGTTTTTTTCTCTGAAAACTTTTCACATTTATTGCTTTTATGGTATTTCTCTCTGGAATAAATTCTCTGATGATTAATAAATGTTTAGTGCTTGAGGAATTTGCTGCATTCAATACATCTGTAAAGTTGCTCACCTATGTGAATTTACAATGATTTAAAAGGCATGATAATGGCATAGTGTGCTCATAAAGACTATTCCACATTCTTTATATTTATGGGGTTTCTCACTAATATGATTGCTCTGGTGGCTAAAAGAGGAAGAGTTGTATTTGAATTGTACTTTCCCACATTCTTTGTATTTATACTGCTGCATCTCTATGGAACCTCTGCCCTCTTAATCCAGGCCTCTTTCTATCGTGACACTTTTTATTTGCTCTTGCAGAACTTCAGAGTATTTTGCTTTAGCATTAAGATCTTTGTTTCAAACCAGTACTCCTGGACTGCACGGGTACCTGACACAACTTCTGATGCGTCTACCCAGGCTCTGCTCCTGGCTGCAGTTGGGTGATTAGTTTTGATTTGAAAGAGAGAAGCCCACAGACACAAGATTCCCATAGTTTTCCAGCATCACATCGCTGTACAGGTCCTGTTAAGTAGCATTACGGTATCTCTGTTCAACCTGGGTACAGGCCACAGCCACATCCCCCAGATGTCAGTGATCCCTGGATCTGGGCCATCTGTCTCCTGAACTGTCTCTCGAATAAGAGCAGAGAACTCTGTGTACACTAATAGTTCTAGAGGCTAGAAATCCAAAATCAAGGTGTTAGAAGGGTTGATGTCTTTGGAGACTGTGGGCAGAATTCCTTCCTTGCCTCCCCGTAGCTTCTGGTGGTTGCTGTCAGTCCTTGGCTTTCCTTGGCTTGCAGCTGTATTACTCCAATCTCTGCCTCTGTCATCACATGTCATTTTCTCCATGTCTCTCTAAATCATTGATTTTATAGACTTTTCTTTTCTGAAATAAGCATTTAAAATTGTGAATGTCCCTCTAGACACTGCTTTAACTGCATCCCACAAATTCTTATATATTGTGTTATTTTCGTTCAGTTCAAAATATTTTCTAATTTCTCTCATGGAGTTTCAACCTATACCTTAGTAAATCAGTATTCAACCAAAACTGAAGGTGACTACCGTTCAGATTTCTGGAGCTCTTTATCTGTGTAGCTTCCTCCTTTCTGGTACCTTGTTGAAACATTCTAGCTACACAGTCACCCTGAACTC
Organism: Sapajus apella; assembly: GCF_009761245.1. Classification (NCBI taxonomy): domain Eukaryota; kingdom Metazoa; phylum Chordata; class Mammalia; order Primates; family Cebidae; genus Sapajus; species Sapajus apella. The sequence goes on along the minus strand of NW_022437002.1, from coordinate 7,514,501 downwards.
TGCCTCCTCAATTCAGCAACTGCCCTGTTGTGCTTGGCTTCTCCTCACCTGTGCCACAGTCTGGAGCATGCCTCCAGCAGAAAGCCAAGGGATTCACAGAGCTCATCTGGTTTGTTTCCTTTCTCTCAGGGATCACAGTCCTGCACTGCCTGTTGTCCATTGTCTAAACACAGCTGTTTTACATAGTTTGTCTAGTTTTCCTATTGCTCACGATGGGAAGGCAAGCCCCATGGCAATTCCTTCTTCAAGAGCAGAAGTGGAAATCACATTGCATTTAAAAAATTAAATAATGGCTGGGTGCGGCGGCTCACACTTGTAATCCCAGCACTTTGGGAGGCTGAGGCAGGCAGATCACAAGGTCAGGAGTTTGAGACCAGCCTGGCCAATATAGTGAAACCCCATCTCTACTAAAATTACAAAAATTAGCTGGCTGTGGTGGCACGCACCTATAGTCCCAGCTACCCTGGAGGCTGAGGCAGAAGAATTGCTTGAACCCGGTAGGCAGAGGTTGCAGTGAGCTGAAATTGAGCCACTGCACTCCAGCCTGGGCAACAGAGTGATATGCTGTCTCAAAAAAAAAAAAATTATATACGTATATATATATAAGCTTACAGAAAAGTACAAATAATTTTCATCTGTGTTGACCTCTTAAGTATGAGAAAATTGACAAATGAGGGAAAGTTGATACAAAGGTAGAAATAGTAGTTACTAATATAACAATTTGTTTTCAACCAACTCTGTTCATTCAGTTAACTGTTACCAAGATTCTTAACTATTGGTGACTATGTGGAAAGGTAAATAAAAATGAGGGAGTATTTTCATCTTTTTTTAAGGCAGTTCTGTTTTCTCTGGCCTTGTAAATTGCCTGGTCTGGTATTAGGTTGGTACCAGTGCTGACTTCCATAGTGCTCCTGACTCAGTAGTCTAGAAGCTTGCCTTTGTCTTCCTTTTATCTTCCAGTTGATTAGTGTCCACATTTAATAAGTATTCCATGGGAGTCAGATTGGCTCTGGCTGATTGTCAGTTGCTTTTATTAGAGCCCTTTTCAGTTGTGTGTACATGCAGACATGATTATCCATATATGCAGTGTTTTGATTCTATTACATATTTTTTCTATGTAATTCTAACATATATTTCATGTTGTAACCCCAGGGCCAGGTCTAGGGTAAGGAGAGAGGTGCCCAGAGCACAGAATTTAAAGAGACAGTCACTTTGAAGGTCCTGTGAGGCAACCCTGCACTGGAATGACTCTGAAAGTGAGCACCTCCTTAAATTTTATACCGGAGGCACTCTCTTGCCTCATCCTGGTTCTGTTTCTATATAGCTGGTATTAGAGACGTATATAACCAGTAACTTAAAATGAACTCACATAATCACTTTCATTTAGAATAAGTTTTTGTTTCATCTATGAAAACAGAGGTGAGATACCATTTCAGAAGAATCAATGCCATGCCTGAAATAATTAAATGAAATAAGTCCAAAGTTTATCCATAAGCAACATTAGCCAGAATTTTGGACCAATTATCTAGGTTACCCACAGCGTGTCACTATTGTATTTATGTTCTATTATTTCTTACCATGACATGACTTGTTATTAGGAAGTTCTTTCTAGCAGAATTGCTCTCACGATTAAAATTTTTAGTAATCTTTACTACTACTCTGGCTGATACTATGATATGCAAAGCCATTTGACTTTGGCAAATAATTTGTTTGAAAAAAATGTATGTGGCTATAACCTGCATGAGGTCAAGAGTACTCAGTCTGTGTTACTGCCAGTTTGCTGGGGAAAATATTCCAGCGTGTTCAGCTACCTGTTCTTCTGGTCCCACATTTCTCACATTGTCCCTGAGAAATGCCTTGGAGGTGAGTGGGAAGTCGTCAAGTATTGGGACTCTGCCTTCTTCCTCCCCACTTGCCACTTCCCTGCATATACTTCTACCAGAATACTTCTTTTCGTTTTTGTTTTGATTTTTCCTGTTTATGAACTGGAATTCTGTGTAAAAGATCTCCATGGCAGGAACTCATTGAGAAGGAGAACCATTAATGAATGTGGAGCAGTATTTCTAGAACCTAAAATATCCTAAGACAAAAAACACTCTCTTTCACATCCTTTGTTCCACTCACTAGATGGCTTTCTCACCCTCTTAAAAACTTGTCTTCAAAATAGCCTCAAATGTTGGTGCTCAGGGCTCTTTATGGAGCAGTAGTTTCTGTTTTTATTTCATCTGAAAATTGTTTTCATTCTTTGTTTTTAGATGCCAGTGAGAGCAGGTGCCAGCAGGGGAAGACACAATTTGGAGTTGGCCTGAGATCTGGGGGAGAAAATCACCTCTGGCTTCTTGAAGGAACCCCCTCTCTCCAGTCATGTTGGGCTGCCTGCTGCCAGGACTCTGCCTGCCATGCCTTTTGGTGGCTAGAAGGGATGTGCATTCAGGCAGACTGCAGCAGGCCCCAGAGCTGCCGGGCTTTTAGGACACACTCTTCCAATTCCATACTGGCGTTTTTAAAAAAATTCCAAACTGCAGATGATTTGGGCTTTCTACCTGAAGATGATGTACCGCATCTTCTGGGGCTAGGTTGGAACTGGGCATCTTGGAGGCAGAGCCCACCCAGAACTGCACTCAGACCTGCTGTATCTTCCAGTGACCAGCAGAGCTTAATCAGGAAGCTTCGGAAGAGAGGTAGTCCCAGTGAAGTAGTTACACCTGTAGTGACACAGCATTCTAAAGTGAATGACTCCAGTGAACTAGGTGGTCTGACTACCAGTGGCTCTGCAGAGGTAAGCATGCTATGAATAAGAAGCAGAGAAATCGTTAAATCTGCTCTTACATTTGGCATACATGAGCAATGAACCTGATGCTTATGGGTAGTGCTCATAGGCTGAGGAGTATATATATAATGCTGCTTGGTATCAGCCAAGTTGGTGTTGCCCAGATGTACAAAGGGTAATTTGACCCTAGAGATGTTCATTCTATGTAGGTCTGACCATTGTTTTGGTAAAAGCAGAAAGCTGCTTATTATCTGGTCTAAGCTGGTTCTTGAGTACAGGTAAGTGCAGTTGTGTGGCTGTTAGTATCCACCAACCATTCTGCAGTGTTTTCTGCCAGATTGCAAGACAGTTGATTGATGTGGTTGCAGTCAAGTTCTCCTCCATCTCTCACCTGTGAACACATTCTTTATGAGGTAGTTTCTATTCTAGTCTGAATTAACCATGCTTGGTACCACAGATTAAGATCTGACCTGCTGAGCTGTGGAGCAGGATGTAGCCATTAGCCAAGAGGTCTCTGGAGTGAATTCTTACCAGGCTGTATATGCAAAGGCAGATACCACCATAGAGTTTATTTTGCTTATTATGTTTCTTCATTGTTAATCTCCTTGGGAAAATGATTAAATGGAATGACTCACTCTCTGCTCAGTCTCTCTTGATTGCTGTGACTTATTTTTGTATTTGTTTTGTCCTAGTTGTCTCTATCAAGTTGAAGCCAGAGTGGGCTACTACATCCCAGGCACTGTGTGTACTAATTGTTGCACTGTGTCATTTTGTTTAATTTTCATAGCAGTATTTCCAAGTAGGTATTATTAGCCCTGTTTTACCTACTGAGAAAACTGAGGCCCAGAGAGGTTAAACAGTTTGCCAATGATCATGCAGAACAGCTAGAATTGGAACCCAGATTTAATTTTAAGAAACAACTTTTTAGTGCAATATTAGAAAACAACGCTTGATTTAATATGCCTGTAAACATTTATGGATATCTACTTGTCAATGTCAGGTACTTTTCTAAGCCTTGGTGATACAAAGGTGAATAAGAATAGTTCATGCCCTCAGGGAGTTTATGATCTAGTGAAGACTGACACATGAAGCTAGGTATTTACAGTGGTGTATAATTATTGCATTAACATACTTATGTATACAATACAGTAAGAACACAAAGAAGAAGTGATTCACTTGAACAGGCAAGTGGTGTGGATGTGCAGGTAAGACTTCTCAGAGATGTTTAACTTTTCTTGAAGGATGTGTAGGATTTTACTAGGGGGTGTTAATGGTGGTAAAAAACCATTCTGGACAGAGCTACAGCGTATGCAAAGGCTCAGTCATAGTCATTATGCATTTACTATGTGCAAGGTACTATACTAAGCTGGGTACTGGGAATATTACAGTAAATAAGATGATTGTGATTTCTGCCCTAACAAGGCTTATACCCTGGCAAGGATTATTATATTTCTAATAATTAAATAATTATAATAATGATAAGCTTGACATGGGTTACGAGTGGGTAAATATAGAGTTCTGTTCCAACAGGAACCTGATAGAAACTAAGATGTCAGATTAGGCCATTTTAAATAAAGTTAGTTTAAGCTGAGATTTAAAGTAGGAATTAGGAAAAGAAACAGGGAAGAAGAGTATTTCAGACAGAGGAAATAACAATTTCAAAGTGGGTTACGTGCCATACAGCATGGCATGCTCAAGAAATTGAGAGAGATTGACCTTGCTGGGCAGATGGAGAAGGAGAGCTGGTGGTGAAAGAGAAGTCTTGAGAGGCATGCAGAACCTTGAAGCCTTATTAAAATATTGGTCTTTATGAAGATCAGTGGGAAGTCATTAGGAAGTTTTAAGTAGGGAATGATATAATCAGATATGTGCCTATATGGTGAATAGACTGGAAAGGGCAAGAATATACAGTTGACCCTTGAACAATGTGGGGGTTAGGGATGTCAACCCCTTGTGCAGTTGAAAATTTGCATAAGCTTCTGAATCCCCTATAATGTAGCTACTAAAAGCCTACTGTTGACTGGAAGCCCTACCAATAAGCTAAGCAGTCGGTTAATACATATTGTGATGTCATATTCATTATTCTTAAAGTTTAGAGAAAAGAAAACGTTATTAAGAAAATTATAAGGGGCTGGGCATGGCAGCTTATGCCTGTAATCTCAGCATTTTGGGAGGTCAAGGCAGGTGGATCACTTGAGGTCAGGAGTTTAAGACCAGCCTGGCCAACGTGGTGAAACGCCATCTCTCCTAAAAATACAAAAATTAGCCAGGCGAGGTGGTGCACACCTGTAATACCAGCTACTCTGAAGGCTGAGGCATGAGAATCGCTTGAACCTAGGAGATGGAGGTTGCAGTGAACTGAGATTGTGCCACTGTACTGCAGCCTGGGTGACAAAGCAAGACTCTGTCTCAAAAAAAAAAAAAAAGAAAGAAAGAAAATCATAAGGGAAAATATATTTAGTATTCATTAAGTGGAAGTGGATCATTTTACAGGCATCCTTGTGGTCTTCTCGTTGAGTAGGCTGAGGAAGAGGAGTAGTTGGGTCTTGCTGTCTCAGGTGGCAGAGGCAGGAGAAAATTATAAGCGGAGTTCAGTTCAAGCACAGTTCAAACCTGTATTGTTTAAGAGCCAACTGTATATGGCCTAGTAAAGTAGTAGGCTCTTCAGCCAAGAGAACCATTGTACTAAGAAAGGAGATTAAAGATATGGGAAAAGGGATAAACAGTAAATAATCCCTTAGAGCTGTGGTTCTCAAACTTTAGCATGCATCAGACTCACTTGGAGGCCTTGTTAAAAATAAATTGGTCTTTGTTTTTTGCTCTGAGGAGCTGGAAATAAAAAACATTGCTGGGTGCCAACTCCACAGTTTCTGACTCAGTAGGTCTGGAGTGGGTTCTGAGAATTTGCATTTCCAAAAAGTTCCTGGAGTGTGCCAAAGCCGCTTACCAGGACCATGCTTTGAGAACCACTGCCTTATAGGGCAGGAGGGTTAGAATACTGAGCACAGAGAACAATATTAGTCTTAAGCAGGATACCTCCTTCATTGTGACAGAGAGAAAGGATCGGGTAGGATACAGTTAAGGAAGGTTTATAGGTTGGGTAGAAGGAAATTGTAGTTCTCATCTCATTCCTGGTTTTTCTTAAGTGTGATAGATCATTTATGAAGAATAGAAACAGAGGTAGGGGTAGATGGGATTGGGTAATGGTCAGGAAAATCAGAGGTTTGGGGAGAGGGGTAAAGGTCTAAAATAGCCATTGTGAAGGACAGAAGATGGCAAACTAGGTAAGGAAATAGAAAGATTGCTGGGTAACCTTGAAGATGGAGACCATGCATTTATAACAGTGGTACTGATCTTTACAGTTGTGTGATTCTCCTCAGTAGCTTTCAGCAACTCTGTCAGGAAAAGCCTGATAATTTGATTCATCCAAGGTAGGATCTTTGCCAGGTAGTTTGTACAGAAGGAAAATGAGATATGGAAATTGAGGTTGTTGTAAAAAGAGTGGATGAGAGATAGTATGAGCAAGTACAAAAAGAGGCAAAGATAGGAAGGAGCTACGGAAGTAGACAAGTTTGGCATTTGGAGGTTACCACGATGGGAAACAGATGTAGGAGGAATGGGTAATTCTGAGTGCTGAAGGGATAGGAGGTGGTGGTCAGAGTATGGAATATTTGAATTTAAGATTTTGGAGGTAGAGAAGTTCTGATGACAGAATCTAGGATGAGCTGTAGAAGAGGGTTGCTGGGGTAGAGTGGTGAAGAAGTTTATTGGAGGCAAGGAGCTCAAAGAACTCAAAAAGCTCAAAGAACATGTTAAATGAGTTACCCATGTGGACATTGAGGTAGTCTTTGATGGTGATGGTGATGATGATGATGATGATGATAGGAGCAATAACTAATGTTTACTGAGGGTTTACTACATATCAGGTACCATTCAGAATCCTTTACGTTCATTGACTCTTAGTCTATACAACAATTATTATGAATTACTATTACCGTTCCTGTTTTATAAATGAGGAAACTCAAGAAAAGGAAGTTAAGGAACATGACCGAGGCAACACAGCTATGTACATAGTAGAACCAAGACCTGAACCCAGGTGGCCTGATTATGTTTGGACTCTCCTCTTAACTTTCTTACCATTCAGGCAGGACTTGGGATGAGGAGGACTTTTGAAAGCCAGATGTCAAAATCATTGGTAAAATAGGAAGAGTGATGACTAACTTGGGAGACAATAGCTGTGATGAGAGTTGAAGTGTAGTACGGCAAGATGGCAAAGGAAAAGAGGTTTTTACTGGGAGGTAGAAGAATAATGGTTTGCAGAGGACATTGGGAAGGGGCAACAAAGAAAAAAGCTCCAGCATACTATAGAATAATTATGGCCAGTGAAATTAGAAATGGACCAGTGAAGTTAGAAATGGACCAGTGAAGCTAGAAATATGGTAGATTTAGATCTGACAGTCTCCTGGAGGATGGTGAAAATTCCATCTTGGGTCTTACAGAACTCAGGTGTATGTTGGAAGGAAGATCCTGAGGATGTGTTGGCTATAGAGAGTTCTTTCTTCTAGTTTACCATCAGTGGGCAGTGGCAAGAAATTGCTGCTAGTGAATAGGATTTTAAGACCTTTGTGGTCTAATATGGAGAATGCATAGACATGACACGAGGAATATTGAATTTGAATTACGAACCCCAGGAGTGGGAGTGGGCTTTTGCTGCATGCAGTGTTGCATGGAGGCATTACATAGTTTGGCATTACATGTTGAGAACTACAAGTATTGCTAAAAAAAAAAAAAATTGGGCAATGTGAAATCTTCAGATCCAGACAAATTATGTTTGACCTTATATATCACGCTTAGGAGCCAGCTTCTTATCCTGAAGGCCATGTGTAGCTCTGGAAAGCTGGTAAGATTGCCTTGTGCATTTAGAATTGCCTTGGCATTTCTTTTGGGAGAGAACTTGGAGTTCAAACTTCTGCTTAATGCACTGGAGAAGGAAAGATAAAAGTATGCACTGCAGATCGCATTCTAATTAGGGATGACTGGCTAGCAGCACTAGTTTCTAGTTTGTGCTGTTTTCACTAAGGTAGGTCAAGCAACTCTGCATCCAAAGTGGGGAGAAATTGTACCATAAATTGCTTTTGTCTTGCCTGAAATGCCTGCAGAGCTGCAAAGGCATTTGGATGGTCAGTCTGCGTTTTTCACTCTTTTGGAAACATACATATATTGAATCCAAAAGCAGATATTGTGGACCTTTTGCAATTCCAAAAGTGAAAAGGAATGTCATCAATTTATTCCCGTTTCTCAAAGAGAGAGAAGCCTGTCCTGCTTAATTTAAGTATTGCACCCTTTCTGTGCCATGAACCTCTGAATTGTTGGCAGGAGGAGCACAGAGGCTTGTTGACTGAGTCCTGGAACGTGTACAGTATAAGCAGTTCAGCCAATTAATTGTGTACATTATAAGAACATGTACAGTATAAGCAGTTCTGACAATTAATTGCTGCCAGTTCTGCTGTGTGCCAGAGAAAGAAGTGCTTTATTTGAGGGCAGGAAATGAAGGTCCACTTAGGTATCCCTGCGTGTAAGGTTTGGCTTTAGGAAGATTGAAGTGTTCTCCTAACAGCATCATCTACCTGTTTCTAGTCAATAATCACATACAGCATTTTAACTCTTTGCAAGCCAGTGACTTTCTGTGGAACAAATAAGTGACTTAGAGGATAAATGAGCCAAGCACCCAGACAGCTCTCTGCTGCCTTCTTTTACTGAGAACTCTTGTGTCGGCTCCACATAAGGCCTGAACTTACCTCTTATCAGAAGATAGAGGTGTGGGGTGTGGACAGTGACAGAAGGATAACCTTACATAACTGATGACAGGAACCTAAGCATTGCTGTTTCCCTTCATGTTTTATTGTTGTTGTTTTGGGTTTGTTTTTCAGGTTTTTTTTTTTTTAACTTGTTTTTACTTGTTTGCTTGTCTTTCTTTTTTGTATTAGTTCTTGGACCACAACACCCTTTCCTTATTTTTTTCCTTCATAACTACCCATTTTCTCCTCTAATCTCCTAATAGTTCTACTTATCTAGTTTTTACTGTGCACAGTGAGTTTGAAATTGTGTTTATTGGCTACTTTGTGAGCTAATTTATTGTCTTAGTTCATTCAGGCTGCTATAACAGAATACCACAAACTGGGTGGTTTACAAACAACAGAAATTTATTTCTCGCTGTTTTGGAGGCTGGGAAATCCCAGCTGAAGGTGCTGGCAGATTTGGTGTCTGGTGAGGGACCAGTCTGCATAGACACTGCATTCTAGCTATGTTCTCACATGGTGGAAGAGGAAGACAAACTCTCTCTGGCCCATTTTCTAAGAGCACTAATCCCATTCACCAGGGCTCCAGCCTCATGACCTAATTACCTTCCAAAGGCCTTGCCTCCTAATACCATCACTTTGGGGGTTAGCTAGATTTCAACATACAAATTTTGGGGGAACACAAACATTCAGCCTGTAGCACTTACAAAGCAAGAGTTGATGGGGATTTTGGTGTGGATCCCTTAACAAATCCTTACCAACTGGCAGAACTTGACCATCTCTTGTTAACACCATAGGTGTCATCCCTCCCTCTTTCCCCTTTAGTGGATGGTCTTAGTTTCTGTAAGGAGACTCTCAGAAGACTAACTTTTAATTAATTTCTATAAAGATAAACTGTGCTATATTCTCCAGTCTCAGCTTAGTTGCTGAGAATTGGGATATGGTGTGTCATTAAACCCCACTGACTTTGCCACTGCAGGAAGACATTCCTTTCCATTGTAGGATTTTTATTAGTGACAGTGGCAGGTTTTTGTTTTATTTCAATACCATTGTGTCTCAAAATGTATTGAAAGCTGAATTTTTATAAATTATTATTTAATATTAAGTAGACACTAGGATAGCATGTGTCTTACCAAGGAGGACCCCTATATGGATTGTGATTATGTGACCAGTTAAGTGCGAACATCCTGTGGGTGGCCTTACAGACTCCTACTCAAAATGGAATAGTGATGGAAGGTTTTGTTTTGTTATCTTTAATTATGACATTAATTGCTGGATCTGGCTTCCTTGATTTGGAGAGAGTAGCCAGAGTAGAGGTAGGGAGGAAGGGAGAAAGAAGAAGAGAGAGAATTGGAGAGATAAAGAGAATGTGAATTGAAACTTTTCATCATTCTGAATAAGACTTCTTGAAGAAGAAACAGGTGTATACACCTGGGCAGTGATTATATGACATATGGTTTGTTCAGAATTGGCTTAGTTTTTTATGATTTCTATCCAGTGCCAGAAAAAACTGCTCAAGGAAGTTTCACCCAACCCTTTATTATCCCCTAAAATTTTTTAGTATTACCTCATAGTTTCTGAAGTAAAATAATTTGTTCCCTGTTTCCTGTTTGTTTCCTTAAAAATGTAGTACATATGTTTTTTTAAAAAAATGATAAGCTTTTTCTTTAAAACAAATTATTTTAATAAATGAAAATCTGTCTGCCTAACTTTAAAATAGTCACACTATTCTTCTGCTTCTGAGAATCTGTCTAAAGCAATAGTTTCTAAATAAAGAAAACTTTGCACACAATGGCAATGCTACTTATTTTATGAAAAAAATGAAAGCAGCCTGTCTAATGAGGGAAAAATGGACATTGTGCAACCATTATAAATACGCTTTTGGGTGCATGAATGGCTCTTTTGTTACTCCTTTCTCCTTTCCACTCCACCCACATGGAATACTTGTTCTTCTGTGGGCGCCATACTTTTAGAAAGCAGCTTTTTTGAAGTATAATTGTCATATCATAAACTGTACATGCTTAAACTGTACAATTTTGTTAGTTTATTTATATCTATCTCTTATGTCTATAAAACCATCACCATAAAAAGATAATGAATATATGTATCAACTCCAAAATTTCTTGTAATCTGTCCCTCTCACCCTCTCCTCTAGGAAATTGACTTGCTTTTAGTCATTATAGATTTTTCTATAATTTTTAAATAAATTGAATCATACGTTATATACACATTTCTTTTTAACAACATTATTGATGTATAATTTATATAACAAAACATTCCTTTTAAGCATATAATTCAGTGGCTTTAGTAAATGCATAGAGTTGTAAATCATTATTACAATCTAGTTTGATAATATTTCTTTTTTTTCTATCTTTTTTCTGCAGTACAGTTCCATAACATTTCTATCACCCCAAAAACTTGCTTTGTCACTATTTATCCAAAAGTTCCTGTATGTCTTCCCTATTCCTACCCCAGCCCTAGGTATCCATTGATCTGCTGTTTCTTTAAATTTGCATTTTCTAGACTTTGCGTTATGTGGAATCATGGGATATGTAGTCTTTTTTTTCTTTTTTTTTTCTTTTCTTTTTTTTTTTTTTTTTTGTGAGACGGAGTTTCACTCATGTTACCCAGGCTGGAGTGCAATGGCGCGATCTCGGCTCACCGCAACCTCCGCCTCCTGGGTTCAGGCAATTCTCCTGCCTCAGCCTCCTGAGTAGCTGGGATTACAGGCATGCACCACCATGCCCAGCTAATTTTTTGTGTTTTTAGTAGAGACGGGGTTTCGCCATGCTGACCAGGATGGTCTCGATCTCTTGACCTTGTGATCCACCCGCCTCGGCCTCCCAAAGTGCTGGGATTACAGGCTTGAGCCACCGCGCCCGGCCGGGATATGTAGTCTTTTGTGTTTAGCTTCTTTTACTTGGCATAATGTTTTTATGTCCATTCATGTTGTAACATATGCTAGTAGCTGGCTTTTTTTTTTTTTTTTTTTTTTTTTTGCAATGGATCTCGCTCTGTTGCCCAGGCTGGAGTGCAGTGGTGCAATCTCTGCTTGCTGCAACCTCCACCTCCTGGGTTTAAGTGATTCTTGTGCGTCAACCTCCTGAGTAGCTAGGACTACAGGCATGCACTACCATGCCCAGCTAATTTTTGTATTTTTTAAAGTAGAGATGGGTTTTCACCGTGTTGGCCAGGCTGGTCTTGAATTCCTGACTTCAGGTGATCTGCCCACCTCAGCCTCCCAAAGTAGTGGAATTACAGATATGAGCCACCATGCCTTGCCCCTAATAGCTGGCTTTTAAAAATCCCTAAGTAGTATTCCATTGTATAGATATATTATAATTTGTTATCCATTCACCTGTTAATGGATTGGATTGCTTCCAGATTTTGGTTATTACAGATTAAGATGCTAGGAACATTTGTGTACAACTTTTTGTATAGCATATATTTTAATTTCTTCTGGGTAACTACGTGGGGGTGGAATATCTGGGTTACACTGTATATTTTATTTTATTTTGAGATGGAGTCTTGCTTTGTTGCCTAGGCTGGAGTGCAGTGGCACTATCTTGGCTCACTGCAACCTCTGCTTCCTTGGTTTAAGAGATTCTCCTGCCTCAGCCTCCCAAGTAGCTGGGATTACAGGTGCCTGCCACCATGCCTGGCTAAGTTTTGTATTTTTAGTAGAGACAGGGTTTCACTATGTTGGCCAGGCTGGTCTCAAACTCCCAACCTCAAGTGATCTACCCACTTCGGCCTCCCAAAGTTTTGGGATTACAAGCGTGAGCCACCGTGCCCGGCCTATATTGTATGGGTATATTTAACTTTTTATCAAACCGCCCAAGTGTTTTCCAAAATGGTTGTACCATTTTACATTTCCATAAGTAATGTATCAAATTGCTCCACATTCTTTTCAGCACTTGGTATGGTGAATCTTTTTAATTTTATACATTGTAATAGGTGTGTAATTGTATCTCATTGTGATTTTGATTTGCATTTTCCTAATGACTAATGATGTTGAATATTTTTTGTATGCTTATTTGACATTCATGTTTCTTTTGTAAAGTGTTCGTATTTTTCCCTATTTTTAAAAAGTGGAAAAAAATATCTGGATGTAGTGGTGCACACTCGTAATCCCAGTTATTCAGGAAGCTGAGACAGACGAATCACTTGAGCCTTGAAGGTTAAGGCTGCAGTGAGCTGTGATCACACCACTACACTCTAGCCTGGGTGACAGAGCAAGACCCTATCAAAAAACAAAGTGTTATTTTCTCACATATATATTTTCTGCATACAATCCCTTTCTCAGATATGTGATTTGCAAATATTCTCTTCCAGTATGTAACTTACCTTTTCATTCTCTTAGAAGTGTCTTTCAAAGAGCAGATCTTAATTTCGATGAAGTCTGGTTTATTAATTTTTTCTTTTATGGATTGTGTTTTTGGTGTTGTATCTGAGAAAGATTTTCTCCTAAGTTTCCCTCTAAAAGCTTCATTTATTTATTTGTTTATGAGACAGAGTCTCATCTGGGCTGGAGTGCAGTGGCATGATCTTGGCTCCCTGCAGCCTCTGCCTCCCAGGTTCAAGTGATTCTCCTGCCTCAGCCTCCCGAATAGCTGGACTACTGACATGCACCACCGTGCCTGGCTATTCTTATATTTTTTACTAGAGACAGGGTTTTACTATGTTGACCAGGTTGGTCTCGAACGCCTGACCTCAGGCAATTGGCCTGTCTCGGCCTCCCAAAGTGCTGGGATTTACAAGCGTTAGCCACCATGCCTAGCTGTAAAAGTTTCATAATTTTAGGTTTTACATTTAGGTCTAGGGTTATTTTGTAAATTGTGAGAGCTATGGGTGGAATTTTTTTTTTTTTTTTTTTGGATTTGACTAGTTGTTTTAGGATCATATTTTTTCCATCCTTTCTACATTGAATTGCCATTTTACCTTTGTTGAAAATCAATTAAACGTGTTTATAGCGTTTATATGTCTACTTCTCTACACTGTTTGGTCCCATTTATCTATTTGCCTATATTGATGTCAGTACCACACTGTCTTGATAACTCTAGCTTTCTTTTTTGAGACAGGGTCTCACTGTGGTTGCTCATACTAGAGTGCAGTCTTGGCTCACTGCAGCCTTGACCTTCTGGGCTCAGGTGATTCTCCCACTTCAGCCTCCCAAGTAGCTAGGATTATAGGCATGTACCAACATGCCGGCTAGTTTTTTGTTTGCTTGTTTGTTTTCTTTGTATTTTAGTGGAGATGGGATTTGGTCATGTTGCCCAGGCTACTCTCAAACTCCTGGACTCAAGCAGTCCACCTACCTCAGCCTCCCAAGGTGCTGGGATTACAGGAGTGAGCCACCACGTCTGGCCTAACTCTAGCTTTGTAATATATGTTTAAATCAGATGATGTTTAGAACTTTGTTCTTGATCAAAATTGCCCATTTTTGGTTTCTTGCATGTCCATATGAATTTTAGAATTATCTTGTCAGTTTCTTAAGTCTTTGGGAATTTTCACTGGGATTATATTGGGAATATAGATCAATTTGGAGAAAATCAACAGCTTAATCATAATGTTGAGTTTTCTGACCCATTAGCACAGTATATCTCTCCATTTAATTAAATCGTCTATGATTTTTCTCAGTGATGTGTTATAGTTTTGGTGTACAAATCTGTTTGTTTGTTTGACATAGGGTCTCACTTTGTCACCCAGGCTGGAGTTGAGTGGCACGATCTTGGCTCTCTGCAGCCTTGACCCCCTGGGCTCAAGTGATCCTCCTGCCTTAGCCCCCCAAGTAGCTGACACTGCAAGTGTGTGCTACCATATCTGGCTAATTTTTTGTAAAGTTGTTTCGCCATGTTGCCCAGGCTGGTCTCCAGCTCCTGAGTTTAAGCGATTCACCTGCCTCGGCCTCCCAAAGTGCTAGGATTATGGATAAATCTGATGAAAGATGTGCAAGATCTGTATACCAGCTGGGCATCAATGTGCAGATCTTGCACATCTTTTGTCAGATTTATCTGTAATTCTAAAAAAATCTAAAAATGTACAAGATCTCTACACTGGCACCTGGCTAGTGTACAGATCTTGCACTTTTTTTATTTTTATTTTTTCATGCCTCCTCCTCCAACAGAGATCTTGCATATCTTTTGTCAGATTTATCCATATTTCATTTTAAAAAATTTGGTGGGTACATAGTAGGTATATATATTCGTGTATTTCTTATCTTTGATGCTACTATACTTTGTGTTTTTAAAAAATCCAGTGTCTGTTTGTTGCTGGTATATAGAAATACAGTTGCTTTTTGTATATTGGTCTTGTATTTGTAATCTTACTAAACTTACTTATTCATTCTGGTAGTATTTTTTTATAGATTCCATAGGATTTTCTCTATATATAATCATGTTGTCTGTAAATAAAGACAGTTTTACTACTTCTCCAGCCTGGGTGGCTTTTATTTCTTTCTTTTTGCCTTATTGCCCTGGCTAGAACTTCCACTACAATGTTTTTTATATATTTTTTCTTTTTGTAGCGATGGGCCCTTGCTTTGTTGTCCAGGCTGGTGTGGAATTCTTGGCTTCCAGCAGTCTTCCTGCTTTAGCCTACCAGTATTGGGATTACAGGCGTGAGCCACCATGCTGGGCCTCCAATACAATATTGAATAGAAGTGGTGAAAGTCTGCATCTTAGCTGTTGGTTTTTTGAAAGCCACAGACTTGTAGCTACAGGTTTTTTGAAAGCTACAGACTTATAGCTTTCAGACTTGAAAGTCAGCTGTAAGCCTGATGTTAGCTGTAGATTTTTGAAGATACCTTTTATCAGGTGTAGGGAATTTCTTTCTATTCCTAGTTTGATGTCAGTTTTTATCAGGAATAGTTGATGGATTTTGTCAAATGCTTTTTCTCCTATTGAGATGATTTTTTTTTTTTAGTATGTTAATGTGGTGAATAATATGATTGACTTCAAATGGTAAAACAACCTTATATTCCTGGAGTAAATTTTGCTTGGTCATGATATTATTTTGGTATATTTTTATATTTGGTTTATCAAATTTTTGTTATGAATTTTTACATCTGTTTGTTGTCTTGTAATTTTCTTTTCTTGTAATGTCTTTGTCTAGGTTTTTTTTTTTTTTTTTTGTTTTTTTTTTTTTTTTGCTCCTTCCTAAAGTCAATATCAGAATAATACTGGCATAGAATGAGTTGAGAAGTTTTTCCTTTTCTTCAGTTTTCTGGAGAGTTTGTTTAGAATTGGTATAATTTTTCCTTAAATGTTACATATAATTCTCTAGTGAACCATCTGTACTTGGAATTTTCTTTGTGCAAAGTTTTAAGCTAGAAATTTAATTTTTGTGATAGATACATTGCTATGTGTGCTGTCTCTTTCTTCTTGAGTGAGCTTTGGCAGATTGCCTCTTTCAAGGAATTTGCATTTCATCCCATTAGTCAAATTTATTCACATAAAGTTCATTATAGTCTCATACTGTCCTTTTAACATCTATAGAACCTATAGTTATATCATCTCTCTCATTCCTCATACTGGTAATTTGTGTCTTCTTTTCTCTTACTCTGGCTCTGGTTCTTCCTCTCTCATTTCTCCTGATTAGGCTGGTTAGTGTTTCTCAAAGAACCATATTTGGTTTTACTCATTTTTCTTATTGTTTCTCTGTTTTCTATTTTACTGATTTCCGCACTAATCCTTTTTTTTTTTTTTTTTTTTTTTTTTTTTCAAACAGAGCCTTGCTTGCTCTCTTCCCTAGGCTGGAGTGCAGTGGCACAATCTCCACTCACTACAACCTCTGCCTCTTAGGTTCAAGTCATTCTTGTGCCTCAGCCTCCTGAGTAGCTGGGACTACAGACATACACCACCACACCCAACTAATTTTTGTGGTTTTAGTAGAGATGGGGTTTTGCCATGTTGGGCAGGCTAGTCTCAAACTCCTGGCCCAAGTGATCCGCCCACCTCGGCCTCCCAGACTGCTGGGATTGCAGGTGTGAGCCACCGTGCCTGGTTTGATTTCTGCACTAAATTTTATTATTGTATTTCTTTGGCTTAATTTGGATTTCATTTGCTCTTTTTAGTTTCTTAGAATGTAAGTTTATTTTATTTTATTTTAGAATTTAATTTGAAGTCATTGGTTTGAGACTAATGTAGACATTTTAGTGCTGTACATTTTCCTCTATTGCTTTAGCTGTATCGCACAAATTTTGATATTTTGTGTTACAGTTTTATTCAGTTCAAAATACTTTTTAATTTCCATTTTGACTACTCCTTTGACCCTTGGGTTATTTAGAAGTGTGTTATGTGGCTTCTAAATATTTGGAAGAATTTTCTACATATTGTTTTATTATTCATTGGTAATTTAATCCCATTGTAGCCAGAGAACATTGTATGACTTAAATCCTTTTGAATTTATTGGCACCTATTTTATGGCTCAGAATATGGTCTGTCCTGGTAAATGTCCCCTGTGCACTTGGATATGTTTTCTGTCTTTAGGTCAAATTTGTTAATGTTGTTCAAGTCTTCAAAATTCTTACTTATTTTCTGTCTCCTTCTTCCATCAGTTATTTAGAGAGTGGTGATAAAATATAATTATAGATATGTCTGTTTCTCCTCATTGTTTGATCAGCTTTTGCTTTATGTATTTTGAAGTTTATTATTAGATGTCTAAATGTTTAGGATTGTTATTTCTCTTGATGAATTGACTCCTTTGTCATTATGATACAATCCTCTTTATCTTTGGTAACATTGTTTTCTCTGAAATCCATTTTGTCTGATATTAATATAGCCACTTAAGCTACTTTTGATTAGTGTTAACATAATGTATCTTCTTTCATCCTTTAACTTTTACCCTATTTGTTTCTTTACATTTAAAATCAGTTTCTAATAGGCTATATATAGATGGATTGCTTTTTATCCAGTCTGACAATCTCAGCTGATTAATTGGAATTAGACCAATTACATTTAATGTGATTATTATTATTGCTATTATTTTGAGATGGAGCTTCACTCTGTCACCCAGGCTGGAGTGCAGTGGTGCAATATTGCATGGCTCACTGCAACCTTGACCTCCCAGGCTCAAGCGATCCTTCCACCTCTGCCTCTTGAGTAGCTGGGACTACATGAGTGTGCTACTACGCCCAGCTAATTTTTAAATTTTTTGTAAAGACAAGTTCTCACAATGTTGCCCAGGCTGGTCTCAAACTCCTGGGCTCAAGCAATCTTCCCACCTCAGCTTCCCGAAGAGCTGGGATTACAGGTATCAGCCACCATGCCTGGCGTAAGGCATCATACTACCACAGCTAATAAGCCAACAAAGAAGGTATAATTGAATGTGAAAAATAATTAATTCAGACAAGATTATGTGTGTTCAGAGTAGTATGGCCATAGACTGAAAAATAATTAATTCAAAGGAAGGCATAAACATAGGAAAAATGGACAAAGAACAAATTGGATAAATAAATAGAGAGCAAATACTAAGTTGGTAGACTTGAACCCAGTCACATAAATAATCACATTAGGTTGGGCTCAGTGTCTCACATCTATAATTCCAGCACTTTAGGAGGTCAAGGTGGGGGGATCACTTGAGCCCAGGAGTTGGAGACAAGTCTGGTCTACAAAAAATTTTTTTTTTAAATTAGCTAAGTGAGGTGTGATGACATATTCCTGTGGCCTTAGCTACTCAGGAGCTGAGGCAGGAGGCTCATTTGAGGCTGCAGTGAGCCATGATCACACCATTGCACTTCAGCCTGGGCAACAGAGTGAGACCCTGTCTCAAAAACAAAAAACAAACAAAAAGAATAATGGCCCCTAAAGATGTCAGTGTTATAATCTCAGGAACCTGTGAATCTGTTAAATTACATGGCAAAAAGGAATTAAGGTTTAAGATGGAATCAAGGTTGCTAATAAGCTGACCTCAAAACAGGAAGATTATCCTGCATTTTTCCCGGTAGGCCCAATGTAAACACAAAGGTCCTTAAAGTAGAAGAAGAAGATGTCACTATGGAAAAAAGACACAGAGACATGAAGCATTGCTTGCTCCACAGATGAGGGAGGGGACCATGAGCCAAGGAAGGTAGGGTGGCCTCTAAAAACTAAAAAATACAAGGAAACAAGTTGTTCCTTAAAGCATCTAGAAGGGAACATAGCCCTGTCAACCCCTTGATTTTAGCTCTGTGAGATGTGTTGGATTCCTGTTCTACAAAAGTATAGGATAATACATTTGTGTTTTTTAAGCCACTAAGTTTGTAGTAATTTGTTTTAACAGTGATAAAAATTTAATACAACTGTAATTCTTTGTTGTATAGTTCTAGTGGTTACTTTTGAGTTTATAGTATACATCTTTAACCTATCAAGAACTACCTTAAATGATATTAATTCACCTTCATCTTTGAAAAATATTTTCACTATTTAAATAAATCTAAGTTGACAGGTTTTTTTTTTTTTTTGCTTTCAGTACTTTAAAGATATCATGTCAATGTCTTCTAGCTTGTATTGTTTCAGTTGAGATATCTGCTGTAGTTTTTCTCTTTGTTCCTTCATATATGATGTTTCTTTTTTCTCTGGCTGCTTATATAATTTTCTCTTTATCACTGTTTTAAGCAATTTGATTATATTATTCTATGGTATAATTTTATGTTTCATGTGCTTGGAGCTTGTTGAACTTCTTTAATCTGGATTAGAATGTGAGTTTATAGTTTTCATCAAGTTTGGAAAATTATTGATGATTATTAAAATATTTTTCTGTCCCTCTCCCTGTGGGAACTCTAATTACAAGCATATTTGGCCATTTGAATTTACTTCACAGTTTGCTGATGCCCCTTTCATTTATTTTCAGTCTTTTCCTCTCTGTATTTCATTTTAAATATTTCTATTGAAATTCTTTTAAATTTACTAATCTTCTCTTCTGCATTGTTTAATCTGCCATTAAATTCCTACAGTGTTGCATTAGCGTATTCTCACATTGCTATAAAGAACTATGAAAGACTGAGTAATTTATGAAGAAAAAAGAGGTTTAACTGACTCACAGTTCTGCAGGCTGCACAGGAAGTGTGGCTGGGAAGCCTCAGGAAACATAGTCATGGTAGAAGGCGAAGGGGAAGCAGGCACAATCTTCACATGGTGGAGGAGGAGAGAGAGAGTCAAGGCGGAAGTGCCACACACTTTGAAACCATCAGATCTCATGAGAATTCACTCACTATCATGAGAACAGCAAGGGGAAACCCACCCTCATGATCCAATCACCTTCTACTACATCCCTCTCCCAATATTGGGAATTACAATTTAACATGAGATTTAAGTGGAGACACAGAGCCAAAACATGTCAAGTATATTTTCTTTAATATCAAACATTGTAGTGTTTATTGTAAAAGTTTGACATGAGGTCTTTTTTATGTCTTAGATCTCTACATAATATGTTCAGTCTTTCCTATAACTTCTTAAACATAGAAATATAATCACAATACTTACTTTAATATCCCTATCTACCAGTTCTGTCCTCTCTGTTATTTCTGGATGAGTTTTAATTGATTCACATTTTTTTTTCTCATTACAGGATTTATTTTCCTGCTTCTTTGCATGTCTGGTTATTTCTGATTAAGTACCAGACATTGCAAATTTTACCTACTGGGGTGTTGGATATTTTTGTATCACTATAGGTATTCTTGAGCTTTGTTCTGGGCTGTGGTTAAATTATTTGCACACATTGATACTTTTGAGTCTTGCTTTTAAGCTTTGTCATGTGAGTCCACTGCTGCATTTCGTCTGGGGTTAATTTTTCAACCCTACTAAATCAAGACTTTTATTAGTACTTTAACTGATGTCCTGTGAATAAGTTTTCCATTCTGACTTTTTGGAATAGGTGCTATTTCTTACCCATCTGAACTTGAGTACTTTTCTCTGTAATCAGGAGACTACAGGGCAGCCTGGGCAACATGGCAAAACCCAATCTCTGCAAAAAAATAGAAAAAGCTACTTGTGGGACTCAGGTGGGATGATTGCTTGAGCCTGGGAGGTTGAGGCTGTGGTGAGCCAAGATCATGTCACTGCACTCCAGCCCGGATGACAGAGCAAGACCCTGTCTCAGAAATAAACAAAAGCCAGGCATGGTGGCTCATGCCTGTAATCCTAGCACTTTGGGAGGCTGAGGCAGGCAAATCACTTAAGATCAGGAGTTCAAGACCAACCTGGCCAACATGGTGAAAACCTTTCTTTACTCAAAATACAAAAATTAGCAGGGCACAGGCAGGAGAATCACATAAACCTGGAAGACGGAGGTTACAGTGAGTGGAGATTGCACCACTGCACTCCAACCTGGGTGACAGAGTGGGACTCCTCAAAAACAAACAAATAAACAAACAAAACAAAAGAATACAGGTTAGTTTTTCCCTTGGCCCTGTGTAGTTTCTTCATATACATTTGATTATCAGTACTCAGTTGAGCACTGAAGGGGGTCTCCTTCAGATTTTCAGAGCTCTGTCTCTGTATAGCACTCTTCTTTCCCAGACTTCCAGCTCAGCTCTTCAACTCAGAAAGACTGCTGGTCTGTGCTTGGATTTCCTCTTCCTCTGCCATAGCCTAGAAATATTTTCTAGACGGTAAGCTGGGGCAATCATAAAGTTCACCTTGTTTTTCATTTCTTAGGGATCACTGTTTTTTATTACCTGATGTCTGGTATCTTGAAAGCCATTGTTTAGTATATTTTGTCTGGTTTAAAAATTTTTTTCAGAAGGATAAATCTTCTTGCTGTTATTTCATCTTGACTGGAAGAGAAAGTACAGCATGTTTTTTGTCCTTTTTATTTTTTTAACCTTTTGGTATTCACCTACCTAACTACTTATTCTTCAAGACTCTTCCCAGGCTTTACTTCTTTTTGAAAGCCTTCTCTGATATTTACTTCCCAAGATATGCTCCTAAATATTTGCATAATACTCAACTCTATCATTAAATTTTCAGTCTCAGAGCTTGATACTCATTGTTCAAACTTGATACTTGCAAATATGTCCTTGATTTTGTCTTTTTGCATCTTTAGCTACCATCCATTTTTCCTCTTCCTTTTTATCTAGAAATATCAAAGGTAGTCTACATTTGCTTTCTCTTCTTTATTCACTTACATCTAATCCTCAGCCCTGTGGAATTTGGTTTCCACTGAAGCTACTCTTGCCAGGGTCACCAGTGACTTCACAGTTGCCAATTGCAGTGTATTCTTTTCAGTCTTTATTTGATTGGCCCTGTCTGCATTATTTCATACTAGTTGCAATTGTCTCTTCTTTCTTGTGGGGACCACACATTCCTGGTCCTTTTCCTTCCTCCTGACAATACCTTCTTAGTCAATTTTGTTGGTCATTTTATCAGCTTACAGCCTTCATATTCCAAATGTTCTATTTTTGATTACTATTTCCTTTATTTACATGTCTTCCTGTCCTAATTCATTCACTCCCGTGGTTTTAGGAGCATGATTCCAAGTATTAGTTTCTGTTTGAATTTCCCAGAGGTATTTTAGCTTCAGTTTGTCTAAAACATAACTTTCCTGTAATTTCCTTAAAGTTGCTCTTCTGTAGTCTATTTCATTTTTGACACTACTGTAGTCAGTCCCTCACTCAGGCTAGAAACATGGGTGTCATCTCAGACTCTTCCCCAAACCCCAGATCTATTACAGCTTCACAAATATTAGATCCTTAATATTTTAAAATCCATCCCACAGAGGGAATTTACAGTAGTAGTGGCAGAGTGAAGTGGTCTCTGAAACCTTCCCACAGATAATGTTAGACAATCTGTAAAAAAAAAAAAAAAAATGTATTAAAAGGAACTGGAGGCCGGGCGTGGTGGCTCAAGCCTGTAATCCCGGCACTTTGGGAGGCCGAGGCGGGTGGATCACGAGGTCAAGAGATCGAGACCATCCTGGTCAACATGGTGAAACCCCGTCTCTACTAAAACTACAAAAAATTAGCTGGGCATGGTGGCGCGTGCCTGTAGTCCCAGCTACTCAGGAGGCTGAGGCAGGAGAATTGCCTGAACCCAGGAGGCGGAGGTTGCGGTGAGCCGAGATCGCGCCATTGCACTCCAGCCTGGGTAACAAGAGCGAAACTCCGTCTCAAAAAAAAAAAAAAAAAAAAAAAA